>NC_088717.1:34275022-34880022 GCF_963576615.1 Watersipora subatra
TTTAAGCTCGCCCATTCAAGTTTACATAAAATATAGTATTTTTTAACAATACAAAGATTACACATATGTTTGTCACTGCAAGTGACTGCGGCTCTGGTAATATTACGCCAATCGATGTTGTAGTCGATATCCTGGTCTTTCAAATTCCAGACATACTTGCTGAGTTCGGTCGCAAAACTTTTTTTGCGGTGGCGGAAAGACGCGGTGTGGTTTTCGAACCTTGTTTTAAACTCGGTTGATGTTAAACCAATGTAGGTTTCTGTAGAGTTTGTTGTTCGAACAGTGGCCTGATAGATGATATTGTTAGCCATGCATTCTCCTTTTAGTGGACATTGTGTTTTATTTCTACAATTGCATTTCTTAGTATGTACACCTTGGCTAGGTGTTGGTGGGGGATTTAATAATTTGCTGTTTTGGCTGTTGATGATAGACTCCACGTTGGGCATACAGCTATAGCTCAATTTCATGGTGTTATGGTTAAAAATCTTTTTAGAGCAGATTGTTGGTGGAATTGTATGTCTAAAATTTTGAAGAAATGTTTGCCGAGGTTGGTGGTGAGATTATTGCTGTAAGGAAGAATAAAGCAAGTAATGTTGCAATGTCGGGCTGTGGTTTTCTGTCGGTTAGTTGTAAGTTGAAAGTTCAGTTGGTATTGGTATTGACTTTCATCAAGGGCTGCTTCTTCAAACGCCTTCTGATCAGAGGATATGTTTGACAGCCTTAAGTTAATAGAACGTGGTATGTTGCGTAGAATATGCGGAGGATGATTGGATTTCTGGTGGACGTATAGTGGCTTGTTGTTTGGCTTCAAATAAGGTTGGTATCTGCCATTGTTGAGGTCCATGGTAACGTCTGGGAAATTGACCACTTTTAGGTTGGCATCCACTGTGGTTTTCAGTTTATTAGCTTTGAAGATATACATATATATATGTATATATAATATAGCAACTATATATATATATATGTATATATATATATAATATAGCAACTATATATATATTTATATATATTATTATATATAATATATATTATATATATAATATATATATAGTTGCTATATATATATGTATATATAATATAGCAACTATATATATATATGTATATATATATATAATATAGCAACTATATATATATTTATATATTATTATATATAATATTTATTATATATCTATATAAATAATATAGCAACTATGTATAATATATGCTATAATCAAACTATAATATAGCAAATGAAGTATCTTATTTTAAAGTTTTTAATAAAGACATTTCTCAGCGGGTTATTCATAGTAGGATAAAGTTTTATTTGATACATTGATGGTTTTTAACTCTTAGTTGCAAGTAAGCATATGAATCTGTTCAACCGCTTCACGATCATTATGCATAATTTTCATGGTCCCGTATCGGATAGTTCTACTTCATGGATTATTCTCAAATAATAATTATTGATCAGTGCTAGCTAGTCGGAGCAACATCGCTTCATTGCATGAAATGTTTGCATAGCAAGAAGGTCATTACAGGTGAAACGTTATACCTCTATAAGTATAGAAGCACATCATTAAGGTGAGATAGTAAATTAATGTTTGTGCGAGCTCTCAAAGTCTTTAAACAACGATCATGATTATTAAACAGAAATAATTTGTGTTTTTTTACTTATAGTCTCTCTCTCTCTGCGAAGTATGAAGTTTTCAACGCTTTATGTGATCTTTCTCTTTACTCAAACTAGAGTGTCTCTGGTGGTAAGTAATTTGCAAATACAGTTATTATTTGATTTATGTTAATGCGATACAATAATTTTATTGTCAGCTATTAACTATAGGGATATTACACATTTTGATCAGTCAGTTTTGTGGTTGGCAAATATTTGATACGCTGAAAACTAAACCTCAAGTGTGAGATAATAAGTAAGGGTAAATAGAAATGTGAGTGTGTACGGTAGCAAAATTTTGTCTAGTTACCCAGGCTATATGTATTAGTCATGGTTAACAAGCAACTATTATAACATTGTCGGTAGCAGTATGCAGTAAATAGCAGTAGACACACCTACACCGGACTTGCTAGTCTCTGGTAAGACACGTAAAAACTTTAACATTTATACATAGTTGAAGGTTTGTTGGATAACATCAAATTATTGAAACTGACCCTACAGGTTTACATATGTATTAAAATTTACTAAATTTAATTCTGTATGTAGTATATTAGTGTAATAGTTTGTTTATGTGAGTTTAAAGAAAGAATTACGCATTCTGTTTCATATTGATCTCTGAAATCACCTGTTGTACTCAATCCTTTGACAGGTGCATAACTAGGTTTAGCATATTGGTACTTATATAGAAAATAATTCAAGGGAGCTAGCGATGGAGCAGCTTGAATTTCCAGTTAATCAACCAAAAAGCAATAAATGCAAATTTAGCCGATTGCTTTAGGTGTTATTTTACAAAGCTAAAATTTAAAGTGTTCAACTGGTGCAATAGTCAAACATTTAGCCATGCAAATTTAATCAAAGTCCCATTGATTTCCACTTGTTTCTACCGTTGAAAAAAGAACAGTATACATTTAAAACTAAAATATTATTAACTGTTTGGATGTCAAACTTCAAATATTTAACGCAAAATTAAAAGAGTCTTAGCTTATGATCATACTTTCAAGTGCAATTTGGTCTTTTCAATTTTCGTTAGATAAGCTACAGTTGTTTGAAGCTAAATTGAGTGCTTTGCTGGCAGCTTTGGACTAAAAAAAGGTTTCAATAGCGCAATTAACAGCGTAGTAGTTCAAGACTAGCACTTCATCTTTAGAATGTGCAGCAATGTTTGATGTTGATTACAGATTGTTTGAAAGTTTAACTGCTTGTTGTAAAGGCTTTATCTCATCCTTCATTGTCAATCTCTAGGCTCAGTTGGTCATATAAATAAGAAACTTTCTACTTATATGTTCAGTGATAAATTTGACCCTTTGACCCTAAAATGTATTTGAGTCTTACTTTACAACTCAGGTGAGTAAGCTAACATATTTGCAGAACTAAATAGACCTTTAAGGAAATGATATTGAGCTAGTAATAATATTCCCAACCGTAATATGATCTTTCGAACTTTAGTTCAGTTGGTCTAATCAGAAGCAGAAGTTTTACCTTAAAATGCAAAATTGTGTCAACTTTGCTGATTTATAAAATACATAAAAATGTTTGTAATATGTTCAATATATTATTTTGTAATTATTTATTTCCAATCTGTCACAAATATTATTTGTTTTAAAATATAAGGTCTGACAAATTATCTTCAGCTACAAATAAACCGTATTGGGTTACAAACTGTGTTGCGGAGACTAAATAAAATGTGGTGCCTTGAGTTTAAAATGCATCAATTAGGGTAATTAGTATTTTGCTGATATAACTTTACCTGAGTTATACATAAGCTGATTAATCAGATTAATTTAGATTAAGCTGATTAATCTGATTAATCTAGATGAATATACAAAGCAGACTGAGGAAAGGCTTGCTAAAACTTAAAATGAAACAGCAGAAATTAGTGCACATAAGAATACTGTTACTTTTTTAATTGTAATGAACAGTAAAGAGCTTTTTAAATTATCTCAAATTGGAACAGCAATGATGAACCATTATATTTTCTAATTACTGATTACCCTAGTAGTTTTGAGACCCAGGCGCCTAGTAAGTTACTTTACCTCGCCATTACCGTTGGTTTATGAATGTGCATCATAACCTTCCTACAAAAAACTCTTTATAGAAATACTGATGGCTGCGTCAGTGTAAAAGAAGTGTTAAGGCTCATCAGAGTTTTTTACAAACAGAATAAGTTCAGATGACAATCTAAATTATTTGTGGCAAAGCCTACTTCGTATATTCTGTGTTGACAATGTTAAAGCAAGACAGTGAAATCTGAATGTTATGTTGAAGCTAAGGTTTTTTATGTTTCTGTTCTGTCTTCTTAGTGTTACATAAATTAGTTACCTGAATTTTGTACAATTTGTAGGCTAGCAGAATGGTGAAACCTGGAATTTTTGAACAGCAAAGTAAAGGAGCTTTAGTAAAAGTCAGCAATGAAACGTTGGCTGTTAGTGTGATAGACTGCTCTCTTCAGTGTATGTCAGCCTTTGAAGATAACTGCTACTCCTTTGACTTTGATAAACAAACCAAAGTCTGTAAAATGTCTGAACTTCCTGCAGTGACACCCAATGAAACTGGAACATCTTCGTCTCATGTTTATAGCGGTAAGTTGAGTATTTTATATATATTCCCTAGTATTTGTAATCTTGTTTAAATTACACAAGGTGATGAAATGCAAAAAAATATGTTTAAGTAGAACCAAATAAGTGAAATAGGTGTTATAGAAAAATAGACAACATTGAAAATGACAGATTTTTTGTGTTAGCTTTTTAAGTTGTTGAAGGTAACTGCTATTTGCTTGACTTCAATAAACAATTCAATGTCAGCAATCAGTCTCAATTTTCAGTAGCTTTATAATAGTGTATGAGATTTCTCCAAAATCTTTTATAACAAACAGCGGAGTTCATAAATTTTCAATGCCCCCATTTCCGTCAGTGATTGATTTTTTACTTTGCTTTACAATAAATTTAAAAATATCGTTAACACTCAACTCTGGTAGACAATTTTTGGTGCAACTTTGGAAAGTTAAAATGAATAATTCACTTGGTTTCTTTAAAAAAAAATTTTTTATTAGAGAAGAGTTTGAAAAGCAACTTTAGGAACTTTATCAACTTTAATAGCTTTAAGAACCAAACTGACAAGAATTTCAAAGAAGAATGAAAACAAAATGTTATCAAAAAGAAACTTAAGCTGTGAATCAAGATTAGATCTGTAGCTTATACTTTAATACTGACTACGTACAGCTAGTTCATTCCAGCTCAGACTATGGCTCATTTAATGAACACTTAAATATTTTATTGTTTTTTCTATTGATTCATACTTTGAGGATAAAAACTATAGGTTATACTTTACTATATTTTATACTAAAGTAAGAAAGCGTAATACCAGCACAAGTGGCAGCTCAATGCTTCTTAAATACCTTGGTTTGACAAGGTTACCTGCATAAACCGCCAACTGTAGGAACAGAATCAATTCAGTTACACTCATCATAGACACCTAAAGATCAGCTCTGTAACAATCTGTGTGCAATATTTTTTGTTATTTGATTGTCGATAACTTTTCATATGCTCATACAATGTCAGGATTTTTGCGTATTCTTAACATAATTTATGTTAGTAGCAAAGTATAAAAAATAGCATTTGTGTGATGGATGTCAAATTTATCAAAAATCTTACAAAAATATTTGGCATTCAAAATAAATATCCAAAGTCAAATTGCCTTGCTTTTGACTATCACATTTTTCTCTTTAGTAACTCACTAAGGTTTCAGTTTTTATAAAAAAGCTACCAAATTTTCTCTATGATTCGGTAAAATTGATATATTTTAAAGATTTTAATATAAAATTGAAAAATGTTATCATAAGACTTATGCTGGCAGTTGTAATACTTACACGCTCTTTGTCCACCAATTTAAAATATATAAATAAAAACTTTATAATGTTTAAATTTTTTTGGCATATGTTAGTCAAAACATATCATGAAATTTGCTAAAATGAAAAATCTGCGCTTTTGAATGACAGCTGTCTTTCATATGATTCAATAAAACAAACCTGCATCAAATGAAAATCATCACATTCCTGCTTCAATACAATTCCTACTAAGACATACTGAAACATTTTTTGAAATTTGAAATTAGGAAAGTTGCCAAAATCAATGAGTATCTTTATTGTGGTTGCAGACAACAACAAACTTTTTAATTAACCTTTTCTTTGTGATGTATTATTTGACAAAAGTGTTACCAGTTCAATTATGTTATAAAAATTTGTTTGCTGATTGTTTTTTATGTTTAGAGAGATTTGGGTAACATTCTTCAGTTAATCATGATATTTCATGCTTTCATGAGTTTTTTATGAATGAAAAGATTGCTAGAACTATTAAAGTAAATAGGTTATAAGAATTCATTGTGAGAATCCTGTTGGTTATTTACAATAGAGTTTTCAGAAATCTTTGTTGTTTATGGTTGGGTAGAAAATAGCATTACGTTAACAAATTGTGAAGTCATATGTTCTCACTTCACCAGTAATTTCACACAGTTCACTCTTTTTTATCTCTCTAGATATTGATGAATGTACAGAAGGGAATGGAGGGTGTGGCAAGGCACTTTGCGTAAACACTGGGGGAAGTTTCTTCTGTTACTGCGGTAATCTGAGTTTAACCAGCATGGTGGAGCTAGTACAGACATTCAGAAGTATGCTTCCAACTAAATAGTTTGTTTACTGCAATCGTTTGAGTTTGTATTTTGGTTTGTGACAATAACTTCTGACAGGTGATTGTCTAAAAGTCAGCATACAATATGTCTACTAGCATTTATTGCCGCTGAATCATACGTAGTAATGAGAAGTAACCTTTTAAATGTAACTTGTTTACAGCAATTTCTTTTTTTAAAGTTGATAGTAGTTGGAGTATTAAAGATTTATTAGAGAACAGATACTAGACACTAGTGTTAGCTGGTATGACATATAAAATATTCTCAACTATCAGAATCGGCAAAACTTTATTTTCTTTTTCACACATTACACAAAACAACAATTTATAAAAAAGCCATAAATTGAATGTTTGTCTTTAGAGAAATAGATATGAACATCATTATAACTGGTCAATGTTGTTTTTAAAAGAATAGACCAAAACACAAAAAAACAAAATTCCATGAGTATTGACTATAAAGATAATAATTTTATGAAAAATAGCCGAGAGAAAAACTTAGCTACTTGTATAAACTTTAATGACTCGAACTTGAAAATAGCTCGAGTCATTTTTGTAAAATTGAGACCTAAAAATGGATTGGTTACAACCTGTGGCTATTCAGATCGGGGGCTCCAACATTTGACTGCTTTTATTGATATGGCTGTTTCTACATGTGTATATAAACCATGGCATTTATCTTTTGCATATACACTCAGCTGATGTAAGTGCATCCATTTCATCTCAACTTTACGGATCATACAACTATGGACCTCACACCGCTATTGACAACAACACAAGATTTAGTTGGGCCAGCCTCACTGTGTCTCTGAGTGAATATTCTCCATGGATTCAACTTGACTTTGCCGTTGCTCACTGCATTCACTCTGTCAAGGTTTACAATCAAGCTGAATACATTTCTTCAGGTAACAATACTCAATCTCAGAGGTAGCTATAATTGAGTTCACAGGCAAATATAATTGAACTCTCAGGTAACCAACTATGGTTAAACTCCCAGCTAACTAACTATAGTTGAGCTCTCAGGGAACAATGGTTAAACTCCCATGTAACTAACTATAGTTGAGCTCTCAGGGAGCAATGGTTAAACTCCTATGTAACTAACTATAGTTGAGCTCTCAGGGAACAATGGTTAAACTCCCATGTAACTAAATATAGTTGAGCTCTCAGAGAACCATGGTTAAACTTCCAGCTAACTAACTATAGTTGAGCTCTCAGGGAACAAGGGTTGAACTCCCATGTAACTAACTATAGTTGAGCTCTCAGGGAACAATGGTTGAACTCCCATGTAACTAACTATAGTTGAGCTCTCAGGTAATTAAATTGAGCTCTTGGGTAACTGTATCAAGGCGTAAAAAAGATATTATATTCTCTGCTAGTGTATTGTTTCTAAATGTATATTATATTATATCTTGAACAATAATTTTATACTTAAGCTTTAGATATGATATGCGGCTTAAAGAACAAATCAATCCCTGTTTTCCATTATACACATAGTTACAAATGATACATTATTGTTTTGATGAGGAGGTGCAAAATGGTTAGTTGTAGAAACAAATATTCATTACATCTAAATCATATTTTATAGGAATAAGTTATACAAGGTTTTTACGCTCATAAGGCATTACTTGGGTTTGAGGTTGTTATATAGATCTTTCTTGTAACCTGCGTTCATTAAAAGCATTTTTCTGATAATTTGGTACTGTAACGAGTGAGCATCGCAGCCAGGGCAAGTGGGACCATTTGTATGACAGATGTCGCACTTAGACTTCATTTTATTATCACAGCAGAAGACTTGGCCACCAGTAAGCTGGCTCAGAATGCTGAACTACACAACAATGAGAAGATCATGCACAGTTTTAAAAAGAGAGTAGCCCCTATCGCACTTCATTTTTATATAAAGACCTTGGTACTAGTGATTAAGCAGAGCTAGCGCTGTCACTTTGCATAGTTGTTCATTTTATACAAACCCATATTGATGTAACGCATACCTGTATGTTTAAGAAAAATACGTATTCTTGTGCCTAATACATTCTGTGCATTTACTCTTGTGAAGAGTAAAGTAGAGTGTCACTTTCCATCACACTGGTGGCAGCAATAGAATTGAGGATTTCAGTTCCACAAGAAACAGAAAGCACCAAAGTCTGAGTGTCTCTAGACAAGAGTCATCATTGATATTGGTGGACTGCGGCGCTGGAGCAATGCTGCTCTTTGACAATTGATGATCACTCATCTGAGTAGCGGAATGAGTAAGGAATGAGAGTAATCCCTGCTTGTGGTGGGTCGTGTTGCTTAGAGCATTGCCATCTCCTAGTAATAGGCGAAAACTCTCAATAGCAGGTTAAGTTTCAGACGAGCTAGGAGGGCGAACTGGGGCACTGACCAGCTAGCCGAGACATTCGGAACGATGATGCTTGCGCTCTGAGCACAGAGATGCAAAACCAATTCACATTGCCCCAGAACACGGGATTCGAAGATGTAGAGTATTTTATCAGTAGATTCTAAAAACAGGCCAAAGCGAATTACTGGACCAATGGTGCTAGCATACTGCAGTTCTGAGAGGCTCTGAAAAATGAAGCAAAAACTGAAGACAAAATGACTGCATAGAAACCGTCTTTGCAGTGCTTCAAGTCAGGTTTGACACCTCTCCTAGGCAGGTTCGGTTTTAACTGAGCATCCTTAGATGAGTCGCAGCTACAACTCTACAAGATCATGCCTGTCAGCTAGAGCGCTTGGTCTATGTGGCGTACACAAAATTGTCAGCAGTTTATAGGGCTGGCATGCCTAGAAAATTGTTTTGCAATTTTATAAACTACACTGGCCTTCAGCCACACTTGATAGAAAACTGAAGCACCTCCAAAAGTAATCTGAGAAAAAATTGAGTTATTTCAACTCAAAGCTAACGGCCATTCAGCTGATGACATCTGGGCTTTGAAAAAAACTCCCGAAGATTGAACTGATGTGATCAAAAACCAAAGGGTCAGTCAGTTGGTCCTGTTAGTACAGCAGTTGTCACAGCCGGTGCAAAAGTTGCAGCAACAAAAGAGCCACTCTCAAAAGGCCACGGAGAAGAAACCCTTGCATTGTTGAAGCTGTTGGAGACAAGGTAGTCCAAAGTCTACGTGGTGCACAACATAGTGGATCTGGTCAGAACTGAGTGTGCCGTCTGTTCGTGTGATGAATGACCACCAAAAGCTACATTCTGTTGGGAATGAGAAAAGTCTGCCCGAGTGGACTGCTGTGGCTACAGGTTTAAACTGGCTTAGGTCAAAGAGAAGCGTTATTGCGCGGTGCCTCACCCTTACAAACCAAACATTTCATCTTCAAGCCAGCATTACAGTTTTCTCACAATGAAAAAAACAGATTACTAGCTGTGAAATCTGATAGACAGCACAGCATGTTGGCACATTAGCACAAAAACAACTAGCAGCAGACATAGACTCTATGCTAGTTGTCCTTGACAGAAGGTAGCTGGGAACTTATTGAAACCGATACCAGAGATACCGATAGAGAACAAGAGGATCATGGTACTTCCGAACCTTTTTACAAAATGACAAGATGCTTTGGCCCTCCTAAAAGCCACAGCCCCAGTGGTAGCAAGTGCATTAGACAAACAGGTGTTTGGCTACATAGGCCTGCAGAAGCAGACTTGCACCGATTAGGAGGCGCAGTTTGAGAGTCTACCGATGTTTCAGCTGCGTAAATCCTAATGAGTGAAGAAGTCTCCCTCGACATCCAACCACCCCTAAGCCAACAGCGCAGTCAAACGCAACAAGAGTCAGTTAGGTAACTCCCTGCAAAAATTGCCACTGACCCAACATCAAGAGTAGTAGAACAGGTTGCTCACTTAACCACTATCGAGGTATCGAGGGCGTATCGAGGCACACGACACTCGGCTACCAGAGAGACAGTCAACCTGCTGATACTAGGACAGGAGTTGCGTCTACCTGACCAACTAGAGTTTAGCCTACTAGCCACCAAAGCCCCACCCTTGCATCAATAGGCAGTCGAAATGATGAAGAGGCTGAAAGAAATGCACGGATCCCTCTGGGAAAAGCAGGCAGCCATCTGACACAAAGATCAGGAAAAACCTCTGATGTATGCACCAGGAGACTAGGTTTGAATCCTGAACAAGAAGAGAAATAGAGAAGACAGCCCAATCTATAAGCCAATTTTGTGGAGCCGTACCAGATCATAAAAGCATAACGGAACTACACTTTTCTGATGGAGTGACAAGTTCAGTTTTTGGTAGAAAGCGATAGCTAACCAAAACCTTTTCATGCTTGCCCTGTAAATCTTGGACAAGCGCCTGCCACCACGGAGCTTCGAAAAGGCCCTACCACAAATGGGCCAAAACCAGCAGGCAGAAGGCTCATGTCAAGTGCAAAGCCAAGCTTCTGTTTAACCAAAGGCAGAGGCTTTGATCAAAAGAGTGCTCTGGCCAAGCTGCCTCCTTGGGCAAATCTGTTTCACACAGAAACACTCAAGTCAAATCACACCTGATTAAAATTCTGCCTGTGATTGACCAGTCGATGTCTGCTTAGATAATATTTTGTAAAACAATGTCGAACAGCCAGCTATCAGAAACACCCTTTCAGATTCATGAGCTCCTCAACTGGGTAGAAAAACTAGAAAAGACTGAGTTGGCCTATCCTGCTCAAATCTTTTGTTAATCAGAAGGGGAGCTCAATTAGTTGCCAGTTCTTGCTAAAGCACCACTTTTGAAATTGTGCATTCAACTAGTAATGCTATCTACAGAGCCGATGAAAGGCATCATTTTGGCAGATTGCTATATTAGCGGCAACACAAGGAGCAAGTAAACAAGACCTTTTGAGAGCCTGGCACTTGCGATTCATGGTCACAAATGCCATTGGTATTTGCAACCATGGACTTCCAGAAAGGGTTGAAATGCCAATGGCATTTTAACACTTTCTAGAGTCACTACCAACACTTACATGAGCTGGCAGCAGATTATCCAGCACTTTGCTGTTTATGCGTGTCTCTGTTGTTATCAGCATCTCATATCCAGGTTATATCACACCGGAGGGCATGCAAAAACGCTGAGTGCAGAAGAATGATCTACTTAGTCAACTGAGTCCAATAGAAACCTTTATGTGCTAGTAGATGGCCAATCAGCCTTATGATGAGGTTATGTCCTACACTGACTGTGGTCAATTTCTCTTTTAGAGAGCCTTCAGCTCAGTCCGCTGTGGCGATTAGGCCGACACCAGAAAAGAATTAACCGATGAAAGACGCAGGAGACCAAGTCGACTCGGGGAATCCAAGTTATGGCTGTATGACCAAGCTCTCTTAGATCTTCCAAGCTTCGAGCTGCTAAACCGCCCTCAAAACGACCTGCTCAGGTCTTGAAAAGAACTGAAAAGACTGACTCATACGAGTCGAGAAAAACTTGAACCAGAGAGGCAGCGATATAGGTCAAGTTCAGGGCCAAAAGATTGACTCACCTTTTTGAAATACTTACGGTCTTCAAACCCTTTTACCACTGACAAGAGAACAAAGCCTGCCAGCTATTAAAGGTCAGCCAGCACTAGCAAACTGTTGCTTTCTAAATAGTTAGCCTGATCCGAACTTGTCATTTAAAAGAAGATTATCTTACTTTTGCCAAGTCGGAGGTCCAGCATTTTGAGTGTGGATCCATACAGCAGTGGCTCTGCTCGCAGCCTTTTATGACTTCTACCACTTAGTGGACAGCCTCAAGAGCCTCCATTTGGAGTAGAGTGTAATGGTAAAGTTACACTATTATTTTTCTAGCACTGAATTTTGCAAATTGTTTCGTATTGTTACGGCAGAGCTCTCTGAACGGGGCCATAGCAATAGGCCTCCTGGCTCCTTCATTTGTAAGATTGAGCTTTTAGAGCACCGAGGAAGGCTCAGCCACCGTTAGGGAACTTGGGCTACTGAGAAGAAATTGAGAGACTGAAAAGAAACTGAGGAGATCGTGAAAAAGAAACCGATTGAAGGACAGAAGAAAAAAGAGCAGAGCCTAAAATGAAAGTAAAACTATTAAAGGAAGAAGATTCGGTCGTTTTGGCAGACCAGTACGCGCAACCTCTCTGTATGCTTTCGACGTGGCTTATTGCTTTTTATGCATGTAAGTTTATATATTTATTTAGTAAATATATATTTCATTGGCACTTGACACTCGATGTTGCTGTTTGAATGTTTGTGGAAAGTAACGGAAACCAACAGTTTTCTTTACAGTATTGTATTGTGATTTTTCTGCCTTGATTTGTATTGAGTCATATTGTGTTGTACGAGACTGTATCATATGCATTATTTTGTAGGTTATTGCATTGTATTGCACTGTGTTGCATTATAACATTAAAGCAGAGTTCATTAGGGTTTCTTGCTTCATTTCAATCTTCTCATGTTAAAGTAAAAATCAATGTAAACATAACTGTATGTAATGATACAGATGAAAAATTGGCGCACGTTCGAGTAACCATTGGAGAGACAGAGAGCGACTTAACTGAAGAAAGTGACAAGTACTTGTGTGCTTACAATGAAGGGCAACCTCCAGGAGATGTGTTTACCATGATCTGCACTGAGAGACTCTATGGAAGCTTTGTGAGACTGACCGCTGTCGGTATCAATAGAGCGTTGAGACTGCAAGAGTTACAAGTTTTTGGTTGGTAGAAGCTTGAGACTACTACTAATACTGCTGGCTCATACTATTAGTGACAACTGAAATTTATTTTGTCAATATCGGCCATGGGCTATCATTGTATTGTTAAAATATAAACCTTTTTAACATTAACTTAGATAATCAAAAGAATGCTCAAAAGTATTATGAGACCATTTGCGGCACTTGTAATGTTTAAACCTTTCCAGATTTCATACAAGTGGTAGGTTGGTAGTAGCCAGTAGACAGTAACTGACATTGTTAGATTAGCTTTTTCTAGCTAACTTGAAAGTTGACTGTTTGACAATGGCAAACTCGCTTCAGCGTCAATCTAATCAAAAGCAAGCTTGAGAGTACAAAGTGTGTTAAAGAATTGTTGCATAGAGTTATTTCATTTATATACATAAATATATATCAATATCTATATACTATATTCGCATATAAAACACACATTAATATGTATGTAAATACAGATGACTTTAAGATCTATATATATCTATATATATATATAAAAAAAAATTGTTTCCTCACCCCTGTTAACCCGTATGGGTGGTAGTTTCTGCTCTAACTCGGGTCTCCTACCAGAGACCTGGAGGTTTGAGCACTCGCCTTAAGATTTTAGCTGTTCCCAGTAGCGCACTTCTCTGCAACTCACCTGAGTTGATGGCTGTTGGTATTTGGGCAAGCCACATTTTATGTGCGGGTGTTATTGCACCCAGTTCCCCAGTGACTACTGGGATTACAGTTGTTCTTACATCCCAGCATTTTTCAATCTCTTCTCCAAGAGGGAGATATTTCTCTACCTTTTCTTTTTCTTTGCAGTCTATATTGTAGTCATTGGGTACTGCTACATCTTTTATGGTAGCTCTTTTGTTCTCCTTGTCCACCACCACTTTATCTGGTGGGTTTGCTAGGACATGCTTGTCCGGATGTAAAAGTCCCAGAGGATCTTAGCGCGGTCATTTTCATTGACCTTACCAGGAGTTTCCCACCAGTGTTGTAGTTTATCAAGGCCATACTCGTCACATCGATTTCTATACACAACACCTGCGACATGATTATGCCGCTCAGTGTATGCATTTCCTGCTAGCTGCTTGCATCCACTGATGATGTGTTGGATAGTCTCAGGTGCATCTTTGCACAGTCTGCATCTAGGATCGTCTCTAGTGTGATAGATTTTTGTTTGGAGTTGCCTTGTTGGGAGCACTTGCTCCTGGGCTGCCATGATTAGCGACTCTGTATTGGCCGTTAGGTTTCCTTTGTTCAGCCACATATATGTCTGGTGAAGATTGCCAACCTTAGATATTTGTTGGTGGTAAGCACCAGGAAGGGGTTTCATGTGCCAGTCATATTCCTCATCATCAGGGCAAAGGTCCATTGTAAAAGCAGCCAATTGAAATTCAGCTAGCAACTTATCTGAAGTGGCCATGGAGGCTGCATAGGTTTTGATGCTTTGCTCTTCCTCCTTCACTGTCTGCTGTACACTTTTGAGTCCCCTAGCGCCATCTTTCCTATCGAAATACGATCTAGTAGTATCAGATTTTGGGTGGAGTGCTCCATGCATGGTCAGCAGTTTACGAGTTGCTATATCTGTTTCCTTGATGGCTTCCTCAGTCCACTTTATTATACTTGCTGGATATCTTATTACTGGCAGTGCGTAGGTATTTATTGCCATGACTTGGTTCTTGGCATTGAGCTGGCTTCGTAAGACCTGCCGAAGGCGTTTCGTGTATTCAGTAATGGCTTTGTGATGTACCTCAGTCTTGCGGTTGATGTTGCTTTGCATAATTCCTAAGTACTTGTACCGTTCTTTTATATCTTTGATGGTACCATTTGGCATTCTTAGGCCATCTTTGAGCATAGAATGGTTTTTCTTAAGAATTAGCCTTCCACATTTCTCAATACCGAAGGTCATTCCGATTTCATCATTCCATTCTTGATGTCATCTATGTAGAAGAGGTGGTTTATCTTGGTGCCACTCTTGGTTTATCTTGGTGGTGGTTTATTTTGTTGCAAGTCAACCTTTAAATAACATATTTATGCTGCTTCTTCATTTTCTGTCTCATCATTAACTGCAAGACAAATTAGATAGTCTTCATTATGTTTTTCCAGGATATATATATATATACATATATATATATATATATATATATATATATATATATATATATATATATATATATATATATATATATATGTTCATAAAAAAAGTGAAGCATGCTGATGAAGAATGAACCACAAACTATCATACAAGTGTAGAGTGTGTTAAAATACATGTAGTTTTAAGAAATTTAAATCTATTTAATACTAAAAGCTATTGATATGGGTATTTGTTATAATGGCTAGCAATGTAAGCTGCATCACATAGACCTTAGTTTCTTCATTAAAGGTTGACTTTCATTAAAGGATGAAAATTCGTTTTACAGTTATTTGGTATTAAAAGATTCACCATGTCTAACTCTGTTGTGTTGTAGGTGTCACACATGTGGAAAAGTGATTACAAGGTCTTACAAGCTTAAAAACAAAAAGCTGCCATAGAATGGAATCCGTTTATTTCTCTGACGTAGTCACGACAGTTTGGTTATTGTCTTGTTACCTAATGTTCTCATGTGAATTGAAAGGCCAATAAAAGGCTTAATATAAACTTATCGTAGCATTAGTTTATGATAAACACTTCAGGTTTCACCAAAGACCCCCGTATTAAATATAGATGCTCGCTGCTTTACAGTTGTGTTTCAGCTTGAACTAATCGTCAAGTCGTAATCTGATCATGTGACCCAATACTTCGAAAATAATTTTTGCAGCACTTTTCGATTATCACAGGTGACCAACAGGCTTGTCATGATTATCAGGCAAAGATATGTACTCCTTTGAGGTAGGGTTAAAAAATTAAATGAATTTTTACGGTAAGTTATAACATATCACTGCTAAAAGTGACAGCATTACAATGACGATAAAACAGATGCCTAAAAACAATAGACATGGTTTTACTGAAGGCGTGAAGTACATTTGTGAAATTATTTCGATAAATAAGGTTGCATGAAAGTGTAAACAGAAACCATCTACCACAGCTATGCCACATTTGAGCCATTTTGGAAAGAGAATCCAAACTACGACGGTCTCATGTGGCTGCGATTAACTGTTCGTTTTTGAGCTTTTAAGAGTTTATAATCACATTCCCACATATTTTGCACATACGACACAACAGAGTAAGACATAGTGAATCTTGTGATATCAAATAACTGTAATATGAATTTTGTTGCAACCATATGATCATAAATCATAAATCATATGCATAGTGAACCATATCATATGCATAGTGAACCATATCATATGCATAGTGAACCATATCATATGCATAGTGAACCATATCATATGCATAGTGAACCATGTCATATGCATAGTGAACCATATCATATGCATAGTGAACCATATCATATGCATAGTGAACCATATCATGTGCATAGTGAACCATATCATATGCATAGTGAACCATATCATATGCATAGTGAACCGTTATCATATGCATAGTGAACCATATCATATGCATAGTGAACAATTGATCTGCTGCATCATAATGATAGTTGCATAGTCCAGTCCATATTGTTAGGTTGAAAGTTGAAACTTGATATTTAAGTGCCAGCTACTTTGCTAATATAGCATTGATTGGTTTGATTTGGTCCTGACAGAAATATTATGAAAGATAGTAGATTCAGTTGTTGACACAATGTCTGGATTTTACTTTTAAAAACTGTTAAACTGATTAGCACGATATTAATTGTGCATTTTCTTTGCATCTGATGCACATACTAGTAACATGTTTTTATTACCGTTTTATCAATATACCTTAATCAGATTTGGTACATATAGACACTCGAGGTATAATTTAAACACATAGGGTTTGTTTTACATGTAAACGCCTGCAATACCCTAAAGAGTACTCAAATGCAAATCAGGCTTGCGTTTATGTAGACCATTGCAGACAACTGCTTGTGGCGCATCATAAGTGCATGTAGTAAATGTGTGATGCCTGTTATACATTACTGTGATGCCTGTGATACATTACCGTGATACTGGAATGCAATAAGTAGGTGTAACCATAAAAAGAAACGGGTAGGAAAATACTATTGTTAAAGAGTTAGATTATTTATGTTTGTGTGTAGAAGAGCTATGGAGATGTTATAGCTTTAAAAAGTCTTATAAATGAGTGAAAAGTAATATAAGTATAAATTTTTCAAGTAGCAGAGTTTAAACATATGAAGATATATAGTAATGTATGATATGGCAGTACAACCTAATCTATTGTTGAAACGGCTACAAGTAAATATTGTCATGGTGTTTGACTCTTTATTCATTATCACATTAACCATAATACTAAATACCATGAACTAGCAAAGTGTCCTTGCACAGAAGCATTCAAATTGTAGCAGAGCCTCGATGGCATAAACTGAAAGTATAGCAATGCTTGCTTTAAAGTTTTTAAGTGACTAGTGGTCTGAAATGTTATTTCATGACATTTTAGAGCACTAATGCGTGATAAGAACCATGAAATGTGTCAATAAAACACAGAAAATAAACATGACCGTAATTTTATAAGACACTGAAAAGTGGTCAGTTGATGGAGGTTTTAGAGTGTTCATTTAATGGACAAATGTCATGAGTTGTAATCTTATTAAAATCAATACTTTTTATCACCTCAAACCCTCACTTCAAACAGACAGGCAGACACATATCCTACTACAGTAAAGATTTACACTCCATGGATAATAGTACTCATTCTTTAAAGGTAGGTTAAACTCTAACACTCTTATTAAATGAACTGTCAGATAGACGTAGATTATACATGTAAATAGCTAGCTAGCTAGGTCCCTAACTAGTCATATTAGCTCTCTGATATGCTAGTATTTTAGTGAATGCTGATGTTTGACCAGCTTGTCAATCAGGCTAGGAAGTTAGTCCAAATTTTATTTGCTTTAAAAAAAGTAATTTAGCCAAATTTTTACAGAGCTACATTTAGATCAAACTGTAGTTTTTTGCTATTTCTATGAGATTACATTAACTCTTTAGAATCTGGGTTTTTGAAGGTTGGTTAAAAATCTTTTATGCTGTTACATCTATATTAATGCATGTATCTAACTTACAGCTTTAGTATGCCTTGCCTTTGCTGTAAAGCATCCCATCACACTTGTTTATATGGTTTGCATGTAATAAACCTTCTGTGACAATACTAATCTTGCCATTATTCCTGACTATACTGTACTTCATTAACAAAAGATCTTGTTACATGCATTTGTATTGGTTCAACTAAACCTAAATGTCATGCATAACTCTGCATAACTAATTACAGTGATGAATGGTGGTACAGTAGGAGTCTATTCTTATTTGCTTAGCATGATAACTTGTGAAAGACCAGATAACTAGTCTCCTGCTTAATGTGGTTTATATTATTCGTAGAGATCATGTGTTGCAATATATTTGATATGGGGCATTGCGTCATCATATACAAACATTGAACCAAAGTTAGAAATTATTTTTTCTTTGTCTAAGCTATAAGTATGTTGTCTACGGTAACTGATTAGCGCACTTTTGTGCAAGGCTGTAAAGATAGGGATAAAAATACGCTAAAACAAAAAATATGGCAGAGTGCAGTTGCTTTAGAGTCGCTGATATAGTTTATAGTTTTATAGATTTATAGTAGCTGATAATGAGTTTATTGTGTTGTTTAAGCTTAAGCCGGTTTACTAATAACATGAAAAAAATATTTAGAAGCATAATAAAATTGATAGACTTTTTCCATTGCAAGAGGTTTTGTCAGAACTTTGTCAAAAATATGGAATGAAGCCAGAATAATTCATGAGCAGCTTGGATAGAGCAGCACCCTAATTCATCAAGTTTTATTCGTGTCAGCCATTATTTAAAATAGAAATGTAGACAAACCTAATTTACTAAATACACTCTAGAAAGTGTTTCAAGAAGATTATGAATTATTATCTGTTAAACAGACATGTATCGGTTATACTGCTGTAATACACAGAAACTGTAGGAAACTTTTCAAATAGTTGTTGAAGTAGGATGACGATTTATACTACTAAAGCATTTGTTTGAATTATTTCAGAATTGTTTATTACATGTAAAGCTGTAATGAAATGTAATTAAAAGAGTAGTATACATAAAACAGGCATAAGAGTCAAAGCATCTAAGCAAAAAAGTTAAAGATTCATGATAAAAATAATGAAGAAGAACGATAAGTATTGGAGGAAATACCTGTGAACAAGTATTTATATACTCTAGCACTAATTTTGGTATCTAAGCGTTTACCAGAGATGTACCAACCTCAGCTTTAAGTGCTATCATACGCAGTCACCCTTCCAACTATCTCACTTCATGGATAAAGATTTTACATTTTAAAATTACAGGTATGGCACATGGCCTCTATTCGGACAATCATAGTTTGGTTGTCTTGGCTAAAAGTTTTGCTTCTTTTGGTCACCAGTGTTTACTTACATAAAACTCAAAAGATATACAGAGGCAAAATTGTTTTAAAACCTAATCTAGAGCCAGAAGTATTATCACTACTCTCTGGCTATTACCAGCCAAAAACTTGTAGTTCTTGCAGCCTCAAATCAGTATTGATACCGACAGCGGTCAATCTCACAAATGTTCCATAGAGTCTCTGAGTACAGGTCATGGTAAACTCATCTCCTGGAGGCTGACCTTCATGGTAAGCACACAAATGCTTGTCACCTTCCTCAGTTAAGTCGCTCTCTGTTTCGCCAATGGTTACTCTGACATTTTCCAAGTTGTCATCTGTATAATTAAATACAGTTTGGCTTATACTGTTTAAAATTACACAAATTGATAAAAATGGAGTATGAAGGCATAAATGACTGCTGTAAACTAATGATGCAATAAAATGTCATGTGATGCAATACAATGAACTTTACAGTACAGAGAGACATTTCAGTATAATGCAACTCACAATAAAATAATGGAAGCGATACAATATGGTACATTATAACACAATAGAACATGACACATTACAATGCAAGGCAATATATTATAATACGACAAGAATACAATACAAAACTAGTTGTCAAGTTTAATAACCTGCAATTCAGTGTGAAGTAGTGCAAATAATGCAATGCAGTGCAATACAATCTGATGAATTCTAATGAAAAATAATCAAATTTAATGCAGTTGGTGTTAGATTGCCATCATAAAGCTTAAATCAAGCTAACTTTGTGCTATCTGTTCTACTATAGCTAAATATTTTAATACAAGTTATGCTTTTGTGTAGCTATTTAATACATAGCCATAGCTAATGGTTATTCAAACTAGTTCTGGAAGGCAACAACAGTGCAATACATACTATGAGAGTGAATAAACCACATATTGTGTTATTATTCATACAGGAACATAGCAGTTAAATAGAGTGCAATACATTTTAGTCTAAAACAATAGTCCTCAAGTCTATTCTAGTTTAGCATTGTCTCAAATTACTTAAACATATGAATATAATATAAATGAATATATATAATATAATATATTTAGTACATGGTTTAAATACTCTGCACATAAACTCTGTATTTTTATTGTCTTGAAATAAGCGCATCGACCCTGGATGAATTTGATTATAGTTTTTTCTATTTTTTATATCTATTGGGTTTGTGAATAGAGCTTAAATTTTAATCATATACCTTCACAATGGTAAAGCCATTTCAATGATTTCTGCAATTATTGGGGTACATGATGGTATGTTAGACTCAAGTCAAATGGTTTTTAATAACAGTTATTTGGTATATGCCTCTGCAACAAGTCAACAAAGCATCATCATAAATCTTTATCAATATTTAATGTGTGTAATGGGAGATGATGGTTTCTGTGTCACACAGTGTGAGGAATAACATTCAATGCTAAAAGTTCTTTCAACGATTTCAGTCACTAGCTAATAGTGTAATTATCATGACAATCAATTATCTATGCATGTATCTCATAGAAGATAACAGGTACGCATGGCTATATGAGTATACTAGCCTCCTATAAATACATGTTACAGACAACTTGAGGCTACTATATTTTTATATGTAATTACAAACACTATCATCTAAAAGCTTGGCATAACTTTAAAGTTTAATTTTTTAGTTTGACTTTAGAGATTACCCTCTGCAACATCAACGTGTATCAAACCACATGTATCCCCTTAGTAGGCTTTGCGCCACTTTATTATCTATCCAACAAGCTTTATATCATCAGCAGAATAGTCAGAAGTCTGCATCTTAGTCAATGATGGACTAGTGAAAGAAAAAAATATCTTTACAGAAATTTGTATCACAAATTTTGCTGTGAGATACTGAACTGTCAGAAAAGGCATTGGATAAGAAGTTGAGAGAAAGATCTATATAAAAATTAGAGCTGAACTATGAACCCATGAGCATAAACACCTTATATCACTTGCTTCTTTGAACATATTACTTCGAAGTATTGAATAATCGTATCTAAAACTAACCATTTTATGACTCTGCATTATATCAAGAGCGTATCGCGTGTAACCACGTGTATGACAAAGAACAGTGATTGATGACTTTTTAGAGAATATGTAGCATTAAACTATTGTCCACAGTATGATATAAATACATTGAGATACAATATATTTGTGAGGAATACATGTATAGTTTCTTTTTTCAATGCTCTAATATAATTACCTGAAAACTCAATTATAATGATTTGGGAGCTCAATTATAGTTTCCTAAAAGCTTAATTATAGTTACCTCGAAGCTCAATTATAGTTACCTGTGTCGTAATTAACAGCTTGATCATAAATCTTGAGGGAGTGAATGCAGTGAGCAATGGTAAAGTCAAGCTGTATCCATGGGGAGTGTTCACTCAGAGACACAGTGAGGCTGTCCCAACTAAATCTGGTTTTGTTGTCAATAGCGGTGTGAGGGCCATGATTGTATGATTCATAATGTTGAGATGAAATGGATGCAGTTACATCAGCTGAGTGTGTTTGTAAAAGATTAATTTGATGAATTATACACATTTACGAACATATCAATAAAAAATTGCCAAATATCGAAGACCGTAATCTGAGTAGTGTCAGATTGCAACAATTTTATTTTTTAGATTTCAACTTTACAAAATGGTTTAAGCCATTGTAGTTTGAGTCATTAATGTTTATTTAAGTGGCTGAGTAAAGTGTTTGTCAATACTCACAACATTATCTAAAAACAAACATTTTCTCTATAGTATTTTCATTACTTCGCTTTAACGAAGTTTGCAAATTAATACAGAGTTTAGTGTATTCTGATGGGTATATTTTATATGTCATACCAACTAGTACTAGTGCTCAGTACTTATCCTCTGATAAATCTTTAATACTCTCACTACTAATGATTAATGAAGAAAATGCTGAAAATTAGTTGCAGCTCAAATGTTAGCTTCTGGTACTATGATCTTTCAGCTATAAATGCTAGCATAAATATTGCATCCTTACTTTTAGACAATCACATGTCAGAAGCACCTACCACAAGCTAAGCTATAAACTCAAGGAATGGCAGTAACTAGACTATTTCAATCACAAACATACTTCTGAATGTCTGTACTAGCTCTACCATGCTGGTTAAACTCAGGTTACCACAGTAACAGAAGAAAATTCCTCCAGTGTTTACACAAAGGGCCTGGTCACACTCTTCATTCCCTTCTGTACATTCATCAATATCTAGAGAGATATGAAATAGTGAACTGTGTACAATAGGTGAGAGCATATATGCTCTCTGCAAAATTGCAAAATTATATATAATTTTTCAATTTTAATTAATTATATAATTTTGCCAACCCAAATATAAACAAGAAGCAACTCTGGAAACTTTACTGTCAAGAAACAAAAAAATTCTAACACCGTGATACAATAATTAACTCTTGATTTCAGAGGGCTCTCGCAGTTTGTTCATTCATAGCAAACTCATCTAAGCGTGTAATTTTGTGTCTAACTAAAGAATAATGGCTAAATCTCTGTAAAAACAGAAAACAAGCCCAAACAAATTTACCTAACAGAATTGAACTGGTCACACCATGCTCTATCACAAGGAAAAGGTAATCAAGAAAGGCTCTCATGAAACTTTGTCCTTGTCTAAAGAAGCAATAGAGACATTCATTTAGTTGGACAGCTGATGCTTAAACTCTGTTAGTCTTCTTTCGTATATTCTTAACTTCAAACATTAAAATTATTTAAATCTTCTCTTTTCCTTTTTGTACTGAAGAGCAATTTTGAGGTTTGTTTATTAATTTTAGTTTGTTTTATTAAATTACATGAACTTCATCTGATCATCAAAATAAGCAAGTTTCAGTGTTGCAAACTTAATGACTTTGTTTTATTAAAATATGTCACAATATTTAGACATCAAAAAGTTTTTATCTAATTGATATTAGCCTAATTTAGTATATAATCTTATAAAATACTTAAATATTTATTAAATAAACTATCATAATGGTCGAAGCAATGGTACAAACGAGAAGCTGTAAACAGTCAATATAAACACACAAATCTAACCTAGATTCAAAGCATGGTTTAAACTTTTTTTCTCTTTTCACTTTTGAAGTTTTTTTTTGGTTCTCGAAACTCTTCAAATTTGTTAAGCTCTTACAGTTGCTTTTAAAATACCTATTTAATAAGACTTGTGCAGGAACCAAACCAATTATCTTATTAACCTTCTAACATTATTCCACAAAAATGGTTCATCAGAGCTAACTGTCTATCATGTTTTTAAATATATAATAAAACAATGTAAAAGATTGATCAGTAACTGAGATAGGCACATGATTTAAGATATATATGTAAGTGGTAATATATCAGTCTGAGATAAGTGGATTTATAAAATCTACTTTGTTACAAAGGGATTTGGAGATAGCTCCTACACTATTGTAAAGCTGCTAACAGCTGAGACTGATTGCAGACATTGATTTATTTATTAAAGTCAAGCAAATAGCAGTTACCTTCAAAAACTTAAATCAATAAAGCTAAAGGTCCGTCATTCTCACGGTTGCTTATTTTTTGCTATAATGCCTGTTTCACTTATTAGGTTCTGCTTAAATATATTTTCTGCGTTTCATCCTCTTGTGAAATTTAAAAAATTAAAAATGACAAGTATATATAAAACATTCAACTTACCGCTATAAACATGAGATGAAGATGTTCCAGTTTCATTGGATGTCACTGCAGGAAGTTCAGACATTTTACAGACTCTGGTTTGTTTATCAAAATCAAAGGAGTAGCAGTTATCTTCAAGAACTGACATACACTGAAGAGAGCAGGCTATCACACTCACAGCTGACGTTTCATTGCTGATTTCTACTAGAGCTCCTCTATTTTTCTGTTCATATACTCCAGGGTTCACTCTTTTGCTAGCCTACAGTTTATATAACCCTCTGGTACCTAATATGCATAATAAGCTCAGTTGGCCTTGTACAGCAATAACTCATTTTTTGTGATTACCCAGGACAGCTATTACAATGATGTTTTTAAGTTTTTTGTAAGTGTCTGTGTAATTTGTCTCAGTAACAGAAATAAAATGTTTGTATATATGCTCATAAAAAACTGGTGTGAACTAAAAAATACATAAATAAAATAAAAAATGTAAATGTTTGTAGAAGAATATCACTGGGTCAGAGTATGTGGAAGACTTATGTATTTTTTCTAGCTTAGTTTTTTTCAATAGTTTTTCCCTTTTAATGAGTTATTTTTACTCTGTGTTGTACTGAAGTTGCAAAATTGGAATTGCGAAGCAGCGAGGAATTACGGTACATAGAAAAAGCATATTTATAACTCTTAAAAATAGCATTTGAAAATCTCTGATGTACTATAGAATTGTCAAGGCAGATTGTACAAAATGACATTGCAACAACTAATTCAAACTGTCATTTGCACTCATTTTGTTAATAAGCTTGAACACTTCTTTTACACTGATGTAATAGTATGTATTTTTGTAAAGAGTTTTTGATAGAAAGCTGATTCATCCTGATAAATCAGCAGAACTAGCAAAGTTAAGTAACTTACTAGGCAGTTGGGTCTCAAAACTACTAGTGTAATCAGTCACCAAAAATAATTTAAAAAACTCTTTAATATTTACTACAGTAAAAAAAGTAGCAGTTATTCTTACATGCACTAAAACAGACAGTAAATGTATAATATTCATATATACAGTGAAACATGGATAACTGCTCTCGGATATAGCGAACACATGGTTAACTCGACTGGATTTGCTTGGTCCATTCCCACGCAATAATAAATGGCTCTATATAACTCGAATTCAACACTGTTATAACAAACTGTTTTTTGCCCAACGGCTACCGAAACGGTTGCTATCGCTTTAGAAAATCACTTTATTCAAAGCCATAGAGGTAAACCTCAACTTTTCGTAATTCATAAGCGTCGTTATTACCTCCATCGGCAAAATATTTTTGTCAACGACTGTTCTAAAGGTTTGGTGAAATTTGATTTATACTGCTATACGATGAATAGAACGGGCTAGCCGAGTCACGGGCGCAAGGATTTTCGCCACGCACATACAAAACAAAAACAGCATGTTGTTTTTGTTTTGTATTTGCGTGGCGAAAATCCTTGAGTGCGTGATCCGGCTAGCCCGTGATGATTAGTTTTCCGACGTTGATTCCGTGTTGAATTAACGTCGGAATGTTGAATGTTTAAAACGTCTTAAGAATTGTTGTAGTCAAACGTATACGTTGTCTTAGCTAAAAAAAACTATTCATCGTTTGACCTAAACACAAAATAGTGTGTACATTCAATAAGTATCCATTCAAAAAGCGTGAGTGATATGCGATGTACCGTAAAACCTCGTAAAACTTTTAATTGAACTGCCTCGGAGTGTTGCTCTTAACGAATCCCAGGTAAAGTAAGGTCATCTTTCCATAAACTTCAAGAAAGATCGGCAAAATTGATCGTGGGTAAAACGCTCAAAAGAAAAAGATGTCTTTTCTTTGAGCATTTCAGCAACGATCAAGTTTTGCCAATGTCAATCTAAAAAACGTCCTGGCAATAACATCACCTCAAACAACAAACCAATCTCAAGTGATAGAAAAATCTCTATACTTTTTGATAAAAACGTTTTAAACTTTACATTAGAAGCATTTAATTTGAAACAAGCCATTTGTGCTTTTGATTTATATTATAGTTTGTATATGTTCATGTATCTACTAATAAATAAGTAAATACATGGACTTGTGACAGTGCTCTGATAACTTGAACACTCTGATAATTCGAACACTTTTGCTCGGTCCCTTGAAGTTTGAGTTATCCGAGTTTCACTGTATATATATATATATATATATATATATCTATATTTCTCAAAGTTGGTTGTATGTGTATTTGTAAGTTTGATTGTTTGGCTATGGTTCTTAAAATTTTGGAATAAAGATTCTGTACCAAAGAACATTTGATCTCAGACCCTACCGTTCATCAGTCCGACCCCCTACCCACTAGATTACAGAAATCGAATTGGTAGCTTGCTAATATAAGCCATTAAATGAGAGCAAATACCTAACGGCTTTGCGTATGACGCGGGTCATAGCATAACGTCACGAGAACGTGTTCGCTCACATTATTAAACGTACTGGCTAATAGCTCGCAGGCTAATAGCGAGCAACTCTCACTACTTCTCATTGTTTATAAAACAAAACACTTTCTCATTATATGTATTTAATAGTTAGAATGACAAATGATGTTATAATTATATTAAATACAAACCAATTTTCTGTCCAAATGCTTTTCTATTAACTGGGCAATGCTGGGTAGCACAGCTACTATATATACATATATATTATATAATCACAACTAAGGTTGTACTATATTATAAACTAATACAGTAAAGTAATACTAAAATAAATGAGCTCTGAAAGTAATTGGAGCAAATAGTACTCTTTATGGAAAATAGTTGCACTTATCTTCGCAGGAACTGGTAGTTTCATGACATCTTCTGTCAATCGAACAATAACCTTTAGATATATATGTGACAAACAGTGCAACGGGTCTATCTGGTGACCAGGATTTTTCTGTGAGTCACTGGGCTAAAACCTTTCTGTATATAATGTCTATACTAAGAGTGCAAAAATTAGCCAGATCAAACAAAGACCTTGCTGCTTGTAGCTAAACCAGAAAAAAACTTCAGATGTTGTTACATAGGGATAATGCAAAAACTGTGGATAGAGAGATGCCCTGAATCATATCCAATTACTAAACAACTCGTGGCAGAAGAAGAGCAACATGGTCAAGAAGAAAGGTAACACCAAAACATAAAGTAGATCAAATTACACACGCCACCCTGTGTTGGCACATCGATTAATTAAGACATGCACCTGAAACCTGATATTTTTGACCAAAGGGGAAAAAGCTTGAAGACAAAATTATTGACAAGATCTTAGGTTCTACTGACAGTTAAAGTTGGTTACCATAATGGAACATCAACAAAATCATACCTAAAAGTGACTAAAAGGTACTAATCTAGCACTGAAATCCATCCCAATAAAATTAATAACAAGACTAATGCACTACTCTACAGTACAGTAACCGTTATCTAGATCACATGAGACAGCTAGGCATCAAACTATGTCTTGGGAGATGAAGTTTGAGAATAGAATCAAAGGCTTGCGAAAGAAAGTTAGCAGACTCAAATAAAGCTCCAGCACATTGTGACTTATCAAGGACTCACTGTCAGCAAAATGGACATTAAATGCATGATGCAGCGTATGAAAAAAAGGGCAGCACCTGAACCTGACAAAATTCAAACTTGCTGGTTCAAGAGATTGAAATCTCTGCACACTAGATTGGTAAAGCAGATGAAATGTCTGGCGAAAAATGTGATCATCAAGTATATCATAAACTAGAACTTGCTGGTTTTAAAAATAAATCGTTGCAAATACTTCAATCCTATTTTCACAAAAGGCGCCAAAAGGTCGTCATGAATGATAAGGAATCATTGACACTAGATATAAATGTTGGTGTTCCACAGGAGTCACTTATTGCGCCAGTATTATTTTTAATATATATAAATGATCTTCTTAGACTTATTCCAAAAGGCTTTGCCTACGCCGA
Source organism: Watersipora subatra (assembly GCF_963576615.1). Classification (NCBI taxonomy): domain Eukaryota; kingdom Metazoa; phylum Bryozoa; class Gymnolaemata; order Cheilostomatida; family Watersiporidae; genus Watersipora; species Watersipora subatra. Next base: position 34,303,087 of record NC_088717.1, read on the forward strand.
TGATACTGTTTTTGTTAGTTATCACAAAGATGTGCAACTTCTTGAGACGAACTGCAATCTCATCATGAAAATTATCAGCAACTGGTGTACAGCAAATCATATGACAATCAATTTACAAAAATCACACTTTCTTCTTTATAATACTGATGAAAACCTTCGAAACAGCTTTACTCTTAAGTTTAATAGTCAATCCATCACTTGTAGACATGAAACAAAATTGTTAGGATTTGTTTTGACAGATCGACTCTCTTGGAATAATCATGTCGACACTGTTTGTAGTAAGGTCACGAAGTCATTGACTCTGCTCCAGTTTTGCAGGCCATACATGAACTCGAAATCTGCTATTGCATTTTATTATCAGTTTATATTTTGCCATATTATTTATGGTATCCACATTTATTATAATCTAGCTCCAAGATATGTCACTAAGGATTTATTTTTGTTGCAAAAAAGAGCATTTCGACTCATTGCAAATTTACATCATATGCCTGCATATATTATTCCAACAAATGATCTTTCCAAATCTCTGCATCTTCTTACTCTGCCTATGCTAAATATTTATTTTACTTCAATTCAATGTTTCAAGATTTTTCATGGTTTGTGTCCTCGTTTTTTACATGACAATTACAGGTTCTTAACTCATTTCAACTTACGTGATATAAACAAATTGCATACAATCACTAACAATCATTTTGAAAATGTCATTGCCAGCTGCTTTAACAATCTTCCACCAAATATCCGTTCTCTTAGCAGAGAAAGGCATTTTAAACACTATTTGTCAGACTATTTATTCAATTTTATTAGCTAACTGTTGCTTTTTTCCCTTTTTTTTGTTTTACTATTGTTGTATGGCCTAATTTGAAAAACATTTCTATTTGTGAAATGAAATTATTGCCAATAAAGTACTATATATATATCAAGGATGGCTGATTCAAAGACAAACTGTACCTCTCTTGACAAAGCCCAAGCAGAGGACAACTCCCAGGAACGGCTGACCAATAGCATGCTTGGCAACCACCTGAAAGTTGTTTTTAGGAATAGCTGCAAACAAACTGAAAGATCGAATGATTTATCATTATATGTACTAGAAAGGGCCTTGTATCTTCACTCGCATCTGTTGTTTCATTATGAGTTTCAGATAGCACTTCTTCAGTTTGCTTTGTATATTTATCTAGATTTATTAGCTAATGTGAAACTTATACGAAGTTGTACCTGGAAAACGCTAGTTACTTATTTTGACATGTTTTAAACTAAAAGCTCTGAATGTAGCTAATCTCCACATAACAGCTTCTCAGTATATTTTTACTCATGAAAATTAATAGTTTGTCACTCATTGCATCTAAACACAATCAATTTTTGACAGAATGACCATAGCAAGTGGTAACAGAATTTATAACACATATTAATAGCTGTAAAAACAGTTTTATGTTTTTAGGTCAGCCTGATTGAAACATGCTCATACTTTTGACTTAAAAACGCTGCTTCTATGACTTTAGCATGTTTAACATAAATTGGAGGAACCATATTATAGCTACAAATATTATTAAACAAGCCATTTCATTCTCCCGCAGACCAGGTGTCAATTCAATCTTTTTGAAATGCAGATCTGGATTGTAAAATCAACTTCACATGCAACCTCACTGTTTAAAGAAAAATGTTATAAAAATCTAAATGGATATGTCGAAATAACTGTATTGTTATTTGTTATTGTTATTAATTCTATTTTCATGGCTGACTACACTTGGAGGCTGATAATAAAGAAAGAAAAAAAGGCCTTTACAGCTGATAGCTAAAACTCATGAGTGATCTGTTACTTAGAGCCAATATATTTGTAAAATATAAAGATAACATTCCAATATTAAACGATGACACCTTGAATTTGAATATGAACTATATTTAAAAGTTTGCATTCAAATATTTAATAATACTTTAGTTTTACATTGATGCTGTTTTTTTTTTGTCAATGTTATGCAAAGAACATAAAATCAATGTGACTTTAAATAAATTTGCATGGCTAAATTATTGACTCTGGCGTTATTATTGACGTTAAATACCGTAAATTTTATCTTTGTAAAATAACACCTAAAACACTTGGCCAAATTTGCATTTATTGCTTTTTTAGTTGATTACTTGAAAATTTAAGCAGCTACATCGCTAACTCTCTTGAATTAATTTCTAAATTATTACCACCCATCAAATATTTGGGCACAACAGGTGACTTTAGGTATCAATATGAAACATCAGTATGCGTAATCCTTTTTTAAACTGACCCAAAAAAACTATTACACTAATATATCAAAAGTTTTTACGTTTCTCACAAGAGCCATGCAGCAAGTCTAAGGCGGACGTGTCTACTGCTATTTGCTGTATACTGCCACCAACAATGTTATAATTGTTGCTCGTTAACCATGACAAATGGATATAGCCTGAGTACCTAGACAAAATTTTGCTACCATACACACTTACATATGTATCTACGCTTACTTAGTATCTTACACTTGAGCTTTAGTTTTCAGCGTATCAAATATCTGCCAGCTACAACACTGACTGATCAAAATGCGTAATGTTTCTATAGTTCACAGTTAACATTTGTATTGCATTGCATTAACATAAACCAAATAATAATTGTATTTGTAAATTACTTACCACCAGAGACACTCTAGTTTGAGAAGAGAGAAAGGTTATGAAGAGGGTTGAAAACTTCATACTTCGTAGGGAGAGACTATAAGTAAAAGAAACACAAATGATTTCTGTTTAATAATTGTGACCATTGTCTAAAGACTTTGAGAGAATACACAAACATTAATGCATTACCTCACCTTAATGATGTGCTTCTATACTTGTAGATGTATACTTCATTGTTTTAACTATACTGACCTTCTCGCTCTGCCAACATTTCACGTAATGAAGCTACTTTGCTCCGAAAAGCTGGCGCTGATCCATAATTATCATATGAGAATAATCCATAACGTTGAAACATCCTATATGGTGACGTAAAAATACAAAATGATGTTTGTAAAGCTATGCAAATGATTTGTACAGTCAGCAACAACCCAAAATTAGTAAACATCAAAAGATCATAAAAAATGTCATTCTGTTTTAAAAAATATGCTGAAAAACGTTTTTGTTAAAAAGTGTAAAATAAGGTATTTTATTATTCATGTAATAACTAATAAATATTTTTTACTAAACAAGTTTATTTGTGCGTCAAACAAGTCTACGTCGCATACAGCTTATCAAACTCTCCTTATGTACAAAGTTGAAACACTGCATAACCTACTCTGTAAATAACTTCAAATATATACGCTAGCTAGTCCTTTGAAAGAATGACTCTTGACCTGACAGAACATGTTTGTTCTTATTGAAATATAATAAACACAGAAGAGTGATAAGGTCTCTATGACATAATTTCAAAAGAACCATTAGACGATATGTTAGGAGCAGATATAAAAGCAGATATTGTTATGTGCTAGACCACATGTGTCAAACTCACGGCCCACTTTGTAATCAGATCAGGCCCCGAAAGAACATTTTACATGATTGTTATTTGTGGTCCATCGATATGAAGCGCTGATGACATACAGAGGTGGAACGAGACATCTCGAGTATCGACCTGTCTCATCCTGGCTTGATCTCATCTCGACCTAACTTTTGCCAAACTTGAGACAGGAAATAGAACTAAACCGCTTGCGACCGCCTGTTAAAACATGGCTTCTCGCGGTAACAAAAACTCCATATGTTGTAATGAATTGCGGGCAACTGCTTTTAAAGTTATATCCGGTCCCTTACTACCTGTTTTTATTGATTATGTTGGCCACCGAGTCTAATCATGTAGTCCAGACAACGGCCCTGCTAATATATTGTAGTTCAGTTCTGTATCCCTAAAACTAGATACCGGGTCATATCCAATTACCCTCCAGACCCAGCTTTTATAAATAAGACTGTTGCGAGTGAAATATTGTAAAGGTCTGGCCCCGGTAGCTGAGCCAGCTTTACTTCCCTAGCAAAGGAGTGCAGCCTGAACGCTGGGCCTTCCTCTCGTCGGCCTGCCTGACACACCTAGCGGTCTGATCAGGCCACGGCTGGTTGCCCTCAGTTCCGACTCACTTGGAAAGCTAGCACGGCCTGCTCTCTAAGACCCTATCTTGGCTAATCCAGGTCCCGGCTAGCTTACTGGAGGGCCTGATCTCCAATGCTATCGCATTTCTAATCAGGTCCGATCGTAACGCAGCCAACCCCTAGCCTTCCTTAGGTGTCTCTCCAAAGCAGTTCGTGCTTGAAGCCAGAGCAGTTCTGGCGGAAGGATCCTCCTTATGCCAACCAGGCAGGCATCAAACGTAGGCAGTTTATAAGAATAAGTATAGTGTATCTAGCGTATATGTATAACTCCGTCTTGACAGTATAAAATCCGTTCACAGAATCCCAAAGAGTTGGCTTATGCCTTCTCCTTTTATACTGTTTGCTCCACCCACAATTATATAACATTCATTGTTTCACATCAGGCCTGTGAGGCAGGCCCAGACAATAAGCATAATGGTTTACTAGCAGGCCTGTGAAGCAGGCCCAAAAAATGTAGTGTTATATAACAGTTTTACCAGGGTATTACATAACCAGTTCAGAAATATACATAAGTGACTAGGCATAATGTGGTCTCACGCACAAACATCTGGTTTAGTATAGTCCCGTCCTCCACAATATCTGTATTTTATCGTATTGTGTCCAAACAACAATTGCCCTCCATAAAATTTGGGTCTATTTTATATACAACCAATTGCGGGTAAAGCCTGCTCGGACACGGAGAAACAAACTAAAGCCCGTATCGACCATAGTCCGTGTTCCGAGTAACAATGACATTATCGTTAGTTCAATATAAAAATATATACAGTAGTTCATATAATTTCATGAGTACAATTTAGATATAATTCACATACTACTGTTAATACACAAACAAAACTTAACATAAATGAAACAATAAGAATGAAAGTCTTATCCTGTGTTCTTTTAGTTGCGGTATTTCTTTGTAGATCGGCGGCTATCAGTTTCATTACACATTTCATTACAATATAAAGTAAAACCTATTCAATAGATGGTAAAAATATACATGTACAAAGCAATATATTTATAATAATTATTATCAATCAAGCTCAAAATTCTTAGAAATATATAACTTCGCTATTTTAGGGCAGTTTGTGTCATTTTTGTTTGAAAAAAAAACACGCATATTGCTATTAAAATGCTGTATTTAAATTGTTTACACCAGGAGAAAATTCAATTTAAAAAGAGGTTTATCAATGTCATATATCAAGTGTGCTAGTTATTGTGTAGTGAAATCATCACCAAATGTTCATTATTTTACTGTCTCGTGTATCGAGTCTCGAGTCTCGAATTTTTACGAGACAGTGTCTCAAGTCTTGTCTTGAACTTAAAAAACCTGTCTCGTACCACTTCTAATGACAATATTTCACAGAACTAACAGATCCCATACTGCAACACTCCAGCAGTCTTGTTGCGTACTTCTCGAGACAATTTAACCTGGAGTTTGTTTCAAAAGTACATTCCTGTCTGTTTTTATCAATCTTTATGTTCCAAAAAAATTTAGCTTTAGTGTGTTCAATCAATGTTTATCCTGTATGGCCCGCTACCTAGACTGTGTTTTGAATTTTGGCCATTTGTCGCCTATAATTGAGTTTGACATCTCTGTGCTAGATTAAAGAGACATTCTGGGTTTTCTTTATTAAGCCAGCATAGATTATGTTGTATATTGGCTCTTATTTGCCAGGTAAAACTTAGCAAGTCATATTTGACCTGCGGTGCTAATTTAATTGGCCAGCATAATCATAACAAATGTGCATTAGAGATCACCAGCAGTAATTACTGTATTGCTAATTCTACTAACCACCTCACAATGCTTTGCTAGTATGTAGGTGCCTAGTTAAAACCAGTGTCACCAATTTAGCTTTTCGAGCTACATATAGATATAGCTCATATATATCTAAAGCAAGGCCTAAGAGAAGGTTTTCTCCCACCCTGGAATGATTTTGCTGCATCATTAGAGCTACCCTTATGCTGCAGCAAGCCTGCCACTTGCAAGGCTGCGATATTCCATTATCCCTAATGCTTTGTAGTGCACTGAGCAACAGTCCACATCATTTCAATATTGATTAGTACTGTGGCAGTCAGCGTGTCTTGAGAGATTTTTAGATACAATAGCCATCTGCACCATTATTTCATAATGCGGTATGACTGTCGCTGGAGCAAATGTTAGAGTGTAGGTTTACTAAGGTTGATGCGGTGAGTTCAAACCCTGTATTATTCAGTTTTTGTTGCTAATAACAGACCAGAGTTTTGAAAAGACAGACAGTTAAATACTCAGATAAACAGACAGATTGACATAGCTTTTAGCACTGTAAAGATTAACATGTCTGTTTATGCACCTAATTGATTTTATAGGCTGTTTTAGCCAGATCAGTGTCAATGTAACCAAACATAAACAGTTAGAATATTGTTAAAATAAGTTTATATTTTGTATTAAGAATGATCAAATGTCGAATAATATTAAATTATTCGACAAGTTTAGTGATTGATATACCATAATCCTGTTTAATATTCATCACAGTAATTTATAACACAACTTACGAGGGCTAAAAACACATAGTGAATGTAGATTAAGGCTTTAATAGACATATTTACATATTTGATTGTATTTTAAATATTGAAAGCTGAAAATCCTTTGCAGACTTTTCGAATTATAAAACTTTGAGCAAATGCTAAAACTTTCATATTATGATATTATTATTCTAATTGAAAAATAAAAAAAGTTTGTTTTAGAATTTAATATACAGCTTTGTCAGCTATAATAGCTTTATTTACTTTTTGTTCGAAAAATCTGTTAGCACCGTTCTTCTTGGCTGAAGGTAGTTTTGCAATAAAAGATGCCCCCTTCCCGTTACTAATTACTCTAGTTGGTTGGTTTACTGTCTATAAGCTACGAACGCTAATGTAACTCCCACCCAGCCTTCAATTTTCAAAAAAGCTGGGTAGGGTTGTTACATTGTTATACGGTGTGGTAGATGTGAGCAGCAAGTTGGTCAATTGTCTGTCACTCTATAGACAGCACGAGAGGATCTAATGCAAATCATGTAGGTTTTCACAATTTATTTTTGGCAAAATTGATGTAAATTTTTTGGTTCTGGTTTGGAACTTTTACAATCTGAATGTTGATAGCTCTAGCTAATCATCAAACCCGATAATTTATTTCATCAGAATTTTTTACGTGTTAACCAAGAATAATGAGCAAACTGAGAGATTTCTATTGACCTACTATTTTATCTGAGACCCTTGATTTTTATTTTTTTGACATTTATAAGATTTCCAAGCTGTATGATCAATTCTATAGTGTGATAAAAAAGGTTTTCAAGTATTAAACTTAGAGAGTGTCATTTGATTCTATAAAATATTTTGAAACAGCATAGAAAATGCGAAAGAGAAATAAAAAAAGCTATAGCAGTAAAACATACAACTCTGGCTAGATTTCTCTAAGCTGCCATTTGAAATAGTTAACACGAAAATATGAGCAAGAACAATTAGAAGTTTTCAGACCCTTATAGATGGAGTTGAAAAGATAACTCCTAACAGAAGAGATATTTGGCCATGACTTTAGTTCAATGACGAGCGATACTCAAACTATTCCTACCTAACCATTACCTAAACCTGCCACCATCTCTTTATTCTATGTCAAATCGAGTCATTTAAACTTACATTAACTTTAATCAGCTTTATTTTCATTTACATAGAGTACATGTATCATTAGAATGCCAAACAATAATACTTTAGAGTTCAAAGCCTGACACCGATGTACAACCTCAATAGGGATGGTTCGGGTATCACTTGTCATTGAAATCTTGCACTCGCCTCAAGATCTTAGCTGTTTCCAATAATGCACTTTTTTGCAACTCACTTGAGTGGATTGCTGCCGGTATCTGGGCAAGCCAAGTTTTATGCGCAGGTGTTATTGCGCCCAGCGCCCCAATGACCACTGGAACTACAGTTGTTCTTACATCTCAGCATTTTTCTATCTCTTCTTCAAAAGGGAGATATTTCTCTATGTTTCTTTGCTTTGCTGGCAATATTGCAGTCATTGGGTACTGTGATATTTATTATAGTAGCCCTCTTGTTCTCCTTGTCCACCACTACTACATTTGGTTAGTTTGCTAGGACATGCTTGTCAGTCCGGATGTAGAAGTTCCAGAGGATCTTAGCGCGGTCATTCTCATCAAACTTACCGGAAGCTTCCTACCAGTGTTGTGGTTTATTAGGCGATACTCATCACATAGACTTCTGTACCCAACCCCTGCAACATGATTATGCCACTCAGTGTATGCGTTTCCAGCTAGCTGCTTGCATCCACTGGTTAAGTGTTGGATGGTTTCAGGTGCATATATGCACGGTTTGCATCTAGGGTTGATTCTAGTTTAATAGATCTTTGTTTGGAGTTGTCTTGTTGGGAGCACTTGCTCATGGGCTGCCATGAGTAGTAACTCTGTATTGGCCATTAGGGTTCCTTCGTTCAGCCACATATAAGTCTGGTGGAGATCGCCAACCTTAGATATTTGCTAGTGGTAAGCACCATGAAGAGGTTTCATGTGCCAGTCAAGTTCCTCATCATCACTGCAAAGCTCCATTGTATATATATATACAGTATATACTATATATATATTCAACTAGTATATATATATATTCAACTAGTATATATATATATATATTCAACTAGTATATATATATATATATATATATATATATATATATATATATATATATGTATATATATATTTATACATATATATATATACATATATATATATATATATATATGTATATATATACATATATATATATACTAGTTGAATGCCCGGCGTTTCCCCAGAAATAAGTCTTTGCACAGAAAATGTATTTTGATTTAACATATACCAATCGTTACCATTATAACTTTCAAATTTCATATCACGAGAAAAGTGTTGTGTGCAGTTTAAATAAATTAAAATAAAAAAATAAAACACATGTAAAGGTTCTGAAACTTTTTTAGACAACTGTAACTTTCAAGTTTCATATCATGAAGAAAACTTTTTGCAGGTCAAATAACATAAGAAGCAAATAAAACAACTATAAAAGTGCTTAAAAGTAACAACAAATAAAATAAATTAATTGTGAAATAATTAGCAAGTTATAGCTAATTTACGTCTGTTTTGCTGTGATTACGATAAAAGAATCTTTGGTAATGATACAATTAATACAAACTGAGAAAACAGTATAAAAATCCTGAATCTGTTGAATCAATAAAAACAATTCGTTCATAGAAGTGTGGGTGTAAGAAAAAAGTTGCTGTTCCAGCAAAAGCTATCAATCAAAACTTTGAATAAGACGATTCTGGTACCTCTCGATACTGGTACAAATGTAAAAATGAAATATCAGACTGTCTATGTCTGGTATTTTGTTTGACCAAACAAAGAGAAAATGTAGACTATTTTTATTTGAGATAATACAATTTTCCGTGTGAAAAGTAACAACATTTACTGCGGTTTAGCAATAGAACCTCTCAAAAACCCAGAAATAGAAGTTCTTGAAAGCACAAAAAAGCGTCGTGTTTTCTAGAACTAATGGAGTTCATAGTGTTTTAATTAGCGTGTGAAATCGAGAAAAGGATATACGGTTTATGACAAGAGCAATAGATCGTTAAGCACTGTATAGCTCCATGGTTAATTCTTTGTTTTTGAAACTTGGGGTTGCAATCACCATGAGTTCAAATACAGCATGCAGTGAGCTTTACATTCCTCAATTTTAATAGCTATGGCTGGGCAGGCAGACATCGAACAGACGATGACAGGCAACAACAAACTTTCAAACTTATATATATATGATATGTATATACATATGTACATATACATATATAAATATATACATATATATAAATAGACAATTTGATGCCAGGAAGACCTCTGTTAGCAGAACATTTCAGCTTTGATGATTGAGCCTTTTTATATAACAACATCTTTATACATTTGTTTGTAGTTTCCGCCTCTGGTTGCCTCAAACAAAAATTAGTTTTGTAATGCTGTTCCGATTCTTTTTGTATTTTGTGTTTGGCTCATGTCAAAATTGTCTAGTTTTTCACCCTTATATACAAACAAATGCTACATGTACTCTTTGTTGGTCTGTCAGTTTTCCTACCTGCCTCATCTGCTCGTGTCATTATAGCAAATAGACTCCGTAAATTTGAACTTCGACTTTCTTTGTTAAAGAGACAATTTAATGCAACATTGGACTATTAAGAAAGGTTTCTCTAAGAATAGCATAATTAGCGTACTGTGCTATTACATCTCTACCATAAAATTATATTTCAGTTATCATACAATAAAGCTGTAACTGATGCTTATTAAATAGAAAACCTAAATTTGTACTGTAAAGATGACCTAGCTGAAACTATGAAAATGCAATGAATTAGCAAAAAGGTTCATACACAAAGTAGTACAAAAGTTAATAAAAAATACTTACAACAAACATAGACTCATGTCTTCTATATAAACAATACAAGTATTGTGTATGAAAGGAACTGCTTTACAGCTTAAAAATTAGAAGTTCAATGTTCAAGTTGCTTCAAGGTTTAATATGGCAGTGCTAGCCATTAAATGTATCTATTTGCTATCACTAGCCATTACATGTATCCATTTGCTACTACCATTCTATGGTTTGCAGGTTGGTAAGGTTAAAAAAGTGCTGCAAGTAGCTTCAAACTAAAAGCACCTTTCAGGTTATCTCTGTGAAATAATAGATGTAAATGTCAAAAAAATTTTATATTTTAGCACTAAAATATTAGTATCTAGCGCGTACCCAACAATTAAAGTTTAGCTGGTTTTGTTAGAGTCTCTAAGTACAGGTCTGAGGGCAAGTTCAAGTACAAGCTTATGTCTATAACAGATTTTGTGTAGCACCATGCTAGCAACAAAAACTAAATGAGCTATATTTTTGTTGAAAAAAGCACTTTCACTCTTGCTCAGCTGGAGCTCCACTCACAGCTGTAAAACCGTGCTTTTTAAAATTGCCAAGCTTTAACTAAAAACTTCAAGTTTTATCATTTTCATAGTTGTTCAAGATTTTGATGACTGACGCAATTGCACAGTAACAGGTTTTATTACATAGAGACAAGTCAGCCTGTCAAGATTATGAGGTCTTTCTTCCCACACCTTTATTGATTCTTTCTTATGTAACTAGCGTATAAAGAGTAAGTCATATGGATTTATGCTCATGTCACCTTTTTTCTTCATTACATCATTTTTGTTTATTATCACACGACTTTCCCATAAATAGATATTACAAAATTACTCATATTTATCCCCTATTGCGTCCAACTTTTATTATGTTCAGCTCTCAACCCTTTATTGCTGCTTACTTGAACATTTAGCTCCACAATGAACAAGGTTGGGAGAATGTTCTATATACGCACTTCACTTACTACTACAAACTAAAGATGAACAGCTCTTGGTTTCATAAGATGCTATCACAAAAATGTTTAAAGCCAGACTAGCCCAAATAAATACTATATAGTTTTATCTGTAATAGTTGCTGTGTTATCAAATGATGTTTGAAAGCTGGCAAGACAAAAACATAACACTATCATATAGGCATCATCACCCTCTCAGGGAAGATGCAGCTCTAGATTTAAGAACATCCTTAACTCCTGTTTGTGTGATTAACAGCTATCACTACAATTTAGTGAGCTTTGCTTTAGCCACAACAGGACTAGACACATGTAGCTTCATTTCCATAGCACAGTTTATGTTTTTGATAATAGTGTAACAGCTGGCCAGTCAACTTCGTTCACTCATATTGAGCTTCCTCAGTATTTTTCTTGCCACAAAAATGTCTCCTTATACCCATTTGAGCAACTGCACTTCGCTGCCTTTGACTATAAGTCCTACGGTTTTGTTTGTATCAACACATGGGCTTTAAATGACAGATAATGCATCAATAGATTAAATTATTATAATGCTTTTAACACTTTTGGTTTCAGCTAATAGCTTATAACTATACAACTTATACAACTAACTTATTTTGTACAAAGCATTACACAAAATCTTTTGGTAGAGTGCAATCATGTTGGCAATTACAACTTTAGAATAAACATACAACAAATCAAATATGCTAAAAAATAGTGAGTTTGAACAATAGTACAGGAGCTAATGCATTGCTGCTCAGCTGAATGTCTTTGCAGCAGCACATATTTATATGTAAATATTAATAATAATCTAACAGATAATTCCCTATTTATTACGCAGCTTAAATATGCAATCGATATCCAATTTTTATACCATGAAACCGTCAGTGGACATACATTGTGCATTCACATAGAAAACTTATAGTAAGGGCTTAAAGAGTAACGAGTGTTCATTTCCTCTTTGCGCATCTACTATGTTGTTAGTCTGGTTTTATGATTGCACATTATCTGATGCTTGTTGATGTACTAAAATATCCTATGATGTTCAACCAGTTCAACTCAGTTAGTCTTGTATTTGTATGCTTAAGACAATGCTAGCTACAAAGTTAGCTACATTTAGTTGAAAACGTTTGACTATCGGCTTCTAATTGAGTTCAAATTATATAAACTCCTGCCTGTCAACAGTATCAGTTAAAACTGACTAGCATACAATTAATCAGATATATTGCTGGAACATGAGTTAAAAATATCATGCTGAGTGAATATGTTTTTCTGTTCAGCTGATTCTCTACATAACATATTTTTGGTTTTTATGTTAAAGTCCAACGTCTATCTGTCGATAGCAGATCTCCAATGGCCTCGATTACAAGCAGTTGTCTGACACAGGTTTATATTCATCTGTCTCTATTTTAAATTCTTTTTAGCTACCTCTTTACTGCAAAATGTGGGCCTTTTTTATTTTGCTTATTATCACATAATTGTTAGTATAATAGTCCCGATTAAGGTCTTACAAATGGTGGTTGTAATAGCGTTATGTGAGCTTTTTTCAAGCAGAGCAGATGGCTTCACAAAATGTGCAGATACAATAACTGCTTGTTTTTATTCTAACTCAAATCTACACTTTTTATTTTAAGTGGTTTAAAAACTTTTTATCCAAAATAGGTGACAATCCGGTGTTGCTTCATTGTTTGATCAAGCAATTGTTTTTGGTTTTATCTGTTAGTATTTTTATCTAGTTGATTTGGCCTAACATTAAATGCCTTTTTCACTTGGTCAGCTTTCATGTTTATCTAGTTGTCCTTCCAGCTAATTAGCAAGAATTCTAGGTTTATTATCTGTTTATTTCATTTCTTTATATAATAAAAGTAACATTTATATATTTAAATGTTTGAGACACCTCAAATGATAATTACAGTAAACGCTCGTATATCCGTATATATATGATTAAACAATTCGTTCCACGAACTTTTACGTTATAGGGAATTTATGTTATAAGAACAGTGAAATACATGTAAATTGCCTAATCTGTTCCAAGATCTTTCCAAACTCACCCCTTTGGTCATGCAAAAATGAAAAACTTTACTTAACTCTTTTAATTTGTGGGCTGTACCATAACTGCAGAATTATTGGTTTGCATCAACAAATTTTCTCTTTTTTATGATCAATTTCAATGGTTTTATAGACAATGATTACGGTAAGTTTACAACAAGTTGATAGGGACTGCACATTTTCGACGTTCACATTTTTTGACATTTTTCGATGTTCAACAATTTGCTTTTTTTTCTACAGAATAGTCGAGTCTGCAAAGTAAAGTCTACAATAAAGTAAAACAACAAAATCTTTTTAATATTAAAAGCAGTTCTACCTGTCCGTCGTCTATCACTATCCAGGGGTCAAGGTTAGGACTAAAATAATTTTTTGCGATATTTCAACTCATGACATGAAAACTGGTAGACCCAAGCTGTAACACCAGCACCAATCGATCGCATTTGTATTTATGAACAATTGCGCAGTTATCCTATTCGCCATTATGTCGACAGATTTAATGATCCATTACGATGAACTAGAATGTCGCAAAAGTTATATATAATAGATATAGCGCTAAACGAACGACGTTTTTTCTCCCGCAAGTGCTATGCCATAAACTAACATTAAAATCAATTTTGAAAATTTGCCTGACTAGAAACTTTACGTTATTTGAAATTTTTTACGTAGTAGGAAGCAAAAACTTCACATGAATTTTTACGTGATCTGGAATTTAAGTTATTGGAGGTATACATTATAGGAGTGTCTACTGTATACCAGAACAATTGGCAGACACTTTCTAGCTCTTTTTAGTGTACACCAACTTCACATTTACAGGATGCCAGGATTGGATTAGTTTTATTTTTGCAGCCCTTAATCTATGACAGTTACTGCTGAAGTTACTCGACTTCAAAAATACTCAATGGTTAGGTCATGCTGTTTGTAAACTTGGATTAGCAAATCACCAGCTTGCTTAAATATAGTTTACTAGCATATGATTACCCAGCTTATGCCCAGCTTATGCCCCAGGTAATCAGAGTCAAGTCATACTGAGTTGTGGTGCTAACACCACACTATATAATCTTATTGCGCTTTTAGAATAGTAAACATGTTTCAAAAAGTACAGTTGAATAATAATAATTATTATTAATTATTTTGCTAAAGGGTTATTTTTAAATTATGATAAGACTAATGAGCATTTTCATAGTGCTATAAGAAGTTTAATTGTCTTGTAATTGTAAATTATTTGTTTGACTTTTACCTCTACAGAGAAACCCAACATGACGTAACCCATCAAACTTATCTTGAGCTCGTAGCAATGGTAGAACCTGACTTTAATGTAATGTTAACTTTCAATAACTAAATTTTTTATACTTTTAAAGGTTTTAGCTAACATGCTACTATAAACTGATAAGTCATCAATATCAGTATCAATTAGCTAGTATCAATTATTTACAGGACTGTAAAGTAATAAAGCCTGACAGCGTGTCAGCAAGTGAACTCGCAGTTTTTTATTTTCGGATGTTGATAGAACACGGAGCTTATAGACTAAATATTAAAACTCACTGACCATGAAATCCCAGCTGAATTGTAATAACATAAGACATTTTAATACTCGAATTCTGACCTTATATTATTGGTGTTACTATAGGTTACTGTCAACAGAGTGAAACAGATCGAAGGGTGAATATTTGCACACTGTGTTTACACTTGGGTTCTACTGAGATCAAGAAATTGAATTAAGATTAATAATTCAATTACTTTTATTATTGATTTTATAATCCTGTTTGATTTAGACCACAAAGACTATCAAAGACTCATATTCATGTCTTGCTTGATATCAACAGTAAATATATCTAAGACTCGCAGATCTTCCAGTAATATCGAGAAAAAACATCTACAATGAGTGTTGTAGTTATTTGAATATATTTTTGAAGTTTTTCTACAAATGTATGTACAGTAAACTTTCAGGTAGGCTTCAATAATTGTTGATCATTTGTGTTGAAAATTATAGTTATTTGCTATCATGTTAATACATGTAGTTGATTATAAAAGTTATAGTACTACATAATAAACACGAAACACAACTAACAGTGTAATTTGCTTAGAACAACCCACACAGCACTTTAAAATAAGCATAAAATATATTCCGAATGCAATGATACTGAAAGTATTATTTGGCCCTAGCTACATTAGAGAGACAACTACTATAGTTTATAGCCAAAGACTAAAGGTCTGGTAGTCAATCATGTAGTTAATGCAAATGCAGGGAGTAGACAGACAGCTATAAACATACAATCAGAAAAATAAGACTGAATGCTACCGATGAAAATAGGAAGCGGCATCATAAAGGCTGTTTTAATAACTGTTAGTATTCAACTACTGTCACCTGCTGTCGAATTACACTTAAAGGGTTTTTACTAATTCATTAATATTAAAAATGTTAAATAAGATTTTCAATTCATGGCACTATATTTGTTCACCTGTGCTTTTCCGTACAACCTTATTCTATTATATACATCACCAGCCAAATTTTACAGAAGCAGTGGTCTACAAGTTAGTGCCATAATTATTATGCACTACAAGACTTATAGATTAGATACCTGCTACTTTAATCTGTTTTACTATTGACCCAATTGTTGTTTAGGTAGTGGTAAGACGATCAAGATGGGCATTAACAATTGCTGATAGTAAACACCTACAGATTTAAAGTTCATAGCTCAATTTTGCTGTCATCTTTTTAAAATTATTTTTATATCCTAACCCTTGTGTATACCTGCCTTTCCTACAATAAAAGTAATTACTTATTGAATATTATTTTAATTGAAGAGTTGAAAGTATATTTGATGTGCGCCAGACAGTCAACATTATTTTTACTCTGTATTAAGTTCGATCATTATTTTCTACTAAAAAGTGAGTTTGAAAAGTGAATCAAGTGACATCATTAACTTGTTAAAAAAATTGATAATCGACGGCTAATAAATAATACTCTGTCTAAACAAATCTAGAGAAAAATATTAAATAAATGTTAGGTTCATCTAATCAACATATTTATCAACAGGTAATAATGTCTGTTCAGTTTTATGGTGAAGTGTTACAAGGTTGCGTCGTAAATTATGTCTATGAAACACTGAGCTAACACTAAAACTTGACATTATCATATTATTATTTCAATTAAAAAGTTAAAAACACTTTATTGATCCAGTTGGCAGTATTCACCACTGATATGTTAAGAAGTTTAAGTAATCATCAACTCTTATAATGTACCTCTTTAGATTCTTCCTTCACATGATGAGCAAGAATTAATGGGCTAACTAAGAAAAGTCTATTCTCCCCATAAGGCCTTTGTTTTTCAATTTGAATTCATCAATAAGATTTCCAAAATGTATGATCAATTTTATAGTATAATACAAAAAGGCTCGTATGAATTAGATTTAAAGAGTATCATTTGATTCTATAAAAACTTTTGAATAAGCTAGTATAGAAAACGTAAAGGAAAAATGAGAAAAGTCATGTCTTGAAAAAAATCAGTTCATGCTATATTTCTGCAAGTTTTTATTTAAAAACAATTACACAGAAATATGGGCACAAGAAAATCGAAGTGATCAAATCCTTCTAGGATAACTTCTACCCAACTTAAGGATACATTCAAAGACAACTTCAGGCGAACCCTTCAAAAGATAACTCATAATACACTATTTATTTATATTACTTTCAATTCTTTTCTACTGCTACCAGTTGAATACATGAATTCTAAACCACTGATACATTATAGAAAATTTTTTAATTATAACTTGATGTGTGTTATAAATTAGGAATTATCTTAATATTCAATTCAGTAATTCCTGAGTTATCAACAGTCATGTGTGATAGCAGACAAATATATATTTTACAGATAATACATTTAACAATTAAAACTACTAAACTAGTTAGAATGTATAAAATGAAAACAACAAAAAAAACACTGGCTGAAATCAGTGCAGTCGGAGTGACAAAACAGTTTTGCAAGAAGATTTTTAACATTTAGTATTTGACATCACATTGATATAAACCTCATTTTTCATTAGCGGAAACAAATACACACAAGCTGATTAAAAGCAAAAATCAATATTTACTAGAAATGTTTATAGCAAGGACTTCTTCTCACTGCAAAGGCTTGCAAAGACATAAAACATATATAGAATATTGAACAATAGTCATTATTGATTCATAAGAAACAAGTTGGTCACAGATTAAAGTGTTAAAATACATGTACATATTTTAATCAAATGATGGACATGGATTTTATGTAAAACATTCCTGCTGTCATAAAATGTTTTACCAATACCATACAGCTGCAATTAATGCTAGGAAGAAAGCCTCACTTTTTACCGCAAAGATGAAATAGAAGAAATAATAAAAATACAGTTGATTAGTGAAAAAGATATTTAAAAAAACTGGTACAGTTGTTGCTAGGAAGTTACAACAAACGTGGGCAAGTGTGTTCTATATAAACAAAATATGAAGTAACTAATTTATTACTTAGTTTCTAAACTTATTACTCTTATTGGTACTATTAAAACTTAGATTATTTATTATGTTGTAACTTATGACTCACTTTTGCTAAGTGTATAGCTAGTTAAAACTATAGTTAGATTTTCAAATGTATTATTTTGTATGGGAAAGGTTTTTACTTTACTTTGTGCGATTGGGTATTCTTTGGATCAGAAAGAAACTGAAACAAATTTGTATTTGTTAAAAATTAATCTTTCAAGGTAATTTCAAGTAAAGGTTAATCTTACAATGCTAGTTACCATCTACATGTATGTGTGACTACCAACCCATGATTGGCAGTTTAGCAAAGTTCAAAATGTTAAATAGAAATGCTAAAATTGGTTTTATATCATGAGCACTCTCACAATTATCTCAGCCCATTAAATTATTAGCTTACAGATTATATCTTGACAATCAAAGTTCAGTTGGTTTTGTTAGAGATTGTACTTCATCTGGTCATTAAATGTTTACTCACCAAGAACTCAAACTATATATAAGAGAGAAAGTTGTTTTAAAAACTGAACCAAAGCTTTCGGGGGTATTAGCACTAGTCTCTGGTTACTACCAGCCAAAAATTTGTAACTCGTGCAGTTTCAAATCAGTATTAATGCCAACAGCGGTCAATCTCACAAATCTTCCATAAAGCCTTTGAGTGCAGGTCATGGTGAACTCATCTCCTGGAGGCTGCCCTTCATTGTAAGCGCATAAGTACTTGTCACCTTCTTCGGTTAAGTCACTTTCTGTTTCACCGATGGTTACTTTAACATTTGCCAAGTTGTCGTCTGCCAAATCAAAGATAGAGATGCTTAATTTGTTTGTCAAGCATATAAGTATAAGTGAAAATATCAATGTATTAGTTTTTTGATTGAAAGATTAGCCAAATCATTAAAGATTTGTTAGCTACATGTATCTAGATTTTGTTGAGAAATGGAGCTGTAGTGTCAGCACACTCTTTTTTATTGATTAAAAAAGGCTATCTTGTCAAGTTTTAAACATTACTGCTTTGTGTTGCTCTGCATTTTAAATTGTCTATATAGTTACCTGAGAGTTCCATTAAGGATATCTAAAGGTTGCATTATAGCTACTTTAATTTAAAACTTTAGTTCTGGTAGCGGAGAACTTCTTTTTAATTACCTGAAGGGTCATTAAAAGCTTGATCATAAACCTTGACAGAGTGAATGCAGTGAGTGATGGTAAAGTCAAGTTGTATCCATGGAGAATGTTCAACTAGAGACACAGTGAGATTAGTATATAAGGCTCCTGTGTTACCATCAATAACAGCGTCAGGGCCGTAGTTGTTTGATCCATAATATTGAGATGAAATGGTGGCAGTTACATCATCTGTGCATAAGAAGGTAATGCCGTAATTGATGCATCTTCACATACATTTCTATGTGTTAAACTGTCTAAATATCTTACACCTAAAACCAGATTGTCAAAAACATGAACAAAATAGCTTTGATAGATACTCTAACTAAAAAAAAAATGTTTATATGTTTATTTAACCATGTGAATAAATAGCATAAAACTTAAAATAACTCAATATTATATAACAGTTAAAAATCGTTACTATTAATCTTTATAAACACATTAAAAAAAAGTTGCTTGTTTACATTTCACTTATTTACTACGGTCGGCTTGAGAAGCACCAGCTGTTTAGCAAGTAGAGAGTTTTGTAAAATCCATACATTTACCAAGTTTCTACATGCTTGAGCAGTTAGCTATACCGTCAAGTCAATAATGTAGAGGTCACTAGCTGATCCCTTAGTCAAGCCACAGCACTTCCAATCGGTCGGCTACAGTACTTACCAGCCGACAGAAGGACGGCTCGGCTTAGCTCAGCCTGGCCAAGAGACAAAGACACAGCCTGGCCCTACTAGGTTGAACAAAAGACGGACCGGCCTGGCCAACAGCATGATTGACCAGTCACTAGACAGCAATGAAGCTACTAGGCAGTTACTGGGCCAGCACTGAGAAAAGAAGAGAGAAGAAAGGCAAAAAAAAGAAGCCACGGCCTGGCGCATATGTCCGGAGGCTCGATAACCAAAAAAAGGTAAAGCAAAGGAAAACTCCATCCTATGCAGGTAGTTGTATGTGCAGGCATGCAATAATAGTGTTACTGTACAGCACTGACTGTACTATGTACATGTATATTTATTTAAAAAATATATTCTTTATAATCAAACAAAGCGGCTGGTTCCAAGTGGAGCAGTAAAGGTTCACACCGGGTTTTTTATAATACCTTTTTAATTACGTTATGGTATACGTAATTAAAAAGGTATTATAAAGGTTTAAATGAACTACTGTAAATTCAAATTATAAACTTTTATAATGATTGGTGTAAACAAGTTACATCTCAAGTGTTGGCTTCTATCGTGATGATCTGCCAGCAATATATGCTACCTTAGGACACTTTTATTTCGCTAGTATTTAGTTTCGTGAGTAGCACACAGAGTAAAATTTCGCTGCAACTTAATTTCGCGGCTCTGATGAGTGCGAAATTATAGTGATGTGAAAATAAATGCAGTGGAAAAAACCGATTACATTCCTCAGGTCCAGTTCGCTAATAAGAAAAAAAATTCAATTTGGGACTAGTTCGTATTTGTAAACCGCAGGTTGAAATGTGTGGGGGAGATCAATAATTCAATTTGATCACCTGCTGCCATTTGTTTCTTGGACTACCATTGGCGTATAGGTCCCTCCTGCCGTGACTTTCACACTTGAGTCCCAAGAAGAAGAAAATAGATAGGTAACAACCAACTTCACAACCAAAACTGTATAACCCTTTCACTGCCATAAACGCATTTATGCGTTTTTAGGGGCTACTGCCATTAACGCATTTGGGACTTTCTCAGCCATTGCGTGGTAACCTGATTTTATTATTCGCTGACCACATAACCCACGGTCTTTAAGGGTTTTATGAAATTGACAGTGTTGTCCGAAGATTTCTCTATAAAATCAGCCTAAAACAACGAAGCAATTTTAAACGTTTGTTTGAGAATTTCTAATCTAAAAACGAACATTTTTGTGTGAGTTCATTAACTACCGCACACGAGTCATAAAACAGGTAACTAGTTGATGATGACAGTATAGCCAATGAATATTTAGATTTTCGTGATTATACAGATAATTAAAGTAGCAGCACTGTCTTTAATGTTTCTGTTCGCAACCAAACTGTAAAATGTGGTTGGACCTGGTGAGGGTTGATATTTTTTTTGGTTGGTAATAAAATTCTTCACTACAATAATTATTCTACAATTTTATGACTTCACCTACCAGACTTTCGTCCTCATCAGTTACAAATTCGGTGACTAAACTGATATCATCTTAATTTGCTTTGCCATGCTGCTCAGTTGGTGTATTAGCTATAATGAGTTTACCAGAAATTTCTCATTGAGCCCAACCACAGACGAAAATTGCTTGCATTTATAATATGAAGATTTTATTGTGGGTATCAATAAACAAAGCTATTTAATTTCGCGTTTTCGCTCATTCGTTATGATAGTTTAGTTTCGCTCATGAATTTTTCGCGAGAGGATGACACCGCGAAAATGCGAAAGTTAGATGACGCGAATACATAAGTGTCCTAGGGTAGTATAGATGTGTATCCTGACTTTTAAACAATCACAAGCTACAAGCACATGCTACAAGCTAAACTATAAACTCAATCAATAGCAGTAAATAAACCAGTTAGTTACACACATACTTCTGAACGCCTGTACTAATTCCACCATGCTGGTTAAACTCAGGTTACCACAGTAACAGAAGAAACTTCCCCCAGTGTTTACGCAAAGTGCTTCGCCACACCTTCCATTCTCTTCTGTACATTCATCAATATCTAAAAGTATATAATACAAGTTGTATGAAGTTACTCATTTTTGACAGCTATCAATTTATAGTATATAATATTGTTATATCCGATTTTGGTAGTTTTTAATTATTGCTTGAAGCTTGGAGTTGTCATCTTGCTTTGGATAGCTCATAGAGCGATGCGCAGTCGCTGGGTTATTTTGCGTCCCCCGCACTGTGTTAGGGTGCTGGTAACTATTTGTCTATCATCATGATTGCCAATTGAATTGACCTAACGGTGGCGCTGTTTGTCTTTAGCTGGTAGAATGACACCAGGGGCCTGGGTCATGCATGATAGCCAAGTTCTCCTTTGATAGGGAAGTCTACCGATACTCCCCCCCTCTTGATCGTAAGCATCGAGGGATTCTGTTTATGCCTTTCGGTGCTCAGAGGGGTCAAACTTCCTAATGATACCTTTTGTCTTTTGGTGCTTCTCCCTCTTCGATGCTTGGTGACTATAAGTGAGGTCCTGCTGCTGACTACATTAAAACCAAAAGTTCACGTTTGTCGTGGCAGGTTGCGTACATTCCAGAAGGAGTGACCAACTCACTGTGCGTGCTTACTACAAAACAGGTATGCTGATCTCCTGTATACTTTCATTTTCCTTAAATTTAATAATAAAAGTAATTATGTAATAATCGGTCCTTTGAATGCTTCTTTAATTAAAAGCAATAATAATAATTGTCTCAGAGTTAAGAATAAGTTAATAAACAAATTCTAAAAGAGTTCTAATATTAGTAATCTGTGTTATGGTCAAGTGTGGGTTAGTTCATTTCTTTTATCAGTTATCACCCCTTTGTTAATGCGAATTATTGAGAACCCCCACATTCTGTCATAGCTATATATAATATATGATGGCTTCTCAGATCTCTTGTGGAGCAGCATAAGAGCATAAAAAAATAATATAAAATATAAACACTTCTGTGGAGAAGCAGCATTTGCGCACTTTGGTAGCTAGTATTCTAAGAGAAGCAGTACTTGCACACTTTGGTAGCTAGTATTCTATTCACAGTTAAGCCTTGTTAGTCGGGTGTCTCTATACTCAAAAAACCAAACTTTAACCAAACACACATTAACCAATGTAGTTTGCACTTTTTTTACCTAATCTTTTTCTAACATCCATTCTTGCATACCATAGTATGACTCTTCTATTATTAAATAATAAGAAATCGCATATATTTATTTTTTATTACATCAAACCTTTATTGTGTACAACTTTTAACTCTTTGTTGTTGTTTACATGCAAGTTTGGTTTTAAAATGAACTTGAATACTTGAAAGATGTTCCAAATAATCTACTTACCGCTATAAACAGAAGAACAACAGCTCCTTGTTCCATTGGATGCTACTGCAGAGAGTTGAGACATTTTACATACTCTGGTTTGTTTATCAAAGTCAAAGGAGTAGCAGTTATCTTCCAGTTCTGACATACACTGAAGAGAGCAGTCTATCACACTAACAGCTGGTGATTCATTGCTGATGTCTACTAGAGCTCCTTCAGCGTTCTTCTTATATGCTCCAAAATTTACTCTTCTGCTTGACTAAAATTATGTTAAGCAAGGATCTCTAAAGCTAGAGTAAAACAAATAAATAGTTTATACAATTAGTGATGTCTGTAGTGGTTGCTGTGTTATCAAATAATGTTTAAGTGATGGCAGGTCTTTAGCTGATCCTTATCATACATGCATCTTTCCATCTAAGGATAATGCAACTCTAATTATAAAACTAACTTTAATATTTGTTTTTTTTGTAGTTCAATGCTACCATGTAAACTTAGGAAGTTCTTTCTTAGTCACCGAAGGTATAGATAGCTTCAACTAAATAACATACATGTAGCTTTTGTTTTTTTATATTAGTGTATGATATAAGTCCAGAAGGGCTGTTAACTCTGCTCATACCAACTGAGGTCTGCGCTTCCTCAGCAAATGACAAGCAACAACAATGTCTCATAATATACACTTGAGCTACCACAACTTGCTGCTTTTGGCGAGAAGTCAAACAAATGTGTTCTTGTCATTTTGGTAGGTAAAAGACTTACAAACATACAGCAAATTGGTTATGCTGAAAAAAGTTTGGCTTTTAAAATGGTTCAAGAGGTAATACAGTTCAGCTCAGCTCGCTATTGCTGCAGCCACTCTTTTTTATAAATGTATATCCAGTTCTAACAGAGAATTCACCATTTATTAAGCAGCATGATTTTGTAAGCGATATGCAGCTTTTAATCTTTGTAACAATAATCGGGTAGACATGATCCATGCTTATAGAAAGCTGATGAGAAGCGCTTCAAAAAAAACAAGAACACCTTCTCTTTGCGCATCTACTGATCAGTTAGTCTGGTTTTATGATTGTTTATTATCTAGTGCTTGTTGATGTACTAAAATATTCTATGATGATGTAGCAACCACTTCAACTCAGTTAGTCTAGTTCACACACAAGATGGGCTGCGTTTCTTAAAAATACAATGTTTGCTAAGAAGTAACTAGTTGAAAAATTTTACACTTTTAGATTTTTGCGAAGGTCAGCTTCAAATTAAGTTTAAATTAAGTGTCAGCAGCGTCAATAAAGAACTGACTAACAGGCAATAAATTACATATACTTCTGGAACTTGAGTTAGTAAGGTCGTGCTGGTTGAATATGTTTCTGTTCAGCTGAATCTCTAAGTAGCGTATTTTTGCTTTTTATGCCTTACGTCTAACAAAAAGATTTACCACTTGAAAAGCAGCATGGGTGCCTGAGTTATATGGCTTTAGTGTTACATGAAACTGTGATTAGGTAATTATGGTTTACTTGCAAACAAAGCTTATACATGTAGCTATCACTATAAGTGTAGCAAACATGTCTGCCATTGTACCAAGCTTGAGACAGGGAACATATGAACATCAATAATTATCTTGCTATCACCTTTTTCATGAAGAGAAATATTAGTATGTATCTGAGTTACTTACCACAAAGGAAATGTTGACAAATGCAAAAAGAAAAATTGTGCAGAACTTTATGAACTTCATATCTCATATGCAGAGCCTAGAAAATAAAACACCGCAATTGCTATAAGTAGCTTAAATTATCGATAGAACAAAACGTTGCAAACACCTGAAAAGCTTTTGATGCATTTGACAAAAGATCTTATTGCTTGAACATGCATGAATAAGACCTTACCTAACTTAGCATGTGGTACACTATTTACACTGCAGCAACGCTGGACATTCTAGTCTTGCAACAAACAGCTAAATTAATTGTTGGAAGTGTTTCTGCTCAGCTAAGGTGGTGCAGATCAATAATTAAAGTGAATGGTTGTTCTATGAGAAGGGCGGGCCTTAAATGACAGAACCTTCAGTCACTTAAAAAATTGATTATAAAATCCGCAGACACTATTGGGTTTAGTTGTTAGTTTATAAATATCAAAAAAGTATATAAACTTGCACCACAGATTTTAAGCATTTTAGAAAAAAATTTTATGATTTAATACTGTGAAATAGTCTAATAAGCAAAAAAATTAATTTTTTTTCAAGTTGACAAAAATACTAAAAGTTATTTATTTGTATATATGTATAAATCTTTCATCAATTTATTCAAAACAAACAAGTACTACAGAAATCAAGATTTAATACACAGTTTGTACTCAATGCCATTACTTTTGAACAATGTTCATCAGCAGAGCGAAATAATTGCCCATACACCTTTATTTATTTTCATTATTTTTGTATTGTTAAACTCAGCTCCTGAAAACAACCCAATTGCATTCCTTCAAAAGTTGCAAACTCCACCATTACATTTATTATTGCGGTTTAGGGAGCAAGTGTCTTTTTAAGAGAAAACCAATGACAAATTATTTGTTTTCTTAAAACTTTTCTTTTATGAAAATAAGGAGCAAAATATAGAGCTCCCTTTTAATGTTGCTATCATTATTTTTAAACTGTGTCGTTGAGAGATAATTTATTTTTAATGTTTTTTATTAAAACTTTTCACTTTAGCTTTTCACTTTTCACTTTTTCACTTCATTACTTACTATTGAAGTTTTTGTTACATACAGCTTATGATCATAATGATGTTTATGTAGTTCTTTGAGCAAAGCAGATCAAGTACTCTGCAAACTCCTGCAGATACAATAACTACTAGCAAGTTTTCATACCAACAAAAAATCTTCTCTTTATTTCAAGTGTCTTTAGAAAAACCTTCAACCAAAATAGATGACAGTTTGGTCTTGTTTTATCTAACCTTTTACACGGTATCATTCTATTGAGCGTTTGTTAATTTATTTTCAGTTTCCATTTTCATATTATTATTCAGAGCTCATGTTTCCCATCTGGTTCACTATGAGGAACTTTAGAGCTAATATCTGTTTATCTCAGTTCTTTATCCTATAGAAGTGAGAAAACCGAAACAGTTGGCAGTCGGTTCAAGTCTTTTTCCCTCTTTCTGTGTACGCCGATTTCTTATTTACAGGACTTCAGGATTGGTTCAGTCAACTTTTTACTTCAATCAACTTTTTCTAATATTTCATGTTAAATTTATTCTACTTCAAGAGTACTCAGTGGTTAGCTCATGCCATTTTTAAACTAGTATTACTGAAGCATCAACATGCCTAAAGATAATTTGCTATCTAGTACAACTCACTACGTGTTGAGTAGTAGTGACAATACCACATTACCTCATTGCGCTTTTAGAAGATTAAACATCCTTTATAAAACTTCATTAATTGCTACTAGTAATTAAACATTTTGGTTGGAACATTCCTTTCTTAGACCATAATGAAACTAATAAACATTTTCAAATAGCTTCAGATCCATCTATAAACATCTCCTAGTTGTAAGTTACTTGTTTCTGTTCTCCGCTTTTCCAAAAATACCCAGCATGATGTAAAGCATGAAACTTATCTTGAGCTCGCTGTAGTAATAGAACCTGATTTTAATTCAGAGTTAACTATAAATAACTTAAACTTATCAATGCTGCTGTGAAATAAAACCAGACTGCATGTCAGCAAATAAACTTGCAATTTTTTTATTTTCTGTTGTTAATGGAACAGATAAACAAAATATGAAAAACAGCGAAAACATGAGGCAACAGATGCAATAAACCAAAATATTCCAATATCCAGTTTCTGGCCTCATATTATTGATGTTACTAGGTTACTATCAACAAGGTGAAACAGATCAAAGGGTGAATATTTGTACACTATGTTTAGACTTGAGTTATACTGAGATCAAGACGTTTAATTAAGATTAATAATTCAGTTACTTTCCTAATTGATTTTTTATAATCTTGTTTGATTTTGGGCACCAATACAACCAGCAACTCCCACTAGTGCCTTGTTTAATATCAACAGTAAATATATCTAAGATTCATAACTCCTGTAGCAATATTGGAAAATTTTTTGCTATTAATGCATGTTTGTGACGAGTCTTCTCTCTTCATATCATTATTAACTTCTTGCAATCTTAAAGTTGTCTTCTCCTATTTTCTTTTTATACTCTTCGCACATTAATGAAGTTATCTTTTCTATTTTCACTTTGTTATAATCTTCATATGTTGATAAAGCTGTGACAAATCTCTGTATAATTGCCTAAATTCACTGTGTATTATATAACTACATGAACAATTAGCCATTAATGAGGCCGTAGCCACAATACCTTTAAGAATTTTGGTAAATATTTGAATAGACTTATTTGAAATTTTCCACCACTGCCCATACAATAAACTTCAAGGTGCAATTTTATAGGTGTCAGTGCATACGTTCGAGCATGAGTGTGCATGCATGTGGCCGTGCGCTTGTGCGGGCACGTACGCGTGTGTGCGCATGTGCGTGTGTATGTGTGCACCTATGCATGTGTATGTGTGTGGACATGTGCGTGTGTGGACCTGTGTGTGTGTGCTTGTGTAGACATGTGCGCATGTAGGCACGTGCATGTGTGCCCATGTGGGTGTGTGAATGTGTGGGCATTTGTGCGGGTGCGCAAGCACAGGTGTGCGGCTGTGTGCTGTTGTGCATGGTTGTGCGCAGTTGTGCGCATCCGCATGATTGTGTGGGCCCGCAGGTGAGCGAGTATGCTTGTGAATTTGTAAATGCATGCAATTGGAAACTGACATCAATGTATGTATAACATACATATTGAGAATGTTTGAAGATTGGTGGACACCCCCAATCTTCTAACCCCCTTTATTTTACAGAAAACAAAAACATATGTAGTTCAGTCCAACTCTCGGTAAAATCTGATCACTGTCCCAATTGCCTGCTTTTGTATAAAAACTTCTGTGGGCGGGGGTGTGTGAATTAATATAATAGCCTCCAAAAGTTTTGGTAAATTGTCACACACATTTGGTCTGTTTCTACCTGCTCATTGTTGACTATTCGTGGAGTTTTCCTCTCATAATAACTTTTTCCTAACAAATGAGGACTGTTATTCATTCATATAGTTCTTATTTCCTTCTTGTAGAAGTTTTGGTTTCAATTTTAATACAGCTTTTGTAAAGTTGACAAAAAATTTCTATTGCAAGCTGATCATGAGCTTCAAGTTTGAAAATTTAGATCCAAATCAATAGTGGAATCTTCAAATATTTAACTTGGCATCACATACAGTATAAAAAGACATTCATGTTGTGAACAAAATACATGTATAACTGACTATTTTTTTGGGACAAAACTGCTCAGCTACCACTATGTGGTACTTTGTAATATTTAGTCATCAAATTTTTCATAGCAGCATTTAGTCACAAAGTAACCTTTCATTTGTGTATGAAATTTTATCAAAATAGCTTCAAAGCGGTTCGTACGTCTGTAAGCGCTAACAATCAATGTACATCTGAGATTTACATGTAATTTCAATATTCGTCATTTTTTAGTATAGAGTACTTTTAATTGCAATTAGGTTTGTAAACTCTTTTAGAATTTATGTTTCGCAAGTTACCACAGTTGCTCTTGCGCAGGAGACTTTCCTTTGTTATTTAACTTTTTTTAGATATATTTTAACAATGTAGGGCTTTTGGTAAGCATTTTTACAAGCTCAACAGACATTAAAACTTGTGTCACTCATGCATCCTATGAGACTCCACATCGTCTGATAATTTTATCACAGTTCTTGTACTTTTCAAAATTTCCTCACAGATAAATCTTTTGTAACTTTACTGAATTTCCTTTTAGTGCAAGTGTTTTTAATAAGGAAGTCTTTACTACAATATTTAACCAAATTTATTTACATGTAAGTTCGCAACAACTGCGTAAAACGTTAAAATAGATTTAGATGTTTTTGTGAGTGAAGTACCTAGATTTGTATTTGATTGATCTCCAGTCGCGATTCATTGAATGCCTGGAAGAAAATTAACCTTCCATAATAGTTTTTGACAGTATTTAATATTGGAAGTAATCTGTCATTGTGTTCACTTTCTCCTTTGTCTAAGGATTGCTGGCATCTGCAAACAGCAGCTGTTAGTTGAATAAAATACAAAATACGTGTCAAAAAATCATGAATGGTTTGAGTGATAAATGGTTTGGGTCAGTTATATTAATTTTATTTGCTTGATGTTGGAGGTTTTATCACCTTGTAAATTTTCCAAAAACAATCTAAAATATTGTCAACTCAAACTGCTAAAAAAATCTGTTCATCTGTTCATCAGTACACTCATCTGTCCAGCAATAGAGATAGTTTTATTAGAATGATAAATTTGCTGCGAACTGGATTTGAACCCACAACCTCCAGTTCTGGGGGCAGCCATTCATCCAATATACTACACTGCCAACTGGCTGTACTAGGTAATCAATTGAGTACATACTTAGAACACATGCCAATCTTTCATGGCTTCACCTTGAACACTGCAGCAAGCGCAATACGTAAAGTCATACCAAGAGACAAATGCACACCCTTACAGAAAAAAATTCTTAAACTCATATAGTCAACAAGACTATTGCAATCAGTATTACATAGATCTGTAATAGGAACTGCAGCCATTACAGTATGAGTTACACAGAAATAAACACAGTAAACAGAAATAAACACAGTAAACAGAAATAAACAAACACCTTCATTTAAAAGTTAGAATGGTAAATGTTTTATATGTTGATTAAAAATAAATTTTCTGTGCAAAATTTTGTATTATCCATGCAACACCGAGCATTCATTCAGTTATCCTATAACATTAAAATGTACAGCTACTGTTGTTTATTTAGACCTCTGTCATTTCATTAAACATGAGAATTTCATCTAAGGTTATAAAGTTGAACCTCATGTTAATTGTAACATCACATACATGTACTTTCTACCAACAATTTACTAAAAACAATTAGACAAGAAGCAACTACTATTCAAACAGTTGTTGAATCATTACTATTTTTTAAAACTTGCTGAATGTTAATTTTTCAATTTTTTGTAATGTTGTTTATGCAGCATAGAGCATGGTAAGCTGTAAAACACACAGTAAATACTGCAAAGGGTTTTATGTTTTGTGTTTTATCCTTGCATAAAAAAGCAATAATGATCGTGCTACCAAACCTTACTTCAAACCTTTGTTGTTGATAAAACTTTGCTCTACATATTGATCATTCTGAATGCAGTTAAAAAGAACATATTTTCAAAAAGGTAATTCTAGTCATTAATCAAAGCAAGACCAACAGAGCACGTTAAGTATTAAAGCTATTTGATGGGCTAAGTGCACATCAGCACACATAATACTATTGATAAATGCAAATCTTTCCATATTTGCATCAAATGAAAGGTTTTAGCTATTAATAAGCTAACACTGTAGACATCAGTAATAAAATCAATTTTATTACTTTGAAATGCTTCACTAACGCTTTTTCTAGAACATATTTGCAGGCTTCTTCAACTATACGTTATGAAAGGTTACATATTTGCTAACTCTAATATAACAAGCATCTATAGATTCAACTATATGTTATGAAAGGTTACATATTTGCTAACTCTAATATAACAAGCATCTATAGATTCAACTATATGTTATGAAAGGTTACATATTTGCTAACTCTAATATAACAAGCATCTATAGATTCAACTATATGTTATGAAAGGTTACATATTTGCTAACTCTAATATAACAAGCATCTATAGATTCAACTATATGTTATGAAAGGTTACATATTTGCTAACTCTAATATAACAAGCATCTATAGATTCAACTATACGTTATGAAAGGTTACATATTTGCTAACTATAATATAACAAGCATCTATAGATTCAACTATACGTTATGAAAGGTTACATATTTGCTAACTCTAATATAACAAGCATCTATAGATTCAACTATATGTTATGAAAGGTTACATATTTGCTAACTCTAATATAACAAGCATCTATAGATTCAACTATATGTTATGAAAGGTTACATATTTGCTAACTCTAATATAACAAGCATCTATAGATTCAACTATACGTTATGAAAGGTTACATATTTGCTAACTCTAATATAACAAGCATCTATAGATTCAACTATATGTTATGAAAGGTTACATATTTGCTAACTCTAATATAACAAGCATCTATAGATTCAACTATATGTTATGAAAGGTTACATATTTGCTAACTCTAATATAACAAGCATCTATAGAGAGGACTATAATTGAAAGTAGGTTGTTTCTATGACTTTAAAAATGAATAAAAATTGCAGTGAAATAGTTTGACAAGTTGAGTCTGCGAAAATAGCAGTTGAGAATACAAAGAGCAGCCGTGGTCTAGAACGCTTGCCCTGTAAGCAGCAGGTTAGGGTTCAAATTCAAAAAGAAGCAACTGGGGGTGATGGGAAAGACATCTAACTATAAACTGTTCTCTGCATCTTTAGGTGTCTTCAGTCATTGAGATAAAGTTAAAAATTGTCTATCAATGTTTTTTGAAGTTGAAAATATTTATTTACCAGAATTAAAATTTTCAATGTAGTATGTTTTAGTATGAAAGTGGGACAGCCAATATGAGAATATTTAAAATTATTCCCTTTATGGTATGTTTACTTTAATTACAGCTAATAAGTTTGTGAAAAATTTATGATATCTTGGCTGAGGAATTATATATTTAGTTTATATTTAATGTTTGCACTTTTAGCTGTTATTTTGTATAAGTGCTATATTCGTTGTATTTATAACTTGCCGCTTGTTTTTCAGCAATATCATTATCTATATTAACTATAGAGTGATTTGTATGTCAACATTGTAATATACACCAAAAACCCTCTCCCTTTCTGGCTGGAGTTATGATCTGAGTGTAAACTATCTTTGATAATGCTTTTGTGATTGATGAAGACCATTAGGTCATCCAACTTTTGTATCTTGTAATGCTCTGACCCTCTCAAGACGATCAGTTTGGTAATCTGACCATATGATTTAACAGCTGCCTCTCCTGGAAGCAGACTGTCTGGTTGTAGGGCCATAGCAGCCACTGGCGGCTGACAGTCTCAAAATGGTAGTTGGACTTCAGCATCTGGCAGCGACTTGTCTCAATGATTTTTTGTTGGATGGCTCATCCATACCATCTTTTGATGACATCACAATATGGAGCAGGTCATTTAGCCTTAGCACCTGGTGACTACTGTTTCAATAAACTCTCAGAGCACCGGCTGTACAAATACTCTCAACGAAATTCGGCACACTGGTTTTAGAAAACTAGTGCACCCAGTGAGAACAGGCCAAGTTTCTGGCAGCCAGTTACCACTGCATACTTTTGGGTGAACATAAAAGCGTGCTTACAGTATATTTTAGATAAAGATGCAGGTCAAAAACGTATTTGCAAGTTTGAGTCATAAGCTTCTTCAGACAGACATTTTTAGTTTGAGTCATAAAGTTCTTCATGAAATTTTTTCTAGGTTCAATTCATCGAGTTCCCTAAAAAGGTATTTTTAGGCTAGAATCATACAATATCCCAATGATGGTACATTTAATTTCTAGTCATGGAGTTTTCCAAGAAGGTATTATTGTTCTAATATGCTTTACTACATTATAATATATTACATATTACATATTTCATATTTTTCATATTATATAATATTACATCATAGTATTATAATACGTAAAATTGTATTTTATTTTACTATAGTATACCGTGTTACACTATATCGTACTATGTTGCACCTCATTTATATTGTGTTGTATCAATGCATGTTATATTATATCACATTATAAATATTCTATCCTATTATCTATTTTATATTGAAGTATGTCATATCCTATTAAATTATATTGCACCATATTATACTATATTATATAATTTATTATCCGAGTTCAAATACTGGACTCCGTAATGTTTTTTTGACCTTAGGACTATTAGGATAGATGGATGCCCATAATTATTCATGCTCATAGAAAACATGTTTCCCATTACTTTCTGGATTAAAATATAACTAAAAGACAGAAATGACTAAATTTATAAATTGGTAAAGCTACATAATACTGGCCTCAGTATCAGTGTAAGTGTCTACTAAACTTCACTAATGACATTTTTGTTATTTACGACTGCTATTGTGAAAGTTAGAATGACCTTTGGACACCAACAGATGCAAAATATCTCATTGTATATTCATCAACAGACACCATACATAACTATTTCTCTAGCATCTCATTTACACATAGCAAACAATCACATTATGTGTGACTACGAAATAATGAGGAGTTAATAGCTATAAATATTGATCTACACATAAGCAGCTAAAAGAAATCATTCATGATGAGTATTTAACCACGGATTCCTATATACTGAAGGCTGGTACTGACACAAACTATAAACCTAACTAGGCAGGTACGATTATGTTTCTAGTTATATATAACAGTTATATATAAATATATTTAATATATACAGTTATATATATAATTATATATAATATTGAAATGTATCCTACTTAGAACTAAAATCAGAGTGCTCAACATAGGATGGAGCAGATTAAATTGGAAAATTAAATAGTTTACTTATCTTTCAGCTACTGACAGTTTCCTACTGGCGCATTCTTCAGGCTGTAAACTTCAACAGTTGAAGTTTACATATAGTTGAAGTTTACAGCCTGAAGAATGCGCCAGCAGGAAACTGTCAGTAGCTGAAAGATAAGTAAACTATTTAATTTTACAATTTAATTATATATAATATATATATATATGCATATATATAAAACTATGTGTTCTAAAAAACTACAAGTTTTGTTAAAACATTTTATTACTTAAAGTTTCATGCGTTAGCCTAACGCACGAAGCTTTAAGTAATAAAATGTTTTAACAAAACTTGTAGTTTTTTAGTACACATAGTTTTATATCAGCTCTGTTTTTACTCAAAACATTGAGCACTCTTTCCACTAATGTGCATAAATATAAATTTTATATATATAAATATATATATATATATCTATAGATATATTTCTCAAAGTCTGTCTGTCGTATGTGCGTAGGTTTTCCGGCTATAGCTGTTATTAGAGCAGCTAATCTGGACAACAACGCAGACTCAAAGTAACGGCTTACCGTCATGGGAAGCTTAACCTTGTTTACTAGCTTAGTGGAACTTTCCATTGGCAATATGCCAGGCTACTAGCTTGAAAGGTACAGTTGTTTGACAAAGTTTTAAAACCTTTACAGTTGTTTTTATTTTTCTCTTAATTCGTTTCAACTACACGACACACTTCTCTCATGATATGTACTTTGAAAGTTATAATGGCAAATGTTGTTATATGTTAAATACAAATCAATTTTCTGTACAAATACTCTTCTATTACACGGGCAACGCCGGGTAGCACAGCTAGTATATATATATATATAGATATATATATAGATATATATATATAGATATATATATATAGATATATATATATATATATATATATATATATATATATATATATATATATATATATATATACTAGCTGTGCCAGCCGGCGTTGCCCGTGTAATAGAAGAGTATTTGTACAGAAAATTGATTTGTATTTAACATATAACAACATTTGCCATTATAACTTTCAAACTACATATCATGAGAAAAGTGTGTCGTGTAGTTGAAACGAATTAAGAGAAAAATAAAAACAACTGTAAAGGTTTTAAAACTTTGTCAAACAACTGTACCTTTCAAGCTAGTAGCCTGGCATATTGCCAATGGAAAGTTCCACTAAGCTAGTTAACAAGGTTAAGCTTCCAATGATATATATATACATGTATATATATATACATGATATATATATATATTTATACATGTACATGTATATATATATATATATGTATATATATATATATATATATATATAGATATATATATATATATATATATATATATATAAAATATTTATAAGTGGAACTTCACTCTATAAGTTAAACATTTTATTACTAATAGTTTCATGTGGTACACTCAGTATCACACTCTTCAGATAAAATGTCTAAAATGAATTTCATACTCCAGTATTAAATACGCTGTTATGCAGAGTTAGATAAGCTGATAATTGGATGAGTGTACAGAAGCCAAAAGCCAAATAGTTAAGTGATACAATTACGTAGCAAGAACTTAGATGAATGTCTGCAAGATGATAATAGCTCGTTACGTTTATTGAGAGTGCCTAATGATGGTCTGTAAATAATAAAGAATTTCTCCCATATGGGAGAAATTCTTTATTATTCTTATATTATAATAAAGAAATTCTCCCTATGGGAGAAATTCTTTATTATTTACAGACCATCATTAGGCACTCTCAATAAACGTAACGAGCTATTATCATCTTGCAGACATTCATCTAAGTTCTTGCTACGTAATTGTATCACTTAACTATTTGGCTTTTGGCTTCTGTACACTCATCCAATTATCAGCTTATCTAACTCTGCATAACAGCGTATTTAATACTGGAGTATGAAATTCATTTTAGACATTTTATCTGAAGAGTGTGATACTGAGTGTACCACATGAAACTATTAGTAATAAAATGTTTAACTTATAGAGTGAAGTTCCACTTATAAATATTTTATAATTTAGCTCTGATTTATCATTGAGCACTCTGTAACGAACTGTGCAGCGTCCACTTTGTCTATATATATATATATATATATATATATATATATATATATATATATATATATATACATGTATATATATATATATATCATAACTGTAAGAGATCAGGTACAGTTATGTTTAATATGAATATAAAAAAGCGGTTATATGTATTACTATCATAAATTAGAAATCTTTGTTAAAATGTCAGAAGTTTAAAGTTAACAAGTTTCATTCTATCTTAAGGGACTATTGTCTGTTTATGTAATGGCTTTTAAAGGTAAGTAATTCTGAAGTTAATTATGTCAACGCTGTATGATTTACTTCAAATAATTTTCAGCTGTTAATCATTAGAGCAAATGTTAGTCTAGGTTCACAGATACTGATAACTGAAGAAATGAGCTTGAACAGCTTATCCTTCCAACTTACCTCAAATTATTTGTAATCTTGAAACTGTGTTTTCATCTCAATGAATACTGAAAGAACCAGCAGTTGGTGTTTATTTCTATTTAGGCTCTGTTGGTAAGAAATGAAGTTACCAAAACTCTGTTTGGTCTTTTTCTTCTTTCATATTGGAGTTACTCAGGTGGTAAGTTACACACATAGTATGTTGAACATTTTATTTTCAAGGCAATATGAAAGTCACTTGTTCTTGTCTAATCGCAGTAATTAGTCTAATGTAAATGATACTTTTATGGCTCATTTGTAAATTGTAATAAAGAATTATTTATGCTAGTCACATTGGTTTATAGCAGATCTAAAACTTATTAGTAAGCAATAAATATTTCCTCGTCATCTTTTGCTCATGCAAAAGCTCTCAATTGTCATTACTTCCAGTCCTCAAGTTTTGTCAAGAGAATTTATTAGGACACACCATCTGTTTACTATCCTGAGAGATCGTCATCAATTCCTTAACACTAATGCTCAACTTATCTAAGTTTTACAGCAGATTATTTTTCCATGTGAACTTACGTTCTCCTCTGCTCATATTAAATTGTCTATAGTATTTTTCTATGGCAATATTGACAGTTGCATCATCTTCTATTTTTCTAACATGCCCATATAATCCTAATCTCCGCGTCTGAACTACTTCACCCATTGTACTCTGGTTAACCTATGCATCATTTCATTGCTGATTTTTCTCAGCCATTTTACATTTATCCCCTTTTTAAGTTTTTTTTATAGTACTGTCTACTGCTTCTGCTGTATCCTTGCCAATTGCCTGTTTTACTTTTGTAGAAAAATATGCTTGCTACGTAGACGTTAAATGCCCGCAGCTTTATTACCAGACCGGTCTTTTTGTCTACAGTGCTGAGTTTTATTTTCTGCCAGGCTTCATTCGCTATTATTTTCCTTTTTTTATATTTGCTGTTTCATCAAGTAGTGTTTCCAAGTATTTGCATCTTGCGCAGTTTACTGTATATCTCTATATTTGTTGATTTTATATTCCTTTTTTGTTTCATTTATTGTCAGATTATTATTTCTTGTTATGGCTGGTATTCATTCTTTATTTTTTCTACTTTTCTCTTTTTCTATGTTTTTATTCTATTTTCTATATATTTACTATATGTAATTTTGTAAAAACAAATATTTAGGTAACTAAGACTATAATTAATATTTACTTTGGCTTATTTCTCACAGGCCCGTGTTCTCTGGGGCAGCTGGCCGGCTGAGCGGCCCCAGCTTTTTAGGAACTTTCCGCGGCTAAGTACAGTCAAACTCGAATAACTCGCCCTGGGATAAAATGTAACATTTCATCTCAAACACAAGGTTAACTCGAACGGATTTGTTTGGTCCGTTCCCACGCAATGATAAACTGCTTCAGATAACTCGACCTCAACATCATTTATTCGAAAAATTATTTGCCCAACGGCTATATGGAGACGGTTTTCATCGCTGTAGAATATCACTTTATTCCAAACTATAGATACGAACATCAACTTTTAGTAGTTCTTAGGCGTCATTATTATCATCATCAGCGGCAAAATATTCTTGTTAACAACTTTTATAAAGGTTTGCAAAATATCAAGTTTTACCAAACACCCGCTTGGCCATGTCCCATCAAAAGCGTTGAAACCTCCATATGAACTTAAAAATAAAATCCGCAATATTAATCTTTGTTAAAACTCTCAAAAGAAAAAGATGTCTTTTTTCTGAGCGTTTCAACTGCGGTCAAGTTTTGCTTATTTTAATTTTAAACGTCTTGTCAGTAACACCACCTAAAACAAAACAAATCTCAAAGAATAGAAAAATGTTGAAACTTTTCGATAAAATTTTTTAAAACTTCACATGAGAGGCCCGACTGAGGCCCTACATAAGAGAAACCTGTTGGAGCCTTACACCGACCCCTCCACATCCCCAGGTGTTCATAACTAGTCGCCTAACATTAGCCGCCCCAACTTGCAATCAGTGGATACAGGCCTGATTTCTCATGTATTTTTGCATAACTTTTGTAGAACGGCAGAAGAATAAAACTTGGCGCATATGAAAGAAAGGATAAAGGATCTTTAGTAGAAGTCAGCAATGAAACACCAGCTGTTAGTGGGATAGACTGCTCACTTCAGTGTATGTCAGTCCTTGAAGATAACTGCTACTCATTTGACTTTGATAAGCAAACAAGAATCTGTAAAATGTCTCAACTCCCTGCAGTGACATCTATTGAAACTAGGTACTCACCTACTGTCTATAGTGGTAAGTAAAGTTCATAAGAAGGTGAAGAAGTTTGATGTTATCACCTATATATGGCTTATTATGCTCTGGCTTTTCAAAAATAAAATAGTATGGAAACTGATCGTGTTGATCACAAAATTGGAATAAAAAATTACATTGCTCATTATGAGGAATCAGACACTTAATATTTATACACGTAAATGTCTGATTGTCTTGTGAGAAGTAGCAAAGAATCTGTAATGGTAATTAGAACTTACCCTGTGCTAAGTGTCGATGATTGACGCTTGCTTCTATGGAGTTATTTTATAATGATTCCTTTAAAAGTTTTAAATTTTGTTTTCATTTTCTTTTTTGTATCTAAAGGTATATGTTACGTAAAAATGTATTTATTTTGTCCTTGTAAATAGTTGAAAATCCCACAATGAGTGTCTTTTTTTTAAGTTATGACACAGCAAAATTACTTTCGTTTCAGAGTTTCACTAAGATTTTTTGCCAACTTTTCTAGCCAGTGTTAAGTTTGACACATATTTATGTTAAAGCCAGTATAAACAGTAAATATCTGTAAGACTTATGATTAATGACAAAGATAAATTGAAAAGGCATCAACAATGAGTAAAATAACTTTTGATGTTACAAACTATAAAGCTACCTTAGTATACATATAATTAAACAATGACTGATAAATTGCCTCATTATGTTGCTCCTCTTAATCTTAACGTTAAAATTTAATCTTAGAAATAGCATTTGCTTCATTACTCACCGTTAGACTGTTTGGAACAATCTACTAACTTGGTAGTATAGTTACTTAACTAGATTTGAGCTCGGTTTTTGTCTTTTTTTATATTTTGGCAGATTGGTTGTTAGTCTCAGAACAGTTATTATGTGATTTTAAAAATATTGATATACTTATCAATATGGTCGATCTAAAAAATTAATTTGTTCAGGCACTCACAATATCGAAGTTTAATTCGATAGCTAGCGGCTTTCTCTTGCTATCTATGGTAGTAAACAATCTGTATTTTTAAAAGCTGATTGTAGTATTTGCTCACACGTTGATTATTTCGGTGTAAATACCATTTTTGGAAAATGATCTATTTTAGTTACATTTGTGACTATCGCATATTTATATACAATCATAAATTTTTGTCAAGTACCCGTTTTGTATTAACAGCCATCAAATGACTAGTGATTAAACGCAGTGTTCTACTTGGCAAATCATCAACATTACTGTCAGAGATGATAGATTGAGTATAAGTAAGTCTAATACTCTATGGAGCAAATGCAAATGCTCTTGAATTCTGGAACACGAAAGCAGAGGTTTTTATACATAGACTATCAAAACTTTTAGATGTTGATGAGTGTGAGGCTAGTAATGGAGAGTGTGGTCAGGCACTCTGTGTCAACACTGGAGGTCGTTTCTATTGTGACTGCAATAACCTACCAGAAGATGAAATGGTCGAGATAGTGCAGACATTCAGAAGTATGTACGCTATTAAATTTAGTGTTTCAGATAAGTTTTATAATATTCCAATTGTGCATAAAAATTTTAAATAGATGTTAACCAAGTCTTATAAGTAAATAAAATTGCAATTTTACTCTTTCTAGTGTTTTGACCAGACTTCTCAAAACTGTCACTCTTTGCTGAAAAAATTTTCATGTTTGGAACAATCCAACAAAATCGAATTTACGCTAAGATATACAATTATTTAAATCTATAATACTCAAATTTTATTCCAACTAATTTTTGAAAGAAAAATCAATAATTTGAGCTAATTACTTGCTGTTTCAGACATCAGTTCTTTATATTGAATATACATGTATGTGTCACTATTCGGGGTGCGAGAGTTAGCTGGATAAGTTAAGTAAGTTTGAGGAATTTTTCTGCTTTTAAAGCCACTAAATATATAAGCCTCGTAAATATGATAGCATTCAATTAATAAACTTCAACTATAAAGTGCCTAATAACAGCTTCTTAAATAGCCAGCCAAAAAAATAAACAATCTCTCGTATGGATCATTTGAGGAATAAGCAACTCATCACTTGTTTTTCTTCTTGTATTCAATTTAGCAACTAACCAGCCTAAAAATTCGAGCAGAAAACTAAACTATTGTTCAATTATTTTAATTACAGTAACAACAAACAGGGATGAAAAACATAGCTATACAGTTACAAATATAACATTCAAATTAATTTATTTTTCCTTGTCAAAATATTTACTGTACTGATAATATTGCTTTTCTTAATAGAAATCAATGAATTTTTTGAAATTAAAACAAACATTCATGTGTCAAAAGCTATGATCAACTTTATAATATTCAATGTCATAGTGGCTTGTCACTCAGCTGTTTTTATATCCAATCTTGTAATCTCATCTTTCTTAAGCTGTTAACACCTATGCCTTGCTTTAATAACAAAAACACAAAATTTGTTTTTACATTGTTTAGTACATGTTTCTACATGTACCAGTTGCGGAGCATTGAGCACCTGTTTATTATTGCCAGAAACATGTACCAGTTGCAGAGCAGTGAGCATCTGTTTGTTATTGCAAGAAACATGAACAAGTTGCAGAGCAGTTAGCATCTGTTTATTATTGCCAGCTTACCAGACTGATGAGTTTATAATAAAACCAATTTCGTTGTTAGAGTGTTAAGCATTAAATAACATGCATTGCTTAGATACGATACAATACATATAAAAATGATCCAACTCCGGCCTTCAGACAGTACTGCTACATAAATGCTATATGCAAACCTATATTGAAAAATAATAAATCAATACAACGCATAAAAAGCCATAATGTATCATATAAAAGCTAGAAGGTGAAAGCTGTTTGCATTTGAACGTTGTAAAGCAATCTCACGAGCCGTAAACTCTTTGAAAAGCATGCGTACTCACTGCGTTTTCAGGTAAATGTATCAAATATATTTTCAAACAAGTCATCAAGTCTATTACTGATTAGATAAAAGCAAGTTGTTATGCAGTCAGAAAAACTATGTGTAACTTGATTTTATAACTTCTATTAGGTAGTTATGGTTAAATCAAAATATTTCTAGGAACCAGCAAAGCACAAAGCCATATTGGGTGTAGTTGCTTACTTAATGCGCTTCTTTTTAACTTTCAACATTTGAGTACATTTGTCAAGGACCTTTGAAATGCTTAATAGAAATCAGTTTTAAAAATTTTAATGTAAAATTGAAAATAAATAAAGCTAGTGTTTTCATTATAATAAGCTGTTCTATGAAACAGGAGATTGCCTGTGGTAGTTACATGTAAAATCTTAGTAAAATCATGTCAAATTGTCATTCAAATTGAGATTATTATGTAAGTGTTCTGGCTGATGCCCAAAATTTAATTCGAAATCAAGTGAGAAAGAATCTAAGATGGTATATAATTTAATCATAATGATATTGAATATTAGCTAATTATAATTACCTAAGATTAGCTATTCGGTAATAAAACAGCAAATGGTTTTGCTACTTTTTATGGACCGTGTATGATGAATTCAAGTTGGGTGTCTAACTTATAATAAAAGCAAAGATCAAACAGTGACAAATTGTGACATTTATACCTGCAAAAAGGCCAAAAGAT
Organism: Watersipora subatra; assembly: GCF_963576615.1. Taxonomy (NCBI): domain Eukaryota; kingdom Metazoa; phylum Bryozoa; class Gymnolaemata; order Cheilostomatida; family Watersiporidae; genus Watersipora; species Watersipora subatra. The sequence continues at coordinate 34,345,179 of NC_088717.1, forward strand.
TAAGAAAGCGTAACGCTGCAACAGGAACCCGATAGCCGATATCAACTGTATCGAGGATAAGTAAGCATTTTAACCGCCAAAAAGTTTTGTCAATTTTGATATTGAAACCTCTAATCAGTCAGATCACTTCCAGTATCGAAACATTCTCAGCCAGTAGAAAAACACCTTCTGATAAAATCTACTAAGGATTTGTATAAGTTATCCTTTAAGCTCTTGTTCAAATTATCCAGGTCTCCTTAGGCTACTGCAACAGATTTTTATACAACTTGAAAACTGCATTTAAACAGATTTGGAAAATGTATTTTTGTACATTGGTTATTGATTACACATTTACAAATCTAGTTATTAGCTAGATGTCTTCGTAATCAGTTCACTATTTTAACAAGCCCATATTTCTAAATTTAGCTCAATTTTCTTTTTAGCAAAAAACATTAGTTTAAAAGTATCAAATATTTCAATATTGATCAAAGCTCAATGCTGACCAACACAGTTTCATGTATGTAAGGGGAAATATGAATACTTCAAGTCATGAATATGTTGACACTTAGCTCCTTTTACAGGTGAGGTTTCAGTCTCTAGTTCATCACAACACGGCAGTAATGCTGAGTTTGGTCCACATTTTGCCATTGATGGCCAGACAAATCCTAGTTGGACCAACCTTTTTGTGTCTTCTTGGGAGTTTTCTCCATGGATTCAACTCGACTTGTCTGTTTCTCACTGTATAAATGCAGTTAAAATCTATGATCAAGCATTTGGCTACAGGTCAGGTAAGTGCCAAGTGAAAACTCAAATCTGTTGATGCAGAGTAATGATGGTAACTGACGACTGAAATTAGTCATAGGGTTATTAGTCATAGGGTTATTAGTCATAGTGTTATTAGTCCTAGGGTTATTAGTCACAGGGTTATTAGTCATAGGGTTATTAGTCATAGGGTTATTAGTCATAGGGTTATTAGTCATAGGGTTATTAGTCATAGGGTTATTAGTCATTGGGTTTTTAGTCATAGGGTTATTAGTCATAGGGTTATTAGTCATAGGGTTATTCTGATTAGGATGTGATAAAAACTTGCATCAAACTTAAATTCTGCTTATAACAAACATGAACTCTACATCACAGAGAGTATCAATATAGAATCTTATTTTTGCCCTAAGTTTTCTATTTCTCATGTTCCTGCAAATCATATCAAAGCTTCTAGTTTGTTCTATAAAAGATTAGGTAAATAGCTGTTTATAAAGATTTCAGATAGTATGTTTTTGGAAACAGGCACCGGCCATAGGATCACTGAGGATTAAATGCATAAGTTTAAACATTTTGGGCGGCAAATTATTATATTTTGCCCTAAATTATGTAAGGAAAATATTTGTAGAAACACTTATAAAGGAAATATTTTGCCATGCTATCTATTTAAAGTTCTGAATGAGTCTGGTTTGAATGGTGGGATATAAAATGTTTGTCAAAATTAACTCCCGGTGTTGGAAAATTTAACACAAATCAGGTGATTTGCTACAATCGAAATTGTGCTAAATTCAAAAATAGCCCCTTTGTACCACATTTAATTATTTTAAGATCCCATATCATTGTATGTATGTTATTTTCAAACATTTTTAGAGTTTAAAAGATATTCATAGCTCCAAAATTTGATCTTTTCATCAAACTACCATGTGATACTTGTCATGTCATTCACTATTCAGATGACAACATCAAACTACCATGTGATACTTGTCATGTCATTCACTATTCAGATGACAACATCGAACTACCATGTGATACTTGTCATGTCATTCACTATTCAGATGACAACATCGAACTACCATGTGATACTTGTCATGTCATTCACTATTCAGATGACAACATCGAACTACCATGTGATACTTGTCATGTCATTCACTATTCAGATGACAACATCGAACTACCATGTGATACTTGTCATGTCATTCACTATTCAGATGACAACATCGAACTACCATGTGATACTTGTCATGTCATTCACTATTCAGATGACAACATCGAACTACCATGTGATACTTGTCATGTCATTCACTATTCAGATGACAACATCGAACTACCATGTGATACTTGTCATGTCATTCACTATTCAGATGACAACATCGAACTACCATGTGATACTTGTCATGTCATTCACTATTCAGATGACAACATCGTTAATGTTGAAGTGATAAATGGAAAGGTCAAAATTGATTTAATCGAGGATTGGGGCAAGTACTTCGGTGCTTACATAAAGGTCATCGTCCAGAAGATGAATTTACCATGACCTGCATTGTAGTGTAAATATAAAATTTTGCAGGTTTTTATGCCGCATTTCAATTATAATGTGTAATATCATGAAACAATGTAAACACAACAATAACTTCTGATGCAGATGACTACATGGCAAATGTTAAAATAACTATTGGAGAGACAGAGAGTGACTTAACTGAAAAAAGTGACAAGTACTTGTGTGCTTACAATGAAGGTCAGCCTCCAGGAGATGAGTTTACCATGACCTGTACTCAGAGACTCTATGGAAGATTTGTGAGACTGACCCTTGCCAATCTGAGGTCCGAGTTACGACTGCATGAAATAGAGGTGTTTGGCTGGTAGCAATCATCGACTATAAATCTGACCGCTGATACCTATTTATCTTTTTTCAGAGAAAAACGTAACTTATTAACAACAAGTTTACTCAGCTTTAATACCAAGCTTGAGTTCCTTTTCAAATAAAAACTTTAAGACTTGTATCTCACACTTAAACCTGCGCTAAATGAAAATTGCATCAGAAAATTGAACAAAAGCTTTAAATATGAAAAAATATCATTAAAGATCTCATTCTCAATTGTATACAGGCAACATGTATAATAATGCTAACGCTACTAAGGGTTTTTGCGTACAATACCTCTGCTTTAGAAAATGAAATGAAGTTATTGCCTCCTGCTCAAATCGCTAACTCAAAGTATGGCCATAGCCTGCACTTTTAAAATGGGGCTTACTTCACATGTTGTTTAAAATTGAGTTTTTAAAAAGACAAAACTGACATTGGAAAGTCTACCTTTAGCAACTTGTTTCATTGTAAGTCATTGATAATAGGTTATCACACGGTTTGATTAGTTTAAAATGTGTTCTGTTAACTTATCAACTTGTACTTGTACTATAAAGACTTGAATTATACCATGTAATGGATCTTTTTTTTTAATTTCAAATATTTTGTTTTATGTGTTGTTTTGTTGTAAAAGCTATATTCTGGCTCGCTATTCAGGTTTAACAAACAAACAAGTAAGCTGCTATTTACCACTTTTTTCACAATAGAGTCATCGAGGGGAATTTTGTTCTACCATTATTTGACAGTAATTTTAGAGTCATCTGCTAACTGCAGTGTTATGGCAGCCTATATGCTATTTTTTGCAAAACTAATCCAAATGCTTTTAAATATCGATGATCAAAGCAAAGTGACAGATAAGATTTATCGCACCCTAAATTTTTTATAAGTTTACTACTAATATGAGAACATGTTGTCATATCTTTAATCATTTACATTCCAATCTCGTTTCTTTAGGTTTGTAGAATAAAATAATAAATGCAGAATATTTTGTACTACTTAAGATTGCTATTGATATATATGTATACAATGATATATTTATAATCGATGTTGCAGTCTGATATTGTTGGTATTATACAGGAAGTCATTACTGCTGACGTAATCAGACTACAAGTAGATTTTCCTCATGCCATTAGCAAGTTTGTTTTCGCTGCTTTGCTATTTATCTGCTATCATTGCTGTTTAAACAGTCATTGTAGTTAAGTTGCTATTAATACATAGATCAATAAATAGCTACTCACACTATTTAGATAAATAACAATCACTTTTTTCAAAGTTTAATACACCACATAAAGTGATAAATTTAGTTAGTATCTTGTAAACTACACATGGCATGTCTAAAAAAAAACCTGATTACTAAAGATAATGATGTAGATTGCCAACTAACCTGCATTGCTTAGCAACTGACCTGCATTGCTTAGCAACTAACCTGCATTGCTTAGCAACTAACCTGCATTGCTTAGCAACTAACCTGCATTGCTTAGCAACTAACCTGCATTGCTTAGCAACTAACCTGCATTGCTTAGCAACTGAACCGCATTGCTCAGCAATGGAGTTGCTGCAGACTTTTACAGCCAACCTTGAAACTGTCTGAAGCCCAAATATTTTTTGCTTGAAGCTAAACAACTTTGAGCTTTTTCTTTGAAGTCCAGTTTGTTCAAAATCAAAAGTAAACTGTATTAAACATGAAACTTTCTTGACGCCGCTACACTTCCTCAGCAAGCATATGAAAGATTTTATATGCTACCCTTTTATTAGCTTTAGTTTAGTTAATTGCAACTGCAAATTTTTGCTGAATTTTTACCTGCGTATTCACTTTAACTTGTCAAAATTTGTTATTTGCTAGAGAAGGTAACTCCTTACATTTTCTGTAAAAAGCAAAGTCAAGCGATTAACTCAGCTACTCAACTGTATTCATATCAACATGTAATGCTATCATCAATGGATGACAGAATCACTATTAACTTAGGTAATTGTTTAAATAATAAAAGACATTCTGCACTCTGTTGAACGTCAGTATTCAGTCATCATAAATGCCTTGAGCATTTCATTAAGTTCAGCAGCTTGTTCAGCTGTATTTGAAGTACTGATTAGGACAACAACAAGTGGGGCAAAACAGCAACAGCAACACGAAATGTAATTATTGAACTAGCGTATACCACACATGTGGGTAAACAAATTGTCAATTGGACAGTTGGTGTATACGAGGTCATACGAGAGAAGCATCAGCGCAGCAATCTGCGCACCACGCAATGTATCAACATCTGCGAATTATAAACAGTACATACTTTAATAACTGTTTCAGTATCTGATACCTCAGTCTCTTCAGTATCTGATACCTCAGTCTCTTCAGTATCTGATACCTCAGTCTCTTCAGTATCTGATACCTCAGTCTCTTCAGTATCTGATACCTCAGTCTCTTCAGCATCTGATACCTCAGTCTCTTCAGTATCTGATACCTCAGTCTCTTCGGTATCTGATACCTCAGTCTCTTCGGTATCTGATACCTCAGTCTCTTTAGTATCTGATACCTCAGTCTCTTCGGTATCTGATACCTCAGTCTCTTCAGTATCTGATACCTCAGTCTCTTCAGTATCTGATACCTCAGTCTCTTCAGTATCTGATACCTCAGTCTCTTCGGTGTCTGATACCTCAGTCTCTTCAGCATCTGATACCTCAGTTTCTTCAGCATCTGATACCTCAGTCTTTTCAGTGTCTGATACCTCAGTCTCTTCAGTATCTGATACCTCTGTCTATTCAGTATCTGATACCTCAGTCTCTTCAGTATCTGATACCTCAGTCTTTTCAGTATCTGATACCTCAGTCTCTTCAGCATCTGATACCTCAGTCTCTTCAGTATCTGATACCTCAGTCTCCTATCATTTCCAGTTCATACAAAACCTTAATCTTTAATCTAATTTTAATTAAGGTTAGTTAATTATGTAAGAACTGTTGTAACAGACAACTCCATAGTTTTTTTTTTACTAAAAAAACCAAAAACCTAAATATATTATTTAGCAATTTTTGAACTTGTTACAGTAAGCAATATAGTTCGAGCTGAATAGTTTGGGCTGATTATTAGCAAATTGTTGGAGCTTCATCAAAACCTCAATGATTATAATTAAGGATAAATAATACTTTCATCATTTGTCTTGTATCTATACATGTATCCCAGTACCATCTGTGCTTGGGGCATGTCAATGGCAACTAAACCGCCAACCCCTTTGCTAATGGGGAGAGTGAATTGAGCACCTTTACAGAATAAAAAAAACTCTGTAAAACACTCAACTATACCAGTGGTCACCATGGCAGCATCTTGAGGGTGAAGATCAGCAAACCTATTCAATGGCTAACCGCTGTACCGGATTAAAATGACAGCATATCTCAATCTGATTTGGCTCGCTGGATACCACATGTTTTGTGTCAAAAGAGGGAATCAGTTGAGAGAAAGCCAGAAATATGTGTAGCTTCAACATTTACATGCAGCCTTATAGAATGCAGCCATAAACAGTCTTCGTCACTTTTACTGACTGCAAAAGAGATACTCATCTGTATTAGCACACTGAGTTGAGTGTACGAGGAAATTTTAAAAGCTATTTTACTTGTGCATATTCTGAGTTGTTGATGACAAGGTAATTTTTGTAGCCTTCAAAGTAATAAGTAGACATTTAGAAGGGTGTTAAAATAAGCTCTAATGGAAAAAATAACGTGTTTATTTTCGTAATCATTCATTGTATTGTCTCTACAGTTTGGGAACTTTTAACTATTGTTATGTAGCAGTTTTTTAAGTATATTTAAAAACCTTTAGCAAATATTTACACGCTTGAAACAGGACAACCACTTTAGCTGAAGTCTCACAATATTGCAGTTTGATTGATAAAAAGTCTGTCGTAGAAATTTTTGTAAGTTCCTCTGAATTTTACTTTAGTCAAGGATTTTTGAAAACCTTTTACTAACTAAGTCTTATTATAGCAGTTTGGGTCTGCTAGACCCTGCAAACTTAATTGGGGAGCTTTGAACTTTAGTGATCCTGTCCAACATATATCAATAAGAAGTGCTTGATTTGTTTGTTGATTGACGCTGTTTCTATATTGTATTCTCCTATTAGAGTCAGCAACATGAAGTCTATAAGAAAATGGTTAACAAGAATATAACACAAATCACGATGCTAGAATATAAATCGAGACCTAAACGATAATTGAAGTAATCAAAGACTATAACAGCAAAAGTCATATCTCAACAATTTTTTTCAAAAGCACAGTGACAAGACGAGAGATAATCCATTGATAAACAAATAAATGAACCTTTTGTTCTTCTTGGCTTGCGCTAAATAAATAGTTGTTGGTGAACAGACTAATGTACTTCAACCTAACCACTCAATATAGGTAAGAGTGAAATAAATTGCTTGTGATCAGCTGAAGATATTGATGCCTACTGACCAGGAGAGCTTACCATCTATCAGAGCTTCAGGGGAAAGTTCAGTAAACAAAAACAAAACAAAAAACAAGGCTTTCATCTCATTGGTTATCGAACCAGGGCTACCAACCTTGGCCAATCTTCCAGCAAAGGGTTCAAAAAACTTCCTGCGCAATCATCGTCAAACGATTCTTTTCTATTTGGCAAATACTGACAAAACACTGCCTGAATCATATTCCGTGGTCAACTGCCCTGCGCTTAGAATTGCTTATGCTGATGTGATTATAGTGATATTTGTACTTTGCGCCTTGCTGCCAATAACATGTCGTAATGAAAATCGGTTGATAGTGTGATGAGTATGATAGATACTAGGTGGAAGCCTGATTGCATGCTTGTAAAATAAACGGGTATGATAGTACACAGCACAACATTTTCAGCTGTTGCAAAATCTCAGTAGAATCCGCTACATTTATATATGTAGTGGGAAGTTTAGATAGGCTTGTTTTGGATCTAGTAGTTAAAACCATCTCTTAGTTAATATATGTCATGCTGTAACAATTGTGGACAAGATATTAATCATTTATTTGTATACTCTGGAAGCAACTATGGTCTAGAGATATGTGGATGACTTCTATTTACAGGAACTCAAGTTTGTCCAACATAAACACCTTGACTGGGACTCTAAGAGTATTAAACAATCTTGAATTGCTAAAAGGAATCTATGACAAGTATAAGCTGGCACTATGTATAGGGCGCACCCCAAACTTTGCCGAGTCATTCATTAAGTCTATCATCTCTGTCATCACAAAAAACAGTGTGTGTCTTTTGTAATAACAAAAGTGTGTGCTGACAGAACAGAAGTCAACCAATGAATGTTTGGACCTTGGCGGAGAAAGTGTTACACTTAAAGAATAGAGAAAGCATAATATTATTATGCTTTATTATTTATTTTGAGGTGTTGACTGGTGTTTTAAAAAAGAATCAAAGGGATTGACCAACCAGAAGCTGAGATATAGCCAGCCAAACATAGGTCTACAAAAAAACATAGTGTTTTGGTAATCCTCATATTAGCATTAATATATGACATATGAAATCGACTTGTGTGCCATTGGTCAATCAAGGCAACTAATGAGCGCTCATAATATATGCTCACTTGTTGTTCTATATTTCTCACTTGTTGTTATATGCTCACTTAATATAAATGCTCACTAATAACAATCACGACGTTTTAATTGGTTTAATCTTAGAAATTATAGACTAATCAAATTGGGCCTAACAATCATTGCTCCAAAAAATTCTGAACCAGTCCCTCTGACATGTAGATTAGTTTTAGCATGAAATAATTACACGCATCTATTATCTCGCAGTATCTCGCTATCTTGGTAGTCCAGCTCAGTTTCGTTGTTCTCCCACTTGGCTTCCATACTTGTACTCGTCTTTAGCGCTGCTCAGATTTCCTAATTTCTATCTGTTAAATGGCTGGTTTTGAGCCTAGAAAGCGTGCTGCTGAGCCTGACAGCAAGGAGCAGGAAGTAAAAAGGAAGATCGATATGCGAAATTTGGTAAATATAATGATCAATCTTTCGCTCTGCCTATAAGTTAATATCTATGACCATGTTGTTACATTCAATACTAATGATAAATGTATGTTATGCATTTTTAATAATCATATAGACATGTCATGTGTATATATATATATATATATATATATATATATATATATATATATGTGAGCGCTATCTATCACGAATGTCTAACATCATTGATCGCTATTGCAAAAAATAATAAGTATCACTCCTACCTGAAGGTTTGTTCAAATCAAAGTTGTAGATAGTTGACGGTGCTCTCATTGAGCTTATTGTATAAGTATTTGAGACTTGCAGTCCTTTCATCATTCTAGGTCAGTGTTAAGTTTGGCCACATGAAGTGGTGTACATGTGGCAGCTGTACGCTGCAACCCACCCCGGAAATGAATCGTTGCTGTTGGAGCCACAAAGGTGCACGGATGAAGATGATGGGGAAGACCTTCCTATCTGCTTTACTGACAACTCTCCACTAGAGCAGCTGACATCTGAGGCAGTGCTAGAAAGTGTGTACAACCACTGTCTTGCTTTTCATGGTAAGAATAAAAATTACCATCTTATGTTACATTATAGTTGCAGGTTTCATCATATACCAAATACATTACTAGTTGTTGGTCTATGTCATAGCATTATGGATGGTCGACTTACCTTTTAACAACAATATAATGTTTGTTTATTCTTTTATTGCAGAAGACATGTTTCCAGAAAACCCAACCCAGGATGATTACAGGTGCAAGGATAGGTTCAGTACCTACAGATAGATTGTATTTTGGTTGTTCTCAGGCCTAAAGAAGCGGGACAGACGTGCCCTGCCTGCATGTGTTTATCAGTATGTGAGAAAGAAATTCCCCTTTATTAATCATAATAATGATGACGATGATGAACCTGATTCACTTTTGTTCAGCAAATTTGTATCAAGGATTATTTTTCAAGATTTTTCAGGATTCAAGATTATTTTTTATATATATCTCTAGTTTATACATATTTTATTCACACTAATGTTTATATATAAATATATAATCATTGTAACCAATCTCAGTCTTCGATGATTCTTTATTGCTTCTTAGCCTTTTTCTTTGGGATGATGAGCACCTTTGACATTGTAGTTTTCTTAACTCTTGATTTCCTAGCTGTGCCCCTTTTTGTGGTCTTAGCTGCTACCAATATTTTCTTAGCTGCTGCTGAGGTAGCTTTCATCTTCCTGTCAACATGAACAATATTAATGCAAATTTCATAATAGTCATAGCATGCCATCAGCTCCAGACTGGAATGGACAATCAAACCATGAGCCATCTTGGTTATATTTAACCCCTCCTCCGCCAGAAAGGAGAAAGGAGAAATAAAGCCCTGATGGCCCAATAACCAAACCTTGACATGAACAATATTAATGCAAATTACATGTCAGAGCATGCCATTAGCTAAAGACTGGATTGTCAGGGATTAACAAACCTTTTCCTATTAGCTTCAGTGGTAGCCATTGTAACATGGTGTGGCTTTCGTATCACTCCTGGTCTGCTCTTCTGTCTTGATATCACATCCTCCCTTGTTAACTGGGATTCTGTCGAGGCTAGTGTTGGTGGTATGATGTCTTCTAGTGGAATAGGCTTTGTCCTGCTTTGCAGGTAGGATTCGATTACCATGACCAAAAATTTAATGGATATTGATGATAGTTTGGTTTAGTTCAGTAAGTAATATTAAATGATAAGATATGAACTTCAGAATAAGTATCTGCATAGTATTTTCTTCAATCAATCATCAATCGCGATTATCATTTGGAATTTTCTACAAATTATATAAATTACATTATTAATTCTATACAAAGTTATATTATTATTGTGTATATTATGCATTGTGATTAGACTAATTAATCATAAAAAACAATTATAGATAACATAGACAGAAGAATCAAATCAAAAGTTGTTTTCTTTTCTTACAACAAGAGCAGCACGGTCAAGTTATTCTTTTTAAAAATATGGCTGTAGTGAACTTACAGTTTAATTATCAGTGACAATAATCCTAAAAATCAACTGAATGCTGCAGTAGGTACAAAGATAGAGAAGGAACACAGATTTACATCCATGTGTCTTATTCGACTGGTAAACAAACTTCAAATAGCGGATATTGTAAATTATAGACCGGCATAGACTATACATGCGCCGTTTGTTCAACAGACGATATCTGGAGCATATCGGTGCATATAGAGTTAAAGTTTGAGACACAATAGTCAAAATATCCTCTTCTGTTTTGACAAATCATGGCAGGGGGTTGTGGGCAATTGCTTTAACCACACAATGCTTGCTTGATTTTTTTGAGAAACCAAAGCTAGTCTGTAAATTATTTGCTACCGCGAGAAGCGTTTCGCATCTCACAGCCTAAAACAATCAGTATACGCAATGGAGGTAAGGGTGCGCAACTCTGGCGCATGTCCAATAAGTCGATTTCATACGTCACATCTTTTAGGGTTTTCGAAGGATTTTTCCTCCAATTCGTTTTTAGGTAGACCTATGTTTGGCTGGCTATATCTCAGCTTCTGGTTGGTCAATCTCCTTGATTCTTTTTTTAAAACACCAAGCAACACCTCAAGATAAATAATAAAGCATAATAATATTATGTTTTTTTCTATTCTTTAAGCAAATTAACATAAAGAAGTAACACACCAGTGAACACAACTTTGAAACATGTCATCGAGAAGAGCAAAATGCAACTCTGCGTGAAACTTGAAAGTTGTAGACATTGCTTTGGAAACTACCAACCAAAATGCTGCTGCAGTTTTTGGTATTGGTGAAAAAAAACAACAAGTTGAATCAAGTGCTGAGAGCTGTTGCATAACAGTAACCTTTGCTAATAACCTCATTTCACAGGTTTTCATGTTTTAGAAACATCTTAGAATCTTATTGTTAAACAAATTATTTTTAGCGTTTGCTCATTTTAATCAGTACATTAACTCTCAAATGTAGTGACAATTTTTCAGATATGCTTTTTAGCTTTGCTATATAAACAGCATATACATGTACATTATTACTATATTAACTGTATAAACTTTGAAACAAAGTTTTAAGTTCACAAGTGTGGCAGATACACGAGGATTTACGGCGTTCTACAAATACAGCAAACAAAGGGAGTTCTGTAATTTTCTGATATCTCAGTTGTTGAAAAACTTTTCAGCAATAAAATGCATGCATCATTGTAATTTCTAGACTCTGATTGGCTGCAAATAGAAAAGATTTTTGTTTTCATGTAGCTTGAGCAGTTTGCATCAGTTCAATCCATCGTAACCGGATTTGTTTCATGTTTGATAATTCAAGTATTTTGAGATATATCGTACAGTGTTTGCAGTAGCAACAGCATCTTCTAAGGACTAACAACAAGCTGGCAGTGGCTATAAAGCATGCATTGTGTCATGGCCAGGTTTAACTTGTAAATATCTTTTAAATTTTTTTGCAAAAGCTAACAGTGTTGCTTTATGTTGTTAAAGGTATACAAAATATACAGACATCGTTTACCATGGTAGCTATAAAATACTATATATACGGACATAGTTTACCATGATAGCTAAGAAATACTGTATGTACATACATAGTTTGCTATGGTAGCTAAGGAATACTCTATATACAGACATAGTTTACCATGGTAGCTAAGGAATACTATATATTCAGACATTGTTTACCATGGTAACTAAGGAATACTATATATTCAGACATAGTTTACCATGGTAGCTAAGAAATCCTCTATATACAGACATAGCTTACCATGGCAGCTAAGAAATATTATAATTATATACAGACATAGTTTACCATAATAATAAAAGGGTGCAATATAGATAGACACGGCGTGCCATGGCGGTAAAACATGCAAAACATGTACATAATAAAGCATGCAATAACTTTTGTACTGCAGGACTATAATTTCATTTTTTGAGATAGACAAAAGTAAAGCAGTTGCAGAAAAATGTGTTTATCCATGATATTACCATCAACAATGTTCTAGAAATACAAATAATTATCCCACGACCAAACAGAGCGAATCAATTGGTTAGGAGATTTATGATAAATGCACATGTGCATTTATCATAAATTTATCAAAACTCCCGAAAATTATTCATCAACAATGAGATGAACCCTTGCATCGAAATTTCATCAACAAATTTAACCATCGTTTTGTAAAGTCGTTAAAGTATAATATTGATACAAAACACATACAAATCTATTTAAATATGTTACCAAGTCTTTGTAAACCGTCGTTATTATCTTAAAACTTACTCATCTGATTGGATTATACACAAATAGACAGATTTACTTGGACGAAAATTGCCACAAAACACTTGAAAAGCTCGGTTTAATAAAAGGTAAGACCAAAAATTGAATCGCCAATAAAGCCGTGTGACAGATAGTAGAACTATTTAGCAGTGCGTATTTCACGAAAAAACCTTGCTAATTTTACCAGTCTATGGCCTTGTTTACTTGTAATCGAATTTATTCGAAGGTTTCTGTAATAAACATAGACCATTTGAGGCATAGACCGATTTACAGGTACAAAATTGTGGTACACAGTTTATCAGCCTACGTTTTTTTTGTCCAATCACCAAAGGTTTCATTGAACTATTTAAAACGTTAGCCAAAGTTCTTTACAATTTATGTACAAGCTAGGGCCAAACTACAATGCCCCAATTCATGACAAGGCATTCCTCTCAATTTAGCATGGGGTTTGACAATACACAAGAGTCAAGGTCCTACCATGGCTAAAGCTGTCATTGATATAGGCCACCACGGAATGACTGCTGGAATATCGTTTGTTGCTCTCTCTCGAGTTCGAAAAATCTATGACTTACTTGTTAACAACTTCGCTAGGGAGTGCATCACTAGATTAGCTATCAATGACCAAATCTTACAACGCAAAAGAGAGGAGACTAGACTGCGCAACATTTAACAGATACTGTATAGCCTACTTATAATAGATATTGTAATATCAACAATTAACCAATTACTCATATACCTGGTTTCAACCCAACATTACCTCCAAAAAAATTTTTAATTGTTAGTTGCATCTTTTTAGAGTCGTGCTCCCTCAAATTTATTTTATATCATCTCAAACAAGTCTCATTTACGCTATACTCTGTCAATTCCTGCTGAAAACTACTTTTTCAACAATCAACAGTACCCTTTCTTTTTTCCATTATCACTTTGCTCGTGGGCTGTATGACAGTGGAATTTCTAGTGTTAGTACTGGCTATCAGTAACCAGATTATTGTTTTCATCAATAACTGTCATACATTGGACACATAGTTTCCAAATAGTTTAAATACCTGTGTTATTTTATGGTCTACATAACTGATGACATCATTTCTGGATTTGTACACATTTTCATGGGTTTATTCAAAAACTGACGGATAGTAAGCGCTTGTTATATTCTTCTTTAAAATAGGTTTTTTTTGAAGCCTTCCAGTTTCTACGTGATTCATCACAGCTAGCTGAAAAACATTTACTTCCAATCTATTTGAATACAACATGGAAACTGTAAATGTACTCAGCCCGATACGTGCTAGAAGGGTAAGTGTTTTGTTATATTATCTTTTCAATGATGTTCAATTGTTATGATAATTAATTTATATTTATTACTAGTGTTTTATTAAATTGGTGCATTTATTATTGTCTACTGTTACTGTTATTGATATTCTAATTAATATATGTTGAAAGTGCAAAATAAAGCTGTCAATAGTGTGAAGTTTAAACCATAAATGCTGCTCCTAAATAATCTTTGTTAGAGTATTGCAGTAGATTTTTATGACAGCACACTGATATCTACCAGCAATATTTTAGATAAAAAGCTTGTGGGAAAAAAACTGTGCAAGCCGTGGAGATCTTTCAAAATGCTCCAGCTTCAGCAGCATCTCTGATGGTGAAAGTAATAATAATAGTTGTCTAGTAACTAAGAAATATTACTGTGCAAGCCGAGGAGATCTTTCAAAATGCTCCAGCTTCAGCAGCATCTCTGATAGTGAAGGTAATAATAATGGTTGTCTAGTAACTAAGAAATATTACCTGCAAGTTGTAAGTCTAACTAATACAGGTCCTCCTTGAAATGTTAGAGATCTGGTTAATAAGTGTACCGCAATAATCTGTTTTTTACTCTTAGTTACATGACTTGGGTTTTTAAAGGCAAAAAAATTTAACCAAGTTTTTATATACTTTCTAGAGGTTTCTAAAACTGGATCAAAGTTATTTCCTTACCTATTTATTAATAAATTAAAAACTCTTATGTTGTCTTTTGTTAATTTTACTTCCTGTATTATTCTTTTAATAGTAAATATTTAAACTCATATAAGCCATGCAGGTTTTAGCTGTGCCACCTTTACCTGTGCCAGTTTTTGTTATGATGGCTCTAACCTTGCTGAACCGGCTAGCTAATTGCTTCTCAATCAGTTGGCTGATTGTTGGTGAGCCAAGCAGTATCAGCTGGCTGTTTCTAGCACATTAAACTCAAAATGTGTTTGATGACCATTTTTAGTAGCTAGAAAAACTGTTACTGTTTATACAGGAGTAAAAAGGAGCAATTGTATGAATTCAACCATTGCTGCTTTACAACTTCATCGCTACTTACTCAGAGTATCTTAATATGTTAAAATGTTTTTAGTTTAAAAAAAGTCTCTTAAATAACTTAAGACTTGGCCTGTTTCTACAAAAAATCATTGTAATGTGAATTTTGTAATGTGAATGTATTTGGCAAAGGATTAAATTATTAAGCTGTATATCTACACAATATTGGAATTTTATATTTTGATTATTTAATATTTTAGTTATTTTGAACTTATTGTAGTGGTTGGTCATAATTAATGGAAAATATGTGGTCTAAGATTTTTTCATTTTATATTTTATTAATTGCAGGTAAATTTACTTTTTCTTAAATTTATCAGTGTGTGAGTTGCTTTGCTGTAACGTAATTTTCAAAATTTCCAGAATCAGAGTCAGTACTTTCATCTGAAATACCGCCTTCAGCAGATCTTCAAAAAAGATATGTTTACCCTATAAGCCTCCCAGAGGTTGTAAGTGGGAGTTTGATGTTCTCTGGACTTTTCCTGATAGCATATGGTACCTACAAGTAAGTTTATACATTGATAAACTGTAAAGGGCCTGTTCAAGTCTTTGTAAATTGCTGGATAAAGTTTATAAGTTTACATACGTCTAATAAGTTGAAGGTTTACTATAAGATATATAGTTTACCTGACTGTATACAATTTGGAGTTACCTTACCACTTTAGAGGGCAACAATAACTTCAGCTGTTCTACTAACTCTGCAATAGCAAAACAATATATGTCTATAAACAATTTATAAACACGTATGCATTGCACTTTTAACAATGCACATGTTTTTTGTAATGTAAATTCTCAAACAGCCAATCATATTTTTATAATCGTATATAAAGCAGGCATTATGAATGAATTTTTGAAAAAACATACACTTTTAAAGTAACTTAATATAGAGTTTAAAAACTATAGATGTGCTGAAATTTTTTGTTGATTACAAAGTAACTGTTACACAAAAAAGTGGCTAATGAAAATCCTCTCATACCTTTTTTTTAGAATTTATAAAAAGTTTATACCAGACTACTTAAAACAAATTTTGAGTAAGATAGTATAAAATGCAAGTTCTCATTTATTAAATAAATAAAATTATTATCAATTTATTTTTTGAGTGATCAATTTCAAATTCATCTTTTTTGAAGAACAAGTTTTACAGATTTTAATTTTTTTAGCAGTTACTAAAGAATTAACAGATAAAAATATATACAAGATTTAATTTCAGGACTAAAACAGCAAGTTTCTGGGGCATAAATTATAGTGGTTGGTACATAGTTTTAGGTTTTTAACCTGTCAGCTGTTACTCTATTGAGAAGGATTATGATTCATTACTCATTTTGTAAACTCGTTTTTAGTATAACAATAACAACTAAATTAAAAGTTTAGAATTTCATGAATATTTTTGCTATATGTAAATGCACCTGTTAGTGTGTTCAATTTTAATTGATCAACAAAGTTTTCATAGGGTGACTGCTGTTATTTCTGTAATGTGTTTTTAGATAGCAAGTTGTTCTAAAAAGTGTGCTGTTTTTTTATGTTAAAATCTGTACCTTTCTCTTTTGATGGGCTGCAGACTTTTTACATAAAAAATAAAAATATTCAGAGACTTGCTTTTTAAGTTGAAATCAATATGGTCAATATGATCAATATGTTTTGGATCTAATATTTCTAAAATAATGCAATGGACTTTATTTCGCTTTATTCTCAGCCTGAAAACTGAAATGGCTTGTTAACAAATACTCAAGATATAACACTATATAAGACTGATATAAGCGAGAAATAGAATGATGAATTAATAAAGGAGTTACACAAAGAGATGTTTTTATTGTCACTTTATCTTTGAGAAAGGTGAACAAATGCGTGAACTTGGTGGGGTAGAAAATATGCGGTACAGAGCTAGTGGTGGTGTAGAAGATATGTGGTACAGAGTTAATGGTGGTGTAGAAGATGTGTGGTACAAAGTTAATGGTGGTGTAGAAGATGTGTGGTACAGAGTTAATGGTGGGTGGTATAGAAGATCTGTGGTACAGAGTTAGTGGTGGTGTTGAAGATATGTGGTAGAGAGTGAGTATTGTTGTAGAAGATGTGTGGTACAGAGTTAGTGGTGGTGTAGAAGATATGTGGTACAGAGTTAATGGTGGTGTAGAAGATGTGTGGTACAGAGTTAATGGTGGGTGGTATAGAAGATGTGTGGTACAGAGTTAGTGGTGGTGTAGAAAATGTGTGGTACAGTGGTGGTGTTGAGGATATGTGGTGCAGAGTTACAAACTGGTGTAGAAGATGTATGGTACAGAGTTAGTGGTGGTGTAGAAAATGTGTGGTACAGTGGTGGTGTTGAGGATATGTGGTACAGAGTTTGGGGTGGTAAAAGAGGTGTATAGTGTAATTTACTCTAATTTGAATATTTCTGCTTTAAACTACTTTGCTTTATTAATGCTGGTGTCAAACTATCTTACCTCTTTTGCTCAGTAAAATGTTATGCTTCTAAAAACTTCGAACATCTTATGTAGAAAATGACTTACTTATTTGGAAAATTAGAAAAAGGTGTTATATTAAAGCAACCATCAAATAACTACAGCATTCTCTATCAAATTGTTTTAAACTAGGAGTTTACACTTAACTAGTATTTTAGCTAAATTTAAATTTAATTTGTCAACTCGTGAAGTCATAAAAAATTTCAGGGCATAGATTTCTTTACAATTGTCATGTTTTGTAAAAAGAGTTTGTTTTTTTAGCTATGGTTATTATTTGAGATTGCTCTTTGTTCTGTTACAGATGGTGGAGTCAGTGAGTAGCAAAAACAAGCTTGTTTCTCATGAAACTAAAGAATGCAGATGGTCGAGAGTGTCTCTAAGAGGGAAAGTTGATCAACTGAACGATGATCAGTTGAAGATTATATGCAATAAACGTGTTGATGCTGGCAGTGAAATATGAGGATAATGAAATAGTGAAATAGATGCTTGCTAGAAATATCGTAAAAATAGTATTTTCAGATAGCATCCCGTTTAATGTACATACTTGTGTGTTTGTTGATTTAAAATAATAATCTGTGTTCTTTGTTACACTTGTGCGACTTTCCTTTGCTAATCTTGGTTCAACTCAAATCTTCCTTTGCAAACTAAAGTAGAGGGAAGTATGCGCTCGAACCTTTCCTGTGTTTGTGAGGTCCACATGGTTTCAGGATGTGGATTAAGATGGTTTGTATATACTCACACTAGCTAAATTTATATAGCTTTTTTGATGAATTTTTTTACGCGGAATAGGGGTGCAATGACCTCTCAAACTTTGGGCGCTTCCAATAAAAAATATAAACTTAATAATTAAGCTAACATGCATAATATTTCTCACACATAATATACATAAATACATAATATACATAAATACATAATATACATAAATACATAATATACATAAATACATAATATACATAAATACATAATATACATAAATACATAATATACATAAATACATAATATACATAAATACATAATACACATAAATACATAATATACATAAATACATAATACACATAAATACATAATATACATAAATACATAATATACATAAATACATAATATACATAAATACATAATATACACGGCTGTCTCAATAATCGTCTACCTAGTTACATATAAAATATATAGAACACGGTATAAACTAGGAGTTGCATCAATTTAAGAGGAAACAGCTTTTGCAGTAGCAGTTAGTCATGTCTGTTCTTACGAGATATTTTCTTCAGTAGTATTAAACATCTCTACAGATGTGTTGTATCTACAGCTAAGCAGAGAAAAGTTGAACATAAGCTGACTGCAAGCGTATTAGAAGTTCTATTGATCAAATGAATCACGTAATGTCTGCCCATACCAATCAAGCTATACTTTATTCAACTAATAATGTGAAAGTAATTTGCATAGGTGTGTGCATGCTTGTGTATGTGCAAGTATTTTACTTTTGGGTGTGTGCGCATTTGTTAGTATGATAATTGTTAGAGCTCTTCATTACTGGATAAAAATGTGCTCAAAGTTATAGTGAAAGACATAGTCACCCATTGCAAATGTGTTAACCAAAATGCGTGTGTGTGCGTGTGTGTGCGTGTGCGTGTGCGTGTGTGTGCGTGTGTGCGCGTGTGCGCGTGTGCGTGTGTGCACGTGTGCACGTGTGTGCGTGTGTGCGCGTGTGCGCGTGTGCGCGTGTGCGCGTGTGCGCGTATGCGCGTGTGTGCGTATGTGCGTGTGTGCATGTGTGTGTGTGTGTGTGTGTGTGTGTGTGTGTGCGTGCGTGCGTGCGTGTGTGTGTGTGTGTACTTGTGTGTACATGTGTGTGCACATGTGTGTGTGCGTGCGCACTTTTGTGCGGGTGTGTATGTGTGGGCATGTGCGGTGTGTACGTGTGTGTGCGTGTGTGTGCATATGCGGGTGTGTACATGTGTGTGCATGTGTGTGCATACATGTGCATGTTTGTGCGTGTGTGTGTGTGCATGTGTGCTATGCGCATGCACGTGTGTATGTGTGCGTCTGTGTACATGTATATACTGAGTACTTTTTATTTAGCGTTGTAAGAGAGATAATAAATTGTACAGAAGTCACCAAATGAAAATAATACAAATATAACAAATAAAACAGATTATTATTATTTTAAATCAACAAACACACAAGTATGTACATTAAACAGGAAGTATTTTGAAATTACTATTTTACAATATTTTTAGCAAGCATCACTGCCAGCATCAACACGATTATTGCATATAGTCTACAACTGCTCATCGTTCAGTTGATCAACTTTCCCTCTTAGAGACACTCTCGACCATCTGCATTCTTTAGTTTTTTAAGAAACATGCTTGTTTTTGCTACTCACTGACTCCACCATCTGTAACAGAACAAAGAGCAATCTCAAATAATAACCATGTGCAATTAGAGAAGAAATGAACTTCTTTCATAAAACATGACAAAGATTAAAAAAATCTATGCCCAGGCAGTTTTCAAGAATTCATGTGTAAACAAAATAATTCAAAATTTAGCTAAAAGGGTTTTTTAATATAGAATCTATTTTTAAAGTAGTTGATAGCAAAACCTGTAGTTTATTATGGTTTATTAATACAATTTTTTCCAATTTTTCAAAATAGGAAATGATTTCCTACATGAAAAGTTCAAAATTTTGAAAAAATTCATTTTACTTAGCAAAAGATATAAAATAGTTGGTTGCCGACATTAATAGCAAAAGTAATAAAACAACAGATAAAGCAAAATAGTTGAAAGCTGCCATATTCAAATTACAGTAAGTTACACTGTTTTTCCCCACCATTAATTCTGTACCACATGACTTTTATGCCAACAAGATTACACATTTCTTCTCCTTCTGTCAGATAAAGTAATGAGAAAAATGTTTATTTGTGTAACTCTTTTGTCAATTTACAGTCTTACATTTTTTTTCTATAACACGTTTATCTTATTGTTATGGGTAATCATCTCCAGTTTCTGTTAGCAAATTACAAAAAAACTTTGGCTGAGAACAAAGCTAAACAAAATCTAGTATACATGTATTTTTTAGAAATATTAGATTCAGCACATCATGGCTTTAATTAAAAAAACAGATTTTTAAATGAATTAATTTTTAATGTAAAAAAACTGCCGGCCTAAACAAGAGAAGTGCAATTTTTTCATGAAAAAACAAAAATTCTGAAAAAATACTTTCTTTTTATAAACGCATCACAGAACTAATAGTTTTTACTCCATAAAAAGCCTGTTTGATCAAGTTCAGTAGAAAACAGTCAGGTGCACTTGGGTAAAAGCGGCAAAAGTAATTATGAAACCCGAAAATTATAATTTAGCCAGTGGTAGTGAGTATACCGAAAACAAGTTCGCAGGCTAAATAATGATTTTGCCTATAAACCTTCTTCTTTTTATACACCACCAGCTGCTAACTTCAAAGACCTAAGGCTAATTACTAACAATGGTCATTTGTGTAGTATTTGTGACTCAATTCAAAGTTATATTACGTGATTTTTTTTCAAATTCAACAGCCATAAGTTGCTGCAGCCAAAAGTTTAAATTTTAGACAGAAAATTAAATCTTGTATTTTTTAGCTGGTAAATCTTTAATCATTGCGTATGGAAAATGACAACCTGTAAAACTTGTCTGTTAGATCAAGTTTGAGATGATCAAAAATTAAGGTTTGGCTTTATATGTCTGTCAAAGTCCCAAAATCTCATTGATAATGCATGCTTTATATATGGTTATGGAAAGGTATGAGTGTTTTTAAATAGTGCTTTGAGAAATCACATGGCAAAAATGAAAGAACGTACATTTTCTAAAAACGCAATGGTTACCTTCTCATAAATTGTTTATAAGCATATATTGTTTTATTATTGCAGAGTTAGTAGAACCGCCGAAGTTATTGTAGCGCTCTAAAGAGATAAGGTAACTCCAAATTGTATATGTTTTATAGTAAACCTTCAACTTATTACACGTATGTAAACTTATAAATTTTATCCAGCAATTTACAAGGACTTGAACAGGCCATTTACAGTTTATCAATGTATGAACTTACTTGTAGGTACCATATGCTATCAAGGCAAGTCCAGAGAACATCAGGCCTCCACTTACAATCTCTGGGAGGTTTAAAGGGTAAACATATCTTTTTTGAAGGTCTGCTGAAGGCGGTATTTCAGATGAAAGTACTGACTCAAATTCTGAAAATTGTGAAAACTGTGTTACAGCAAAGCAACTCACTTACTAATAAATTTAAGAAAAAGCCAATTTATCGGCAATTAAGGAGATATAAAATTTAAACAATCTTAGACAAAATATTCTACATTAACTGTGACCAACTAATGTAAAAGGTACAGAGTAACTATAAAAATATTAAATTACAATTTTTTAATTAATAGTTTAATATTTCAAATGCTTTGGAGAAATGCATTTGCAGTACAACAAATTTTGGTAAAAACAGGCCAGTTCTCAGGTTGTTCAAAAGATTTTCTGCTAAAACTTGAAGCACATTTATTTTATGCTGTCAAAAAGCTGAGAAAATCACAGTGATTAGATGAAGACACTTTTCCACTCCTGTAGAAATAGTAACAGTTTTCACTTGCTCCCAAACTTACTCAGCTAACATGGTTCTATTTTAAGAGCTAAAGCTACGCATTAAATAATGAAATTGTATACTGCTTGTTGAAGTATGCTGTATTTTTTGCAATATTTAAAATGCAAGCCTAGAAAAGACTTTGTTTGAAATACTAAAGCACCAAAACTATCATCAGCTGTTTTTTAGAGTTTCAGAAAAATTTCAAAAAATTTTATAATAACCAAGCGTATTGTATTATGAAAATTCCAACTAGTGTAAACCCTTGAGCTAATTTCTATAATTATGACATAAACAATATATAATCAACATCATGAATCTATATAATTATCTATAAAAAATTAATACCTGGAATAGAAATAAAATTATATAAAAAAGCATTCTTAGTTTGCTAACAAATAGCTAAGAAATGACTGCCAGCCAGTTCTAGAAACTTCTAAAACCTGTTTAAAAATCATTAAAGTTAGGAAGAAATTAGATTATTCTTTAAAAAGCCTATTTACATGTATGTAATATTAACTAAAATACAGATTATTTTGGTATACATTACTTATTAACCAGATCTCTAACATTTCAAGGAGGACCTGTATTAGTTAGACTTACAACTTGCAGGTAATATGTCTTAGTTACTAGACAACCATTATTATTACCTTCACCGTCAGAGATGCTGCTGAAGCTAGAGCATTTTGAAAGATCTCCTCGGCTTGCACAGTAATATTTCTTAGTTACTAGACAACTATTATTATTACCTTCACCATCAGAGATGCTGCTGAAGCTGGAGCATTTTGAAAGATCTCCACGGCTTGCACAGTTTTTTCCCACAAGCTTTTTATCTAAAATATTGCTGGTAGATATCAGTGTGTTGTCATAAAAATCTACTGCAATACTCTAACAAAGATTATTCAGGAGCAGCATTCATGGTTTGAACTTCACACTATTGACAGTTTGTTTTGCACTTTGATTCAGAAAGCATTCAGATAGATGTCCATGTTTAATTCAGCTTTTATCAAGAAAGCTGCTGATCTAAACATTAATGGTAGATCGTCAATAGGCTGCAATATATTACTGTATTTTATAAATCTTCAAACATTTTACATTGTAGTTGCATTATCGACAGCTTTTTTGCGCTGTCAGCAAATTTTTACTATCATAAAAGTCGTGTCTGTAGGAAGCCTAAGGCGGATGCTTGAAAAAGAAGTTGTATCACACACGAGTTGATCTTGCAACATTCAGCTTGGTTGACAAACAATCCAACACCTTTAGTAATGAATGCTTTCCCACATTTTGGAATAATTGATTACCTGGCTATTACACCTGACAACAGCCAGTGTAACTGGCATCCTGTAAATATTTACTATAATATGAGCTGTGTATGTCCTTTTAAAACCACGCTTAGAGTTTTGGAGAGCTTACAGAATTCAAACCAGTAATGAATGGATTCTACATAGTCAGCTCTACCACCCGCACAAATCATTCACATTCTTCATGTAGCACACTTCTACAGAGCATAATTCTCACAATACCTATTGTTATGTTATCACAGCACCTATTATGTTGTGCAAATACCTATTTCTTATGCTTTATTAGCACACCGGTCCTGACAATCTCTGACGGCGTAACGGACAGCCAGAGCACTAGTCTAAAAAATATAATAAAACACCCACCCTTCTAGCGCGTATCGGGCTAAGTACATTTACAGTCTCCATATTTCAATCAATTAGAATGGCAGTAAATGTTCTTAAACAAACTGTGATGGATGATCACACAGGAACTGGAAAACGTCAAAAGATACTAATTTGAAGCACGATATGATAATCGTTTATAATGCGTCTGTCTTCAAAACAGTCACATGTAAATGTGTACAAGTTGACAGATGATGTCATCAGTTATGTAAACCATAAAATAACTCAAATATTTGAAATATTTAATAAAATTATTTTTTGCAAAATTGATCTAACATTAGTTTTTAATTTAAATACCAAATTATCTAACCTTCAATTGCTATACTAAACATTATATTTTTATTGCCCAGAATCGGTTTTGTAGTCTAGAAATAAACTATTATATACCCAAGCAATATATTACACCTGATATTTACACTAATCCTACTGTTAAGACACATTCAAATAATAATCAGTGAAAAAGTTCATTGATATCATAGCTACATGTAACTGTCCAAAGCTTTACAATTATCAAAAAGCTACTAATAGGATTATTGATATCAACTTACAACTGTACTAACAAAATTATCTGTATTTCTAGAAATACTGTTGATTGCAATATTATGGAAAAATGCATTTTTCGCAGTTGTTCTGCTTTTGTTTATCTTTCAGACTGGAATCACAATATTACAGTACAAATATTATTCTGTGATTCATTATGAATATGAAGTGCATGATTTTACCATCATGGTTTAGAATATCCGTCTGTAGGGTATTTTCTTACAATAATGATGCATATATATTGCATTCATGTACTATAGAGGTATTTGGTGTCTGTATCTATTGTTTTTTTTACCATCACGGTGAAGCTTGTCAGTATATAATGTATTCCTTTACCATTTTGGTACAGCTTGTCTGTATATATATACAGCGATGATAAAGAATATACATACATATACACATATATACTTATATATATATATATACACATATATACATATATATATATATATCCATATATATATATATATTATATTACTTATCATCATGGTGCAGCAAGACTGTATATATTATGTTCCTTTAAGCCTGGTTTCCATATGACAGCGCAATGATCGTACGCGGCCCCGTGATCGTGCGCAATGCATTTCTTTGGTCGCGATGCAGTGTTTCCATATTGCGCGTAGACGCCATGCTTGCATTGGACAGGGAGGATAATTTATTTACTTTTTCGTAGGAGAGACATATTTCTTCGGAAAAATAACCCTCCGTTGCAAAGTTACGCTGTCATATGAAAACCAGGCTTACTCTTTTGTACGGGAGACCGATTTCTTCGGAACATGGCCTTCTGTTTGAATTGTGGGATAGGTTGAGAAAGTCTAGCGGTGTATTGTGGGATACATCATCATGCGTACCCATCGCAAGGATCCATTCTGTTGAATCCTTGCGATCAGCGTAGGCATGTTACGCATCACGTGCGCTTTGTTGCGCGCCTTGCGCTGTCATATGGAAACCAGACTTTATCATCATGGTGCAGATTGTCTCTATATAATGTATTCCTTCACCATCATGGTACAGCATGACTGTCTGTATTGCATTATTTTGCCACCTCTATGACTGTTAATAAAAAGCTTCTACTTCCATAATACGTACTAGTTCTACCATTCTACTACCATTCTAAATACTGGTTTCATTTATAGAGCAATGCACAATCTCAACAAAATGGATTCAAATTCAAAGTAACAGGTACTACAATAAACAGTTGCTCACTTTAACCAATGGCAGCAAGTTTGAATCCTTCTTGTGGTGATCCAGAAGCAAAAACAAACATTTCATAAAACAGAGTATTTAGTAGCTTTATCTATAGTTGCAGATAACTCAATGATGTTTTTCATACCAACTTGTACTACTATGTAATAATGCTATAGGTTAGCTAATATAATAACTCATATACAGGAGATATAACTTGAAAAGACCTGAAGAGGTGAAGCAGTGGAATATTTGAGAAGATCACATGACCACAAAGTGTATTATTTCTGCCTATGGGACAAAAATAAAATAGCCTATGCTCATGTTTTTTATGCAGATTGCTGGCAGGATACCTCAAGCTAGAAATGAAGAAGGGCTTTTATAATTAAGCAAATTGAAATCCCAACAGTAATAGTTTGTTACGATAAAAAAGGTTTGTTAGTGGCTAATAGAAATGTCAGAAATCAGCTGTTCATTAGGGTGCGAGTGCGGGTGCGGGTGCGGGTGCGGGTGCGGGTGCGGGTGCGGGTGCGGGTGCGGGTGCGGGTGCGGGTGCGGGTGCGGGTGCGGGTGCGGGTGCGGGTGCGGGTGCGGGTGCGGGTGCGGGTGCGGGTGCGGGTGCGGGTGCGGGTGCGGGTGCGGGTGCGGGTGCGGGTGCGGGTGCGGGTGCGGGTGCGGGTGCGGGTGCGGGTGCGGGTGCGGGTGCGGGTGCGGGTGCGGGTGCGGGTGCGGGTGCGGGTGCGGGTGCGGGTGCGGGTGCGGGTGCGGGTGCGGGTGCGGGTGCGGGTGCGGGTGCGGGTGCGGGTGCGGGTGCGGGTGCGGGTGCGGGTGCGGGTGCGGGTGCGGGTGCGGGTGCGGGTGCGGGTGCGGGTGCGGGTGCGGGTGCGGGTGCGGGTGCGGGTGCGGGTGCGGGTGCGGGTGCGGGTGCGGGTGCGGGTGCGGGTGCGGGTGCGAGTGCGGGTGCGGGTGCGAGTGCGGGTGCGTGTGCGTGTGCGGGTGCGGGTGCGGGTGCGAGTGCGGGTGCGGGTTTGGGTTTGGGTGCGGGTGCGAGTGCGGTTGCGGGTGGGAGGTGGGTGCAGATGTGAGTGCTGGTGCAATGCGGGTGCAAGTGCGGGTGCTAGAGTGGGTGTTTGTAAAAAGGTTACTGTTCCAGCAAGAGCCATGTATCAAACTTTTGAATGCGACAATACTGGTATCTTTCGATGCCGGTACAAATAAATAAATGAGATATCGGACTGTATTTGTTTGGTGCTTTGTCTGACCGTACAAAGAGAGAATTTAGATGCTATTCATACTTGAGATAACACAATTGTCTGCAGGAAGAATATTTCCCTTTACAACTTTAGCATTCAAACTTTACAAAAAAATGGAAATAGAAGTGTAACACACATTTGAAATTGAAACGGCACTTTTAGAACTAAAAATTAAAAAAATAAGTAATGATAATTCTTCACGAATTTCAAAAATAACAAATGCAAAAGGTAATATTAGTTAACAATTAAAAGTGCACATTTGGCATGCACTTTTGCACCATATGCATGTGTGTAAGCTATACACTATTTGATAAGTGCAACACATGAGGTCTGTATAACTCAGTGGTGGAGCGCTTGGAATGGAAGATTGTGGGTGTAATTATCGTGTGCTCAAATACAGCAAGCAGCAAGTTTTTAATCCAAGATTTTAATAGCTTTAATTCAACATACACAAACACACACCATATTTGAGAAATAGATACATTCTGTAGATGAAAGTCAAAATTTAAAACTGGGCAAAAAGTTAAAAGGTTGAGGTAAGAAACAACTAAATTAGAAATGCCACTAACGCTAAAAACAATTGGCGTGGTCACTCTACATAATGTACAATGTTAATCCAGTATGATTGCTTCCTCTCATATGAAGACCAGTATTTGGGAACAAATATTCTCACAGAACTACCATATCTGACATACGCAGCAACACATGGGTCGGATTTGATCCATTATCCTTTACGTTTTTTTCTTTTTGTCTCTATATGTGTCAATCTACTTTATATGATGTATCTATCTATGCCTTATGTGTTTGACCTAGTTGTAGTATCTGTGTATGTTATGGAATAAATGTGACACAAAATATAACTGCTTTAATCGGAGATGGTCAAGTCAGTCCTTTCGAAGTAAAAAGAACAAATATTTGCAACTGGTGTAAATCGCTGGAGCTATGACACGTGATCGCTTGGTCAGCAGTGGAGTCACACAAGGACAAATGCTGATGGTAGGACAGGCATCCAATCACAATTACTCTTGTCTTACCTCAATCTAAAGTCTACAGGATAAGTCTAAAATGCCCAGGTGATCTTTTCCCAAAGCATCTGACTATAGCCAATTCGTGAGTTTGTATGGTTTATCATTACCATTATGTTTTAGTGGTTATGTTTATTATTGTGTTTTATATTCATTCTTAAATAAGATTTATAAAGCTAAATGAGATAAAATGATTGTATGCTCAGCATAACTTCTACCTATTTCCTTAACCGGTACAATAGCTGAACGGATTTTACATGTACATGAAGCTACATAGCAATGACATCGTACATGAAGCTACATAGCAATGACATAGTATGTTGCACTAAAGTGTAAATTCAGTCTTCATCATTTTAAGGAAGCACTTTTAAACAATATTTAACTGAATATCTATTTTTAAAATGGTTGGAAATATTTCCTTAATTTTAATATGGATGAAATCCAAATATGTTGCATAATAAAGAAAAAACTCTGTTTGCCAACCTTATAGGATCTTTACTTTTCACTCACATAAACAGGTCAGTTCTAAATGATAACTTTCAAGCAGTTTTGCAACATTTTGGTATTCTACACAAAATATAGATCATGCCCAAACATATTCAGACGCACCTTGCATTCATTTTCCAATGTTCATCAGCGTGGTTACAATGACAATCAAGGACTACAGGAGTTTTTTACTCTTACAATGCAAAATTATACACACCACATAAATCAGCCAACTCTCAGTTTGCATTATACTCTATGTTTTACATGAACACGTTAATTAATAAATATCACTTTGTCATTGTGTCTGTTAATCTGAGTAAAAGGTATGCGTTTTCCCATTTTCTGTCAGTTTTATCCAAACTTCACATACATGTGCTCTGTGCCTTCTGCCAGGTTGCTAAATTATTTGGTTTCAAAACTCCATTTGGTTCCTGAGCTCCTGCATCTGAAACATCTACCTGCGAACTGTTCGGTCGAGTATGAGAGAAGCTACGCTGAACCATCTTTGACACAGTCATTCGAGAAATTATATTCCAACTAATTAAGTTTCAATTTTGTGTGGAATGTGCTCAACATTTAAAAATTTGTATGTACCCAAATTCAATATACACAAATAAAGAAGCACAGCTATTCTAACCTAGTCAATTCTAATATATAACCTGATTTTTGGGTCCAACCTTAGCTCCAACCTTGAACCCAGGTAAACAAACAGCAAAGAAGGTTTCCATTTTCTCTGTAAATAGTAAAGCTCAAACACTCTACTATGTTACTGTTTGAGAAAGGAGGTCTTGAGTTTAACAAAGATCAACAGATAAACATCACACCAGTTTAACAGTGAACAAGAACTATTATTGTAAATTGACAAAAACAAGTAGTGTATGTACATTAAACAGAATGTTTTCTGAAATAACTATTTTACAAAAGTTCTAGCAAACATCGCTGCCATCAGCAATATTTATTCTTCGGGACCTCTTTCTCCAAGTCAGCTCATTTCTTGCCCTGTCATCTATTTCCTTCATGTGACTTCTGGTGGTCGACTCTGATAGTTCTGTATGACAGTTATAGTATCACCTCAATTAAGCCTCCGATTGATACGCTGAACTATACGCATCGAACGTCGTCAATAGATTCCACTAGATTTCAAATCACAGATTCCACCATCTACAAAACAGCATGGATGAATCAAACACCACAACAGCACAACAAACAAATCTTTTATAGATAACAAAGAGATTTGAAGACCCAATCACTATCCATAAACATATTACATAACTATTAGCAGTCACTTTATGATATTATGTTGATCAATTCTAGTTGGTAAAAACTTGCAGGTGCATTTACATGCAGAAAACGTGTTAACGAAGCCTTAGTTTTTAATTTAGAGGTTATGCTTAATAGAGATAGGCTTACAGGCTAAGTAATTGATTATTTAGCCTGGGAGCATGAATGTGCTTTCATTACAGCAATATTTAACAATTTAAAAAATTTGATTACAAATAAGGATCAGCAGTGAAGTATTTAGGATTTAAAATTAAAGACTTGTTTAATAAATTCTTTAGAACAGTCAAATGCGGCTGCAGTAGCTGTAGTTATAAATGAAGACTTTATATTACTGTTAGCTCTCAAGTATTTAAGGATTACCAACAGATAATAAGCCTTTATAGAGCCTGTTCTTAAGAGAAATCAAGGTACAAAATATCATTGAATAATTAACTCTCTATATTCTTGTGTAATTCAATAAACTGTAACAGTAAAAATTTTAAAGATAAAAATTTATTATCATAAATTTTAAATGTAACTTTTATCTATCTAGTAAATAAACTTATTTAGTAAATCCATTTTGTGTAAACCGCTCAGCTCTCAGCCATCACTTTTTCAGATTTGTTCCTCACTTATCAGCATAAAATTGAGCAAGCTTATGCACTTTGTTAAAGTTTCAACTTACCTATAAACTCCATAAGCCGCTAAAATGACTCCCGCTGTCACGAGGCCTCCCACCGCAATCTTACTCCTATTAGATAACCTCTCATTGTCATCAGCTTTTGATGATACCTCTGGTGATGTATCCGGTGTGTCCACCAAGTTGTGAGGACAATTGACCTCTAAAAATATAGGTTTATATAGTATACCAATGCCAAGAATTAAGCAGTAAATTGTGCATTATTATAAAATGACTTGCTCCAACATGCTAGGGTTTTGACTTATGAAACAAATCTTGAAATGATATAAGTTTGTATGCAAGGTTGAACGCATACAATTTTTTAGTTTTGTCTAAGATCAGTGATGCAGTTATGAGATAAATGTCTAGATTAGGACTACAACACCTTATCTAGAGAGTACCAGAATAGACAAGATCATTATATCAGGTTAATCAAATAAGTTTTACTAGCCAGTTTAGAAACTTCTAGAACATGTATCAATGTTTATGGCTATGCTTTCACTCTTACTAAGCTAGTCATTTTGTATAAACTAAAAGATAGTTCATTTCAACAGGGATTTTCAACGCATTAAGAATGAACTATAGTTGTTAGTCTTTACCATCTAATAAGTCAAAGTACAGATTTATATTCCAAATCAGAACCCATTCCTAACTCTTTCTTTCCTTGTAAGTAACTCATATAGGTAATATGAACCAGGAAGTAGCTAAACACTGAGTACTTATTAACTAGATCTCTAACCGCTCAAGGTTTACCTATCTTAGTTAGACATACAACCTGTGAGTAATATGCTTTAGTTACAAGACAACTACTGTAATTACTAGACGACTACTGTAATTACTAGACGACTACTGTAATTGCTAGATGAATAATTTAATTACTAGATGACTACTGTAATTACTAGAAAACTACCGTAATTACTAGACGACTACTGTAATTACTAGATGACTACTGTAATTACTAGATGACTACTGTAATTACTAGACGACCACTGTAATTACTAGATGACTAATGTAATTACTAGATGACTACTGTAATTACTAGATGACTACTGTAATTACTAGACGACCACTGTAATTACTAGATGACTAATGTAATTACTAGAAAACTACTGTAATTACTAGACGACTACTGTAATTACTAGACGACTACTGTAATTACTAGACAACTACTGTAATTACTAGACGGCTACTGTAATTGCTAGACGACTACTGTAATTACTAGACGACTACTGTAATTACTAGATGACTACTGTAATTACTAGATGACTACTGTAATTACTAGACGACCACTGTAATTACTAGATGACTAATGTAATTACTAGAAAACTACTGTAATTACTAGACGACTACTGTAATTACTAGACGACTACTGTAATTACTAGACAACTACTGTAATTACTAGACGGCTACTGTAATTGCTAGACGACTACTGTAATTACTAGACGACTACTGTAATTACTAGACAACTACTGTAATTACTAGATGACTACTGTAATTACTAGATGACTACTGTAATTACTAGAAAACTACTGTAATTACTAGACGACTACTGTAATTACTAGACGACTACTGTAATTACTAGAAAACTACTGCAATTACTAGACAACTCCTGTAATTACCATCGTTGTAGGAAATGCTGCCAGCACTGGAGCACTCGGACTGATGCTGAAAGCTGTTATCAATCACAGTGTCACAGCTTTCTCCACCTGATCGACCCCCAGCATGTATACACCCTGATGAGTAATGAAAACCCACTACAGCGTCATGTTGCGTCTAGAAAGAAATATTATGCTCTAGTTATGATGCTTTTCTATGTATTTACTTTTATTTAAATTGTAGCTTCTCAAGCATTCTGGTAAATGACACCAATGAGCCAACTGCCAAGTTGTCGTGCTAAAAGTCTTTGGGCTAAAAGTTATAGGGGCTTCTTATTATGATGCTATAAGAGCCTTTAGCACGATTCTGTAAAGACGCTATATAAGGTAGAAAAATTGATTTGCTTTTTAACCTTTTGGCAGCCTTTTCTGACACGATCAACAGATGTTTAGTAGCAAATCGGTTATAATAACACTAAAGCATAATCAATAAACTGTATTCAAATCTAGAAAAGTTAAAAACTCCTACCCCTCTATCTCGCCATGTACGGATTTCGCATCGAGATTCCATGTGGCGTGTCAACAAATGAAAGAGAAGATAACTTTTATTCAGCGATCTGAAGCAAATCACGTAGGAATTGTAGAATTTTGCGAAATACTGTAGTAAATTGTAGTGCAATGTACCGGTAACAACTGCTTGCTACTTCAGTGACTTCTGATTACAGAATGATCAGTGTATAAGAATACTGATGATGTCATCAGTTATGCTAGTAGAGGCACATAGATAACCGATGACATCATCAGTATTCCTAATACACCGCGAATACAAATACAACACCCAATATTTCACCTGGTCTTTAATCTCTGTATATCTCATTTAATATTAGCTGTATAAATTAAGTTAATATGTAGATTCAAACAATAGGCGAGTCTCAATCAGCGGACATAAAGACTTCTCTCCCCTTAGCTAAGAGGGAGACTTGTTTCCCTCTTTAGAGGGACTTGTCTCCCCTTAACTATTTACTAGTAAATGCCATGCGAAATGAAAAGGGAAAAAGCTTGCATAGATGGGCAATCGAATTACACGCTCGCTCGAGCAAGCTTTAAGGCTGACCTCACGAAGGCGCTGAAAAAAATCGATTCTCTGGTATCTTTCACTAACTGTAGAATTGCACTGACTCGGAGTATTCTACCAGTAAGAAATGAATTGAGTCTTTACTGTCACCATAGAGGAATTGACTCGATTCTGTAATCCCAATAAGCAAAATGACTTCAGTCAATATGCACTAATCCTTGTAACAGTCCTAATGATGTCCTATGTAACACAATCTGTTAGTTGATGTGTTCCAACGGAAGATGTCAGTGCAGTTCCATGTTGACACCAGCACACATCTGCAATAAACTTAAGAAGTTGAGTTATCACTGTGCCAAAAAATGAACCGGTCTCATAGTTTTTCTTTTACTGGCAAAAAGCAGCATGAAATCGAAATTTCAATTTTCTTAAACTTTTCTTCATTATAAACATAGCTTTTCTTCTGATTAAAAATTTTCAGTTCATAATGAATGAAAGAGTTATTGTAAACAGCAACCTTAACGTATTTCTGCTAGTAAAATCTTTTAGCACTAGACATTTTTGGCTAATGCATTTTATATGAGATGATGTGTGTCGGCGTTTTAGTCAAACTCCAAGAGATGATAGCATCTTTCTTTTGGAGCCAGTTTCACCAGACTACAAAAATATTAAATATTCTTTTTGTATTTCAAATGCATCGATACCTGTGCAGAAATTTTTTCAGAGTCTAAAAAACTTTAAATTGAGTTATATGACAGAAACTCTGTTTTTACCAAAAAAATTACCAAGTGTACGCCTGCAAAAAATGGTAGATATGATTTGAGTTCATGTGACAAAGTAATGAAATACAAACAGCCAATAGACAGAGATACTGTGTGTAGCTAAGTTAGAAGTTGTGGGTTATTGTTATTTTGATATATTGTCAGAGGTCAATTTTTGTATGACTTGATTTTGTTTATTTGGGAGGATTGAATCGAGTCATTGAAGTTAGGATAGCTAAAGAACTGAATTGTGATGTTTTTACAATTCATTGTGAACTGAATCAATTCTTACTTGACTTATGATGCAAAAGAATTGGCAATTAAACTGTTCATATTTTGATAAGAATTGAAGTGAATCGATTCATTTTTTAAACCCTTATCTGAAAAAGGAAGGTCTGATGGGTTTTCAGAGTGTATTATGGTACTTATCTAGAATTAAGTTATGAGGTTAATGATGGTTAGAAAAAAACTATCAGAGTTCATCTATTCCACAGTTTTGGTAGTGCCATATACTTCTGAATAAATACATTTATATATAAATAAGTTATAGGTTTTATATATATACACTAAAAGATAAACAAAAGAATAACAGTGAACTACAAGCTAATACAACAGTAATAAATAAAAGATTATGTGCAGAAGTTTCCTGATCTCTTTTGATCTTCCTCTACTTGCAGTTTTATACATTTATATCTATCAATTGTAGTATGTACATTACATTACATTAATTATTATAGTACATGTACTAACAGTGGTGATACCAAATATGGAACCACCACAAATTTTTGTTACATCGCAACGAATTGCGAATTGTAATTGAATTTTCTACAATCAAAATTCACATAAATATAAAGGAATATATATCATTTGATGTCACAATGTTGGCTTTCTGGTAAACTTAGTTTAAAACCACGTCTTATTTTCTATAAAATTATTATTAGAGGTTTACTGAAGGCTGTTAGAGAATTTCTGTACAGTTGCCATTTCTATTAAATAGTGTTTTAACAAAATTTAATTTAAAAAAAATTAATAAGTTTTTATTCTAAGATTTTAATAGCTTTAGTTGGACATACACAAACACACACAAGATTTGAGAAATCAATACAGTATATAGATGAAAATTTAAAACTGTGCAAAAAGTTAAAAGGTTGAGGTAAGAAACAGCCAAATTAGAATTGCTACTAACGCTAAAAACAAAAGGTGTGGTCACTCTTCAAAATGCACAATGTTAATATAGTATGATAGCTTCCTCTCATATGAAAACCAGTATTTGGTAACAAATATTCTCACAGAACTGAAATATCTGACATGCTCAGCAACACATGGGTCGGATTTTATCCATTTTCCTTTACGTTCTTTCTTTTTGTCTCTATATGTGTCAATCTATTTTATATGATGTATCTATCTATGCCTTATGTATTTGACCTAGTTGCAGTATCTACGTATGTTATGAGATAGATGTGATACAAAATATAACTGCTTTAATTGGAGATGGTCAAGTCAGCCCTTCCGAAGTAAAAAGAACAAATATTGGCAACTGGTGTAAATCGCTAAAGCTATGACACGTGATTGCTTGGTCAGCAGTTGAGTCACACAAGAACCAATGCTGATGGTAGGACAGGCATCCAACCACAATTTCTCTTGTCTTACCTCAATCTAAAGTCTACAGGATATGTCTAAAAAGCCCAGGTGATCTTCTCACAAGGAATTTTACTATAGCCAATTTGTGAGTTTGTATGATTCGTCATGACTATTATGTTTTAGTGGTTATGTTTATTATTGCATTTTATATTTATTCTTAGATAAGATTCATAAAGTTAAATGAGACAAAATGATTGCATGCTCAGCATAACTTCTACCTATTTCCTTAACCGATAAAGTGGCTGAAAGGCTTTTACATGTACATGAAGCTACATAGCAATGATATCATACATGAAACTACATAGCAATGACATAGTATGTTGCACTAAAGTGTAAATTCAGTCTTCATCATTTTAAGGAAGCACTTTTAAACAATATTTAACTAAATTTAACTATTTTCAAAATGGTTGGAAATATTTCCTTAATTTTAATATGGATGAAATCCAAATATGTTGCATAATAAAGAAAAAACTCTGTTTGCCAACCTTATAGGATCTTTACTTTTCACTCACATAAACAGGTCAGTTCTAAATGATAACTTTCCAGCAGTTTTGCAACATTTTGGTATTCTACACAAAATATACATCATGCTCAAGCATATTCATACACACCTCCCATTCATTTTCCAATGTTCATCAGCGTGGGTACAATGACACTAAATGACTACAGGAGTTGTTTACTCTTACAATGCAGAATTTTACCCACCACATAAATCAGCCAACTCTCGGTTTGCATTATACTCTATGTTTTACATGAACACGTTAATTAATAAATATCACTTTGTCATTGTGTCTGTTAATCTGAGTAAAAGGTATGCGTTTTCACATTTTCGGTCAATTTTATCCAATCTTCACATGCATGTGCTCCGTGCCTTCTGCCAGGGTTCTAAATTATTTGGTTTCAAAACTCCATCTGGCTTCTTAGCTTCTGCATCTGAAACATCTACCTGCGAGCTGTCCAGTCGAGTATGAGAGAAGCGACCCTGAACCATCATTGACACAGTCGTTCGAGAAACTCTATTCCAACTAGTTAAGTTCCAAGTTTTTGTGGAATGTGCTCAACATTTCAAATTTTGTATCGTATAAGTTAAGTAAGTTTGTATCTACCCAAATTCGACATACAAAAATAACTAAACAGAGCTATTTTAACTTAGTTAATTCTAATATATAACCTGATTTTTGGGTCCAACCTTAGCTCCAACCTTGGACCCAGGTAAACAAACAATAAATAAGGTTTCCATTGTCTCTGTAAATAGTAAAGCTCAAATGCTCTACTATGTTACTGTTTGAGAAAGGAGGTCTTGAGTTTAACAAAGATCAGCAGATGAACATCACACCAGTTTAACAGAGAACAAGAATTATTATTTTAAAGTGACAAACACAAATATGTACATTAAACAGAACGTTTTCTGAAATTACTATTTTACAAAAGTTCCAGCAAACATCGCTGCCATCAGCAATATTTATTCTTCGGGACCTCTTTCTCCAATTCAGCACATTCTTTGCCCTGTCATCTATTTCCTTTATGTGGTAAAGGTGACCTCTGGTGGTCGACTCTGATAGTTCTATATGACAACTAAATCACCTCAATTAAGCCTCCAATTGATGCGCTGAACTATACGCATCGAACGTCCTCGCTAGATTCCACTAGATTTCAGATCACAGATTCCACCATCTACAAGACAGCATGAATAAATCAAACACCACAACAGCACAACAAACAACCTTTTTATAGAAAAAAAAAGATTTGAAGACCTTATCACTATCCATAAACACATCACATAACTAATAGCAGTCACTTTATGAAACAATCTTGATCAATAATTCTAGTTGGTAAAAACTTGCAGGTGCATTTACATACAACAAACGTGTTAACGGACCCTTAGTTTTTAATTTAGAGGTTATGGTTGATATAGATAGGCTTACAGGCTAAGTAATTGATTATTTAGCCTGGGAACAAGAATGTGCCTTCATTACAGCAATATTTACCAAATTAAAAAAAATTGATTACAAATAAGGATCAGCAGTGAAGTATTTAGGATTTAAAATTAAAGACTTGTTTAATAAATTTTTTGAAACAGACAAATGTGGCTGCATTAGCTGTAGTTATAAATGTAGACTTTATATTACCGTTAGCTGTTAAGTATTTAATGATTAACAACAGATAATAAGCCTCTATAGAGCCTGTTCTTAGGAGAAATCAAGGTACAAAATATCATTGAATGATTAACTCTCTATATTCTAGTGTAATTCAATAAACTGAAACAGTAAAAATTTTAAACATAAAAATTGATTATTATAAATTTTAAATGTAACTTTTATCTATTTAGTAAGTAAATTATATGTTAGAAATTGTACTCTTTTTGTTATTTACTTCGATCCATTTTGTGTAAACCGCTCAGCTCTCAGCCATCACTTTTTCAGATTTGTTCCATTTTGTGTAAACCGCTCAGCTCTCAGCCATCACTTTTTCAGATTTGTTCCTCACTTATCAGCATAAAATTGAGCAAGCTTATGCACTTTGTTAAAGTTTCAACTTACCTATAAACTCCATAAGCCGCTAAAATGACTCCCGCTGTCACGAGGCCTCCCACCGCAATCTTACTCCTATTAGATAACCACTCATTGTCATCAGCTTTTGATGATGCCTCCGGTGATGTATCCGGTGTGTCCACCAAGTTGTGAGGACAATTGACCTCTAAAAATATAGGTTTATATAGTGTAT
The DNA here is from genome assembly GCF_963576615.1 of Watersipora subatra. Taxonomy (NCBI): domain Eukaryota; kingdom Metazoa; phylum Bryozoa; class Gymnolaemata; order Cheilostomatida; family Watersiporidae; genus Watersipora; species Watersipora subatra. Next base: position 34,383,329 of record NC_088717.1, read on the forward strand.
CAATGCCAAGAATTAAGCAGTAAATTGTGCATTATTATAAAATGATTTGCTCCAACATGCTAGGGTTTTGACTTATGAAACAAATCTTGAAATGATATAAGTTTGTATGCAAGGTTGAACGCATACAATTTTTTAGTTTTGTCTAAGATCAAAGTGATGCAGTTATGAGATAAATGTCTAGATTAGGACTACAACACCTTATCTAGAGAGTACCAGAATAGACAAGATCATTAAATCAGGTCAATCAAATAAGTTTTACTAGCCAGTTTAGAAACTTCTAGAACATGTATCAATGTTTATGGCTATGCCTTCACTCTTACTAAGCTAGTCATTTTGTATAAACTACGAGATAGTTCATTTCAACAGGGATTTTCAACGCATGAAGAATGAACTATAGTTGTTAGTCTTTACCATCTAATAAGTCAAAGTACAGATTTATATTCCAAATCAGAACCCATTCCTAACTCTTTCTTTCCTTGTAAGTAACTCATATAGGTAATATGAACCAGGAAGTAGCTAAACACTGAGTACTTATTAACTAGATCTCTAACCGCTCAAGGTTTACCTATCTTAGTTAGACATACAACCTGTGAGTAATATGCTTTAGTTACAAGACAACTACTGTAATTACTAGAAAACTAATGTAATCACTAGGCGACTACTGTAATTACTAGAAAACTACTGCAATTACTAGACGGCTACTGTAATTACTAGACGGCTACTGTAATTACTAGACGACTGCTGTAATTACTAGGCGGCTACTGTAATTACTAAAGAACTGCTGTAATTACTAGACAACTACTGTAATTACTAGACGACTACTGTAATTACTAGACGACTACTGTAATTACTAGACGGCTACTGTAATTGCTAGATGACTAATTTAATTACTAGACAGCTAGTGCAATTACTAGGTGAGTACTGTGATTGCATGACAACTACTGTAATTACTAGACAACTACTGTAATTACTAGACGACTACTGTAATTACTAGACGACTACTGTAATTACTAGACGGCTACTGTAATTGCTAGACGACTACTGTAATTACTAGACGACTACTGTAATTGCTAGACGGCTACTGTAAATGCTAGATGACTAATTTATTTACTAGACAACTACTGTAATTACTAGACAACTACTGTAATTACTAGACGACTACTGTAATTGCTAGATGACCACTGTAATTACTAAAGAACTGCTGTAATTACTAGACAACTACTGTAATTACTAGATGACTACTGTAATTACTAGAAAACTACTGTAATTACTAGACGACCACTGTAATTACTAGACGACTACTGTAATTACTAGACGACTACTGTAGTTACTAGACGACTACTGTAATTGCTAGATGACTAATTTAATTACTAGACAACTACTGTAATTACTAGACGACTACTGTAATTACTAGACGACTACCGTAATTACTAGACGGCTACTGTAATTACTAGACGACTACTGTAATTGCTAGATGACTAATTTATTTACTAGACAACTACTGTAATTACTAGACAACTACTGTAATTAACAGACGGCTACTGTAATTGCTAGATGACTACTGTAATTACTAGAGAACTGCTGTAATTACTAGACAACTACTGTAATTACTAGATGACTACTGTGATTGCGTGACAACTACTGTAATTACTAGACAACTACTGTAATGACTAGGAAACTACTGTAATCATTAGACAACTACTGTAATTACTAGATGACTACTGCAATTACTAGACAACTCCTGTAATTACCATCATTGTAGGAAATGCTGCCAGCACTGGAGCACTCGGACTGATGCTGAAAGCTGTTATCAATCACAGTGTCACAGCTTTCTCCACCTGATCGACCCCCAGCATGTATACACCCTGATGAGTAATGAAAACCCACTACAGCGTCATGTTGCGTCTAGAAAGAAATATTATGCTGTAGTTATGATGCTTTTCTATGTATTTACCTTTATTTATATTGTAGCTTCTCAAGCATTCTGGTAAATGACACCAATGAGCCAACTGCCAAGTTGTCGTGCTAAAAGCCTTTGGGCTAAAAGTTATAGGGGCTTCCTATTATGATGCTACATGTATAAGAGCCTTTAGCACGATTTGTTAAAGACGCTATATAAGGTAGAAAAATTGATTTGATTTTTAACCTTTTGGCTGCCCTTTCTGACACGATCAACAGATGTTTAGTAGCCAATCGATTATAATAACACTAAAGCATAATCAATAAACTGTATTCAAATCTAGAAAAGTTAAAAACTCCTACCCCTCTATCTCGCCATGTACGGATTTCGCATCGAGATTCCATGTGGCGTGTCAACAAATGAAAGAGAAGATAACTTTTATTCAGCGATCTGAAGCAAATCACGTAGGAATTGTAGAATTTCGCGAGATACTGTAGTAAATTGTAGTGCAATGTAACAACTGCTTGCTACTTCAGCGACTTCTGATTACAGAATGATCAGCGTATAAGAATACTGATGATGTCATCAGTTATGCTAGTAGAGGCACATAGATAACCGATGACATCATCAGTATTCCTACACTGCGAATACAAATACAACACCCAATATTTCACCTAGTCTTTAATCTCTATATATCTCATTTAATATTAGCGGTATAAATTAAGTTAATATGTAGATGCAAACAATAGGCGAGTCTCAATCAGCGGAAATAAAGACTTCTCTCCCCTTAGCTAAGAGGGAGACTTGTTTCCCTCTTTAGAGGGACTTGTCTCCCCTTAACTATTTACTAGTAAATGCCATGCGAAATGAAAAGGGAAAACGCTTGCATAGATGGGCAATCGAACTACACGCTCGCTCTAGCAAGCTTTAAGGCTGACCTCACGAAGGCGCTGAAACAAATCGATTCTCTGGTATCTTTCACTAACTGTAGAATTGTATTGACTCGGAGTATCCTACCAGTAAGAAATGAATTGAGTCTTTACTGTCACCATAGAGGAATTGACTCGAGTCTGTAATCCCAATAAGCAAAATGACTTCAGTCAATACGCACTAATCCTTGTAACAGTCCTAATGATGTCCTATGTAACACAATCTGTTAGTTGATGTGTTCCAACGGAAGATGTCAGTGCAGTTCCATGTTGACACCAGCACACATCTGCAATAAACTGAAGAAGTTGAGTTATCACTGTGCCAAAAAATGAACCGGTCTCATAGTTTTTCTTTTACTGGCAAAAAGCAGCATGAAATCGAAATTTCAATTTTTTTAAACTTTTCTTCATTATAAACATAGCTTTTCTTCTGATTAAAAATTTTCAGTTCATAATGAATGAAAGAGTTATTGTAAACAGCAACCTTAACGTATTTCCGCTAGTAAAATCTTTTAGCACTAGACATTTTTGGCTAATGCATTTTATATGAGATGATGTGTGTCGGCGTTTTAGTCAAACTCCAAGAAATGATAGCATCTTTCTTTTGGAGCCAGTTTCACCAGACTACAAAAATATTAAATATTCTTTTTGTATTTCAAATGCATCGATACCTGTGCAGAAATTTTTTCAGAGTCTAAAAAACTTTAAATTGAGTTATATGACAGAAACTCTGTTTTTACCAAAAAAATTACCAAGTGTACGCCTGCAAAAAATGGTAGATATGATTTGAGTTCATGTGACAAAGTAATGAAATACAAACAGCCAATGGACAGAGATACTGCGTGTAGCTAAGTTAGAAGTTGTGGGTTATTGTTATTTTGATATAATGTCAGAGGTCAATTTTTGTATGACTTGATTTTGTTTATTTGGGAGGATTGAATCGAGTCATTGAAGTTAGGATAGCTAAAGAACTGAATTGTGATGTTTTTACAATTCATTGTGAACTGAATCAATTCTTACTTGACTTATGATGCAAAAGAATTGGCAATTAAACTGTTCATATTTTGATAAGAATTGAAGTGAATCGATTCATTTTTTAAACCCTTATCTGAAAAAGGAAGGTCTGATGGGTTTTCAGAGTGTATTATGGTACTTATCTAGAATTAAGTTATGAGGTTAATGATGGTTAGAAAAAAACTATCAGAGTTCATCTATTCCACAGTTTAGGTAGTGCCATATACTTCTGAATAAATACATTTACATATAAATAAGTTATAGGTTTTATATATATACACTAAAAGATAAACAAAAGAATAACAGTGAACTACAAGCTAATACAACAGTAATAAATAAAAGATTATGTGCAGAAGTTTCCTGATCTCTTTTGATCTTCCTCTACTTGCAGTTTTATACATTCACATCTATCAATTGTAGTATGTACATTACATTACATTAATTATTATACTACATGTACTAACAGTGGTAATACCAAATATGGAACCACCACAAATTTTTGTTACATCGCAACGAATTGCGAATTGTAATTGATTTTTCTACAATCAAAATTCACATAAATATAAAGGAATATATATCATTTGATGTCACAATGTTGGCTTTCTGGTAAACTTAGTTTAAAACCACGTCTTATTTTCTATAAAATTATTATTAGAGGTTTACTGAAGGCTGTTAGAGAATTTCTGTACAGTTGCCATTTCTATTAAATAGTGTTTTAACGAAATTTAATTTAAAAAATTTAATAAGTTTTTATTCTAAGATTTTAATAGCTTTAGTTGGACATACACAAACACACACAAAATTTGAGAAATCAATACAGTATATAGATGAAAATTTAAAACTGTGCAAAAAGTTAAAAGGTTGAGGTAAGAAACAGCCAAATTAGAAATGCTACTAACGCTAAAAACAAAAGGTGTGGTCAATCTACAAAATGCACAATGTTAATATAGTATGATAGCTTCCTCTCATATGAAAACCAGTATTTGGTAACAAATATTCTCACAGAACTGAAATATCTGACATGCTCAGCAACACATGGGTCGGATTTTATCCATTTTCCTTTACGTTCTTTCTTTTTGTCTCTATATGTGTCAATCTATTTTGTATGATGTATTTATCTATGCCTTATGTATTTGACCTAGTTGCAGTATTTATGTATGTTATGAGATAGATGTGATACAAAATATAACTGCTTTAATTGGAGATGGTCAAGTCAGCCCTTCCGAAGTAAAAAGAACAAATATTGGCAACTGGTGTAAATCGCTAAAGCTATGACACGTGATTGCTTGGTCAGCAGTTGAGTCACGCAAGAACCAATGCTGATGGTAAGACAGGCATCCAACCACAATTTCTCTTGTCTTACTTCAATCTAAAGTCTACAGGATATGTCTAAAAAGCCCAGGTGATCTTCTCACAAGGAATTTTACTATAGCCAATTTGTGAGTTTGTATGGTTCGTCATGACTATTATGTTTTAGTGGTTATGTTTATTATTGCATTTTATATTTATTCTTAGATAAGATTCATAAAGTTAAATGAGACAAAATGATTGCATGCTCAGCATAACTTCTACCTATTTCCTTAACCGATAAAGTGGCTGAAAGGCTTTTACATGTACATGAAGCTACATAGCAATGATATCGTACATGAAACTACATAGCAATGACATAGTATGCTGCACTAAAGTGTAAATTCAGTCTTCATCATTTTAAGGAAGCACTTTTAAACAATATTTAACTAAATTTAACTATTTTCAAAATGGTTGGAAATATTTCCTTAATTTTAATATGGATGAAATCCAAATATGTTGCATAATAAAGAAAAAACTCTGTTTGCCAACCTTATAGGATCTTTACTTTTCACTCACATAAACAGGTCAGTTCTAAATGATAACTTTCCAGCAGTTTTGCAACATTTTGGTATTCTACACAAAATATAGATCATGCTCAAGCATATTCATACACACCTTGCATTCATTTTCCAATGTTCATCAGCGTGGGTACGATGACACTAAATGACTACAGGAGTTGTTTACTCTTACAATGCAGAATTTTACCCACCACATAAATCAGCCAACTCTCGGTTTGCATTATACTCTATGTTTTACATGAACACGTTAATTAATAAATATCACTTTGTCATTGTGTCTGTTAATCTGAGTAAAAGGTATGCGTTTTCACATTTTCGGTCAATTTTATCCAATCTTCACATGCATGTGCTCCGTGCCTTCTGCCAGGGTTCTAAATTATTTGGTTTCAAAACTCCATCTGGCTTCTTAGCTTCTGCATCTGAAACATCTACCTGCGAGCTGTCCAGTCGAGTATGAGAGAAGCTACTCTGAACCATCATTGACACAGTCGTTCGAGAAACTCTATTCCAACTAGTTAAGTTCCAAGTTTTTGTGGAATGTGCTCAACATTTCAAATTTTGTATCGTATAAGTTAAGTAAGTTTGTATCTACCCAAATTCGACATACAAAAATAACTAAACAGAGCTATTTTAACTTAGTTAATTCTAATATATACCCTGATTTTTGGGTCCAACCTTAGCTCCAACCTTGGACCCAGGTAAACAAACAATAAATAAGGTTTCCATTGTCTCTGTAAATAGTAAAGCTCAAATGCTCTACTATGTTACTGTTTGAAAAGGGAGGTCTTGAGTTTAACAAAGATCAGCAGATGAACATCACACCAGTTTAACAAAGAACAAGAATTATTATTTTAAAGTGACAAACACAAATATGTACATTAAACAGAACGTTTTCTGAAATTACTATTTTACAAAAGTTCCAGCAAACATCGCTGCCATCAGCAATATTTATTCTTCGGGACCTCTTTCTCCAATTCAGCACATTCTTTGCCCTGTCATCTATTTCCTTTATGTGGTAAAGGTGACCTCTGGTGGTCGACTCTGATAGTTCTATATGACAACTAAATCACCTCAATTAAGCCTCCGATTGATACGCTGAACTATACGCATCGAATGTCCTCGCTAGATTCCACTAGATTTCAGATCACAGATTCCACCATCTACAAGACAGCATGAATAAATCAAACAGCACAACAAACAACCTTTTTATAGAAAAAGATTTGAAGACCTTATCACCATCCATAAACACATTACATAACTAATAGCAGTCACTTTATGAAACAATCTTGATCAATAATTCTAGTTGGTAAAAACTTGCAGGTGCATTTACATACAACAAACGTGTTAACGGACCCTTAGTTTTTAATTTAGAGGTTATGGTTGATATAGATAGGCTTACAGGCTAAGTAATTGATTATTTAGCCTGGGAACAAGAATGTGCCTTCATTACAGCAATATTTAACAATTTAAAAAATTTGATTACAAATAAGGATCAGCAGTGAAGTATTTAGGATTTAAAATTAAAGACTTGTTTAATAAATTTTTTGAAACAGACAAATGCAGCTGCACTAGCTGTAGTTATAAATGTAGACTTTATATTACCGTTAGCTGTTAAGTATTTAATGATTAACAACAGATAATAAGCCTCTATAGAGCCTGTTCTTAGGAGAAATCAAGGTACAAAATATCATTGAATGATTAACTCTCTATATTCTAGTGCAATTCAATAAACTGAAACAGTAAAAATTTTAAAGATAAAAATTTATTATTATAAATTTTAAATGTAACTTTTATCTATTTAGTAAGTAAATTATATGTTAGAAATTGTACTCTTTTTGTTATTTACTTCGATCCATTTTGTGTAAACCGCTCAGCTCTCAGCCATCACTTTTCCGGATTTGTTCCTCACTTATCAGCATAAAAGTGAGCAAGCTTATGCACTTTGTTAAAGTTTCAACTTACCTATAAGCTCCATAAGCCGCTAAAATGACTCCCGCTGTCACGAGGCCTCCCACCGCAATCGTACTCCTATTAGATAACCTCTCATTGTCATCAGCTTTTGATGATGCCTCCGGTGATGTATCCGGTGTGTCCACCAAGTTGTGAGGACAATTGACCTCTAAAAAGGTTTATATAGTATATCAATGCCAAGAATTAAGCAGTAAATTGTGCATTATTATAAAATGACTTGCTCCAACATGCTAGGGTTTTGACTTATGAAACAAATCTTGAAATGATATAAGTTTGTATGCAAGGTTGAACGCATACAATTTTTTAGTTTTGTCTAAGATCAAAGTGATGCAGTTATGAGAAAAATGTCTAGATTAGGACTACAACACCTTATCTAGAGAGTACCATAATAGACAAGGTCATTAAATCAGGTCAATCAAATAAGTTTTACTAGCCAGTTTAGAAACTTCTAGAACATGTATTAATGTTTATGGCTATGCTTTCACTCTTACTAAGCTAGTCATTTTGTATAAACTACGAGATAGTTCATTTCAACAGGGATTTTCAACGCATGAAGAATGAACTATAGTTGTTAGTCTTTACCATCTAATAAGTCAAGGTACAGATTTATATTCCAAATCAGAACCCATTCCTAACTCTTTCTTTCCTTTAAGTAACTCATATAGGTAATATGAACCAGGAAGTAGCTAAACACTGAGTACTTATTAACTAGATCTCTAACCGCTCAAGGTTTACCTATCTTAGTTAGACATACAACCTGTGAGTAATATGCTTTAGTTACAAGACAACTACTGTAATTACTAGACGACTACTGTAATTACTAGAAAACTAATGTAATCACTAGGCGACTACTGTAATTACTAGAAAACTACTGCAATTACTAGACGGCTACAGTAATTACTAGACGGCTACTGTAATTACTAGACGACTGCTGTAATTACTAGGCGGCTACTGTAATTGCTAGACGGCTACTGTAATTGCTAGATGACTACTGTAATTACTAAAGAACTGCTGTAATTACTAGACAACTACTGTAATTACTAGATGACACTGTAATTACTAGAAAACTACTGTAATTACTAGACGACCACTGTAATTACTAGACGACTACTGTAATTACTAGATGACTACTGTAATTACTAGACGGCTACTGTAATTGCTAGACGGCTACTGTAAATGCTAGATGACTAATTTATTTACTAGACAACTACTGTAATTACTAGACAACTACTGTAATTACTAGACGGCTACTGTAATTGCTAGATGACTACTGTAATTACTAGAGAACTGCTGTAATTACTAGACAACTACTGTAATTACTAGACGGCTACTGTGATTGCGTGACAACTACTGTAATTACTAGACAACTACTGTAATGACTAGGAAACTACTGTAATCATTAGACAACTACTGTAATTACTAGATGACTACTGCAATTACTAGACAACTCCTGTAATTACCATCGTTGTAGGAAATGCTGCCAGCACTGGAGCACTCGGACTGATGCTGAAAGCTGTTATCAATCACAGTGTCACAGCTTTCTCCACCTGATCGACCCCCAGCATGTATACACCCTGATGAGTAATGAAAACCCACTACAGCGTCATGTTGCGTCTAGAAAGAAATATTATGCTGTAGTTATGATGCTTTTCTATGTATTTACCTTTATTTATATTGTAGCTTCTCAAGCATTCTGGTAAATGACACCAATGAGCCAACTGCCAAGTTGTCGTGCTAAAAGCCTTTGGGCTAAAAGTTATAGGGGCTTCCTATTATGATGCTACATGTATAAGAGCCTTTAGCACGATTCGTTAAAGACGCTATATAAGGTAGAAAAATTGATTTGATTTTTAACCTTTTGGCTGCCCTTTCTGACACGATCAACAGATGTTTAGTAGCCAATCGATTATAATAACACTAAAGCATAATCAATAAACTGTATTCAAATCTAGAAAAGTTAAAAACTCCTACCCCTCTATCTCGCCATGTACGGATTTCGCATCGAGATTCCATGTGGCGTGTCAACAAATGAAAGAGAAGATAACTTTTATTCAGCGATCTGAAGCAAATCACGTAGGAATTGTAGAATTTCGCGAGATACTGTAGTAAATTGTAGTGCAATGTAACAACTGCTTGCTACTTCAGCGACTTCTGATTACAGAATGATCAGCGTATAAGAATACTGATGATGTCATCAGTTATGCTAGTAGAGGCACATAGATAACCGATGACATCATCAGTATTCCTACACTGCGAATACAAATACAACACCCAATATTTCACCTAGTCTTTAATCTCTATATATCTCATTTAATATTAGCGGTATAAATTAAGTTAATATGTAGATGCAAACAATAGGCGAGTCTCAATCAGCAGAAATAAAGACTTCTCTCCCCTTAGCTAAGAGGGAGACTTGTTTCCCTCTTTAGAGGGACTTGTCTCCCCTTAACTATTTACTAGCAAATGCCATGCGAAATGAAAAGGGAAAAAGCTTGCATAGATGGGCAATCGAATTACACGCTCGCTCTAGCAAGCCTTAAGGCTGACCTCACGAAGGCGCTGAAAAAAATCGATTCTCTGGTATCTTTCACTAACTGTAGAATTGTATTGACTCGGAGTATCCTACCAGTAAGAAATGAATTGAGTCTTTACTGTCACCATAGAGGAATTGACTCGATTCTGTAATCCCAATAAGCAAAATGACTTCAGTCAATATGCACTAATCCTTGTAACAGTCCTAATGATGTCCTATGTAAAACAATCTGTTAGTTGATGTGTTCCAACGGAAGATGTCAGTGCAGTTCCATGTTGACACCAGCACACATCTGCAATAAACTTAAGAAGTTGAGTTATCACTGTGCCAAAAAATGAACCGGTCTCATAGTTTTTCTTTTACTGGCAAAAAGAAGCATGAAATCGAAATTTCAATTTTCTTAAACTTTTCTTCATTATAAACATAGCTTTTTTTCTGATTAAAAATTTTCAGTTCATAATGAATGAAAGAGTTATTGTAAACAGCAACCTTAACGTATTTCTGCTAGTAAAATCTTTTAGCACTAGACATTTTTGGCTAATGCATTTTATATGAGATAATGTGTGTCGGCGTTTTAGTCAAACTCCAAGAAATGATAGCATCTTTCTTTTGGAGCCAGTTTCACCAGACTACAAAAATATTAAATATTCTTTTTGTATTTCAAATGCATCGATACCTGTGCAGAAATTTTTTCAGAGTCTAAAAAACTTTAAATTGAGTTATATGACAGAAACTCTGTTTTTACCAAAAAAATTACCAAGTGTACGCCTGCAAAAAATGGTAGATATGATTTGAGTTCATGTGACAAAGTAATGAAATACAAACAGCCAATAGACAGAGATACTGCGTGTAGCTAAGTTAGAAGTTGTGGGTTATTGTTATTTTGATATATTGTCAGAGGTCAATTTTTGTATGACTTGATTTTGTTTATTTGGGAGGATTGAATCGAGTCATTGAAGTTAGGATAGCTAAAGAACTGAATTGTGATGTTTTTACAATTCATTGTGAACTGAATCAATTCTTACTTGACTTACAATGCAAAAGAATTGGCAATTAAACTGTTCATATTTTGATAAGAATTGAAGTGAATCGATTCATTTTTTAAACCCTTATCTGAAAAAGGAAGGTCTGATGGGTTTTCAGAGTGTATTATGGTACTTATCTAGAATTAAGTTATGAGGTTAATGATGGTTAGAAAAAAACTATCAGAGTTCATCTATTCCACAGTTTAGGTAGTGCCATATACTTCTGAATAAATACATTTACATATAAATAAGTTATAGGTTTTATATATAAATAAGTTATAGGTTTTATATATATACACTAAAAGATAAACAAAAGAATAACAGTGAACTACAAGATAATACAACAGTAATAAATAAAAGATTATGTGCAGATGTTTCCTGATCTCTTTTGATCTTCCTCTACTTGCAATTTTATACATTCACATCTATCAATTGTAGTATGTACATTACACTATATTAATTATTATACTACATGTACTAACAGTGGTAATACCAAATATGGAACCACCACAAATTTTTGTTACATCGCAACGAATTGCGAATTGTAATTGATTTTTCTACAATCAAAATTCACATAAATATAAAGGAATATATATCATTTGATGTCACAATGTTGGCTTTCTGGTAAACTTAGTTTAAAACCACATCTTATTTTCTATAAAATTATTATTAGAGGTTTACTGAAGGCTGTTAGAGAATTTCTGTACAGCTGTCATTTCTATTAAATAGTGTTTTAACAAAATTTATAAAATAACATTTTTCTACATGTACATATAACACATCTATATATACATGTATATACATTGCATATACATGTATGTAAATACATATAATGGTGCATGGAAGTAACATAACCTGATGACTATGTGCCATAAACTCTGGTGTACAAGTTGACCCAGCGTATATGTCGATGGTTTAAGTTTGGTTAAAAAATCTTGGTTTTGGCATGTACTTGCCGTATGATAGTCCCATGCCACGTACCTGAAGAAATGGCATTCAAACACGCAATCAGCAAAAATGCTCACTTTTTTGTGATGTCAGCAATACGTAAAATTAACAAGAGAGCAAGAAAAGACAGTTCTTGTGAAGATCAAAAGGCACGGAAAACAATACTTCACCATCGTATTGGCCCACTTCACCAATTGAATGAAACTGCCACCTTTGAAAATATGAATGTTTTTCAACAGAAAAGCCATACAGCAAGACAGATTTTTGTCAGGAATCGTGATTCATGTACAAGAAAAAAGAACGGATTATAGTGGATGTATCAAATCAATTATGGAAATGCGGGCCTGTAGGCAGATACTACGAATGAGCATTATATTAACAACAGAACAGAGTTATTCTAGAAGAGAATCCTAGCAATGACAATTTGAATGGTGAAGAATGTGACTTCGTGTTTTATCCAGTTCATGTTGATTAAAATTACTAGAATTTACTATTGTATAACTTAATCTCCATGTCATATCATGTAGTTTCGATTTGCATAGTTTCCAAAGTTCAATTTTATTAGAATTTGTGTCATAAAACATGACTGCCGTGTAAGTCGAGGATGGACTTTTAAGCTTGAAAGTCGGTGTAAAACTTTTGGCTTATGCGTCGCATTTATGGTATACAGAATACAGCCGCAGAGCAGTAGCCAACACTGGAATGTGAGGTGGCAAGTCTGTGCTCTGATCCAGCTATGGTATATTAGGATTGTCTTCTGTTATACTGCTCCTGTGACTCGATTCACCGTCTTTCTACCTACATGGTCACTGGCCAACTACACTGTACAACAAAAAATCCTGCTAGTTAAGCTCCTCCTGGGATTCTTCTCAGACCCCCATAATGTCTGGAAAAGCATGTGTAGTATATTTCCAATACAGCTTGATGAATGCATACAATTGCTTATGGATGATTAGCGGAGTCCACTCTCTACCATTTAATTTTCAGAACAGTACACCACATTTTTATTTGTCCGAAGGATGGTGTCGATCAGCAATTGGTCAGCATTAAAGTACATAGCATTTCCTTTTTCAGCACCGTGTATATTTCGTCGTTAGAGTATAATAGATATGTGTCACACTGTAATTGGTCAGTCACAAAAGATGAGCCGAGTAAAAGGCATTATTAACAATAAACATGATTTCTAAATTCAGAGTTTTTCTGTGTAAGATATGTCGCTACAACAAGTACATTCTAATCGGTCAGCTCAGTCTAAAAATTTCGAATACCAATGAAACTATCTACGTTGTGTTATAATTATGTTTGTCATTGGCATATGAATGAGACTATTTATAATCTAAGAACAAAAACTATTATGAATGCCTGCAGAGTGTCATGTGGAAGTGCACCATACAGAAATTGTGAAACTAACGTGAATTAAAAAACTGAGAGCTCCATAATGCAGAACTGCCTGAACACTGCAGCACATCTCGGGGCAGTTTTACAATAAAAAATGAATGTTTATAGATGATCGAAGTGCGCGGCGTTTCAAACTACTACCACATAAGAGGCGAGGGAGACAAATCTATTTCCCTTTCTTGTGCTTGCTGAGAGTAGTAGTGCTTGTACTGTGCTGCTCTGACATGGCCTTGCGTTTTTGGAAATCCACCAAGTCTAGTTCAAGCTGTTTCTTAGAGTCCTCCAGTCGCTTTTTATCATCGGCATGCTGCCTCTTGAGTGAGTCAAACTTGGTGTGTAACTGCAAACAGAACACATGCCCATAAATAAACTAAATAATAAATATTCTCATCGTAGTAACCTGTTGTTTTGTACGTTTATTACAATTAGTCGGAGTGAACACTCACACCTACAACTGATCGCTTGCGCTAGTAGTCTAAAATTCAATTAAAATATCAAATTTAAGAGTTATTTTCTACCGGATATAGAAACGATCTCAAGCAACACATGGCTCAAGTATTCGAAACTGACAGTCATTGCAACCAAATTGAAAGCAAATAAGACATTATGAAAATAACTGTAAACTATAATACTGTCACTTACAACAATTTTACAAAGTGCCAGGTAATGCATAGGAACTACAATCATCCGCAACTGTGTGTACAGGCAGTACAAACTCCATGGAGTACCAACTGTGTGTACAGGCAGTACAAACTCCATGGAGTACCAACTGTGTGTACAGGCAGTACAAACTCCAGGGAGTACCAACTGTGTGTACAGGCAGTACAAACCCCAGTGAGTACCAACTGTGTGTACAGGCAGTACAAACTCCAGGAAGTACCAACTGTGTGTACAGGCAGTACAAACCCCAGTGAGTACCAACTGTGTGTAGAGGCAGTACAAACCCCAGTGAGTACCAACTGTGTGTACAGGCAGTACAAACTCCAGGGAGTACCAACTGTGTGTACAGGCAGTACAAACCCCAGTGAGTACCAACTGTGTATACAGGCAGTACAAACCTTAGTGAGAACCAACTGTGTGTACAGGCAGTACAAACTCCAGGGAGTGACAACTGTGTGTACAGGCAGTACAAACTCCAGGGAGTACAATAGCCAAAGTCAACAGTAAAATATATCACTTAATTTTGACTCATGGATGAACAAGTGAAACTAAGTAGAGCAAGTAAAATGTATCGGAGTTGTTTCCTAATGTAATTAAAAAGATGTGTGGTGAGACAATTTCAAAACACTGACAAATGATACTAATATATTTAGCAGGGTGTCCAATATCAACACTTGAGCCAGTTGTTCTTATGTTCAAATATAAACATATGATATGAGCAGTAGCCTCATTCACATCACTCCTCACGGTGCACAACTGATGTGCCACACCAGCAAACATCCAGGATGAATAAAATAGGCAATAGAACACATAACAGATCAATACAAATAAAACACAGAGCATGCTTACGAGCTGGTTCTACAAGACAACATAACAAAACATTAGACATTTATACAAGCGAAGCACATCTGCATTTGGATTTGCATGAATTATTTATATCAGCAAAAGTATAGCGCATCTAGTCTGAGCAAGTATAAGACTGTGTTTATGCAGATGACTGGTCCTAATGCAATGCAAGTTTGCTCTTGTAGAATATGTGTTCTGATGACTACGCATGTAGCCCTTCAGGTGTTCACCATCAGCGGCCATTTGTTGTTATTCATGAACTATGTTTTCGTGAGACATATGAGGCGGATTTGGAGTTGTGTGCACGCTGTGTTACCATGTGATAAGCATTTCAATAGACATTCGCATCATGCGGATTAACACCGTCACTCCGTTAAAAAGGTAAAGAAATCTATAAAATAGGTCGATAATTAGCAACACAGTTTTGCCACGCTTAATAGCATTCAGAACATTGGAGCATAATAACAGCATTGGAGCATAACACCGAAGTATAGAAAATGTTTAAGATGGAAAAGCTTGCGTGGAATTTTCTTGCGCATCATTCGTGAGTAACGTTTCCATCAGTCGCAACTCACTTGACTTAGGGATTTTTGCCGTTTCTATCTTGCAGACAACAACAAACTTTGCACATCATCTGCATCGTGGAAACAGTGATTATGATGCAGTAAACCGGGGGTTGTGGACCCAAGCTTCCAGTAGCTCGTTGAGTACATAATGATGAAAACATGAGAGACCAAGGGATCCCGCCACATGGGATGAACATAGCAGCTGAATGCGTGCGTTACTCGCAAGCAAAAGGGAAAATGTGCCACATGCAGCGCACAAACTAAATTTGTTTAAGGTGAAAAGGCAACCAGCTGATGCCTTATTTGTCAAAAGTATAAATCGACATTTTCACTTTACCAACAACAAAGCTACTTTGCATGTTTGCGATAAATCCGATAATGACAAAAAGTGTGCCACAAAACCTACCTAAATATGAGACAAAAGTGAGATCAAATACTTCAGAAAGATGATGTTATCATATCAGAATATTATGTTAACATAATAGCATATGATATTAACATATCAACATATGATGTTAACATATCAGCATATTATGTTAACATAACAGCATATTATGTTAACATAACAGCATATGATATTAACATATCAACATATGATGTTAACATATCAGCATATGATGTTAAAATATCAGAAAAAGCCCATTATTTCTTTGGCGCCGTTTAAATAACTCGGATTGTCATGCCATACCTGTGTGGCTGTCCACTTGCATGCAGCATCTAAATATTATAGGAAATGAATTTAACCTAGAGAGTTCACACATACTGTAAAACCTGTACTTGAAAGCTACTTTTATTTGAGTGCCAAATCTATTTGATCGCCACTGCTGAAGAAGAGTTGAAAGAACAATAGAAAATAGCTGAAGATTGTCAATTAGTGGCGTTTCTAATTGAATGCCACTAATGGACCATCTTAGTCTTTACGTACCCATAATAGCAAGTTATCAGTAGAAGTGTTCACAAAAATGTGCTGATAGTAACTCGATTACACCGATTACAATTCATTCTAATTCATTCGTTATGCCTATTCATATCAAAGTTCGTTTTCCAACTCCAAGTCTAGGATTTTCGTCAAAAACTTTAATTGCAACACCATGAAAATAACTAGTAGTTGTCTCAGGATAATAGTAGTTCATTGTTTTACGCGGTCTTGATACTTCTAAATATATAAAAACATTTTAGAAATTACGATGCTTTGAACGACTTGCGCTAAGCAAGCATCTAGCTAAAAGTTTATGTCAAATGATGTGGAAACGTTTGAAGCTAATTTCGTGAGAAGTTCTTCAGATAGCAACGCGTGAAGGTGCTAACAAATGTTTTGACCCTAATATCGACTAGTTCAGCAGTGCAGAAGGAGAGTTCAGGTCAGAAGACACGTTGGAAGGTATTGAAGTATAGAACATAATAGAAGATGAAATAGATTCATACGAAAACAACAATCAGTATGCAACCTGCCAAGAAAATGGTGCAAACATTTTTGTTTAAAAAATGTTAATTTTTGTTTCTGTGTGTATTATAATTAATGTCTGTTTAAGTCATTTGCTCTTGAATATATATATATTTGTAGCATTTGATAGATTATTATTACAAAACTTACAAATTTGCAGATTTATAGAGTATTATTTGATCTGAACTTAGCTTACAATAAATCGATGCTCGTATCTCCTGTTCTGTTGCATCTAAAAAGCTGGTTCTGGCTGCAAACTGCAGCAAACATCGATGAGTGCAATAAGATTTTGTGCAACTTTTTTAAATATAGTTATGAAACAAAAATATGCCTTAAAATTTAAATGAAATAAAAAGCTAAAGCTTTCACAAATTGCAACACAGCTATATGATCATCATAGGCTAATTGCAAGCATAAGATATCCACTGGTAGAGACACGTACCAGCTTTCTCGTGCATATTTATTTACACTAGGTATCTATGACAAATTGGCAAACTTCTTGCGTCCAACATGGTTCATGTCGCACTGCCCAAAGCAGAGTGCAAAATGTGGGCGACATTCGATTTGCCCATGAAAGGGTTATTATCTTCTCAATATTCTGACAAGGTGTTTGAAAAATACTACGCCACCCTTGATTTGTTTGTCACTTCTAATAAAGTGCCATTCTAAGGGCAGGGTTGAAAAATAGAGCGCCATGGCGTTCAAATAAAGGTTTTACGGCATGTAGTTTAAAATGGCTGGGCAAATATCAGTAACAACCAAGAATGATGCAATGCGTGGGGGAAAGAGAGAGAGAGAGAGAGAGGAGTGTCATATATTGGGTACATGAACATCTGGCTGTAATATTGAAAAAATACTAATTCTCCAATTGAGAACTGTTTCCGTAGCTCCTTAGTTCAGATGTCTTCCTCCAACAGCTAATGGTGTAATGTTACACCACCATTTATAATGGCTATCACACACCTTATAATAACTTTCATTCTCCTGTGAACCACCTCATTGCTTCTACCAACTGGATAGTGTTAAAATTTTGAAAATGACTTAAGGATTCTACGACAGTATGACTGACTAAAAGGTAGCATACATCTAAACAGGAATGAGGGTGGAAGGCAAGGTGCAGACAAAAATAAAATTAGGCTAACAAATTATTGTTCTATGCTACGAAGCTGGATAATAAACAATCAAATATAAAAAACTGATATACAGTCATACCTCGACATACACATGTCCCAATATACGAGAAATTTGAGATACGAGAAAATATTTGAGCAAATTTTTGCTTCAAGATACGAGACAAATTTGAGATATATCTAAAAAATCTGATCACATTTTCTTGCAGATCCTAACTACTAGATATGTATTTGTTACTTTGTGAGCGTATGTGGGGAATTAGAACAATTAAAAACACATTTTTCATTGAAATATCCTGTTTATAGATGGTTGCCCAGAGGGTGGAGATGGATTAAACTGTATTTAGTTAATCTATAGAGGAAATATCGCTTTGAGATACGAAATAATTGACATACGAGCTCAGTCACGGAACATTAAGCTACTCAGCCACGCATTAAGCTCTCATGTCGAGGTAAGACTGTATTAGAACTGCCGGAAGCAAAGCTCACACTACAAACATGGAACACGCTTTCCGACCAACACTTTAGCCTTATATTGACAGCTACAAATATATTATTATAGCCTTAGAGAACACAATGAATGGCATAACCTTAGTACCTCTCTTTCAGCTTCTTTCAGCTCAGTTTCCTTCTCTTTGACTCTCTGCACAAACATCTGTCTCATTTCTTCCTCCTTGCTCTGCATCTCACTAACATGGGCCTCTCTCTTCAGCTCGTATGTCTCCTGAAGTCTGCACATAGACAGTATATGACACGCTATATGACACGCTATAGGACAGTCTATATGACAGCATATGACGCGCTATATGACAGTATATGACACGCTATATGACAGTATACGACACGCTATATGACAGTATACGACACGCTATATGACAGTATACGACATGCTATATGACACGCTATATGACAAGTTTTAGCCCCGCTAGTATAGAGAGACGAAGCCTGGTGTACATTCAATACTTGTATAACCGTATCTCTATAGTATATTTTATTTATCTAACAATACAAATAAATATAACCAAATACTATTGTTAATGCGCCATTAAAGACCGTAGAGCCATCTAGAGTAAACTCCCAATAACGTTAACCTACTTTTACGTAAATTCCGCTAAATGTAAAGAATTAAGTCAAATTTTTGCATCGTATTACATAATAAATTCCAGATAATGTAAAGCATCAATACAAGTTCTCAAAATCGATTTGAATAATAGGAATCCCATAGTCAGCCTTGAAATATTATTTTCTCTCTAAAATCATTTGGAGAGGAAACAACATGTAGGAGTATCTGGGATATCTACTTTATACAATTTTTACTTTATTTCAGGCATAAAATGTTATGTGTTCGAAGCACAGACTTTGCTGTGAAAAAAAATGCAAGAACAAAGCAAATCGGCATTAAAAATTTGCACTCAACTAACAAAATAAAATTACTGCAACCGTGGACACTAAGCCAAGTTAGTGATGAAAATAAAAGGGAGAAGTTGATAAAACAAATCAAAAATACCACAATTACAGTCATTAAACTCAGAAGTTAAGTTTAACATTTTTAAATTTTGAAAAAATGGGTGAGTTTGAGAAGATTTCGGAAGTGATTAGGCTTCTTACATGTATTTTTTACTTTTTATAATGTAAACGTTCCTGGAACGGATTATACACGTTACAAGAGCGCCTACTGCATTTAGTTTCATGTATTATGTTATCTAAAACTATTTGCGAAATATGTGTTGTGTGTTAAAATGATAATACATTTGAGATAAACAACTTGATACAAAAGACAGAGTAATTTACAACCCAAAACAAAAATGGTTGCTTCACCCAGAAAAACTAAATATCAATCACACCATGCCAAACACATAAATTTATCTAATTCTACAGAAATAAATTACTAGATTGGTACAGTAAACTGACTGTAGCATCTGTACAGTGAGCAGCTCCAGAGCTCGAAAATCTAGCTTATATGCATTTTTTCTGCTAATTCAAGGAATGACAACTCCTATGGAGTTATGTTTGGTGTATTATACATGTATATTCAAAGAGCTGTCTCATAATCAGAGAGCAAGGTTGAGACTTAACACTTGTAATGTAAAATGACAATGCTGCCACAATGACTTTGTAACCGCACTTTTGAGACCGAGCAGACTGACTTGTATATATAGTTAACAGCATTATCTTTTGTGTTTAACCAATAACAAAAAATATCTCGGAGTAATTTATTTTAATTAATCAGAGGAACAATACCATTTTCCCGTGTATGACCATTAAGATGTAACTAATTTCAAATATATTGCGTTAACAGCCTTGACATAACAGGCAGCCGTTCACAATTTTCACCATCATATTTGTACTTTATCAAAAAACCTGATGGATGACTGCCAGTGAGCCTTAGTGCTGCCCGAAACTGCTGCCAGTAGTTAATTGTGCTTGAATACTTTCAATTCTTCATTTACACCATATGATAAAAGAAAAAAACTAGTTAAAATACTTCACATCTGGCATTAGCAAGAGCTCAGCATGTAAAATAGTAGAACTGAAATACTGTACAGTAAGTCCTCATGCTCAAGCCGCGCGGCTTGTGCTCAAAACCAGATAATTCACGAAAGAAAAAATAATCCTCCAACAAGCCGCGTATGCCCACAGACCGCGGCTAATGACCGAGGTTTTGTCGTCCTTGACCCCTTCAGCAGCGAGAGTGTTGAGAAGGGTTTCGTTATACCCCTACATCAGTACATGTGAAAAGAATTTTCTTTTACTTCCAAGTTCGAATTAAAATTTCTAAACCCTTGCATCAACAACTTTTTGTCATGTCTCAGCTAAATTTTTATTGCGCTGTTAGAAGGCTTCACGTTTATGGAAATATGCGGTCAGGAATGAAACGGTTTTAATGACCTACGACTGCGGTGAGTTAAACAATAGCGATAAATTCTTCGTTAGTCTAAAGTATTCCATATACATGACCCTGAAAATAAACGAGTAGGTCGCCAAAATCCCGTACATAAAAGTGTATCATGACTGCGGTTCTATGGTTATAGCGCGGAACTGAGCAAAGACCGCATTTATCGAGAAGCCGCCCTAAGCCTCACGTAAGTTTTAAAAACTTGGATTTAGCCGCGGCTTATTACCTTGAACCAGAAGCCGCGCTCAACGACAAGCCGAGCGGCTTGTGCGTAAGGACTTACGGTAATCAGACAAGTAAAATGTACAGGCAAGTATCATACTCCCTACTCCAAATTGGAAAAACTGGTCTATTTTGATATGCGCAAATATAATGCTAGCCTACGTTTTTAGATTTTTATTTTTGAAATATTTTCACATTTTTAGGCGAAAAAAAAAGATTTTCGATACAAAATAACCTTTGCTGCAATCTGTACTGCTAGTTTAAGGCTAATATTTATGCTTAACATGCATGTTCGGGCTGCACACATTTATAAAAGTTTTTCTTCTTTTCTGTAAAATATATATTAGGGCTGGCTACGCATGAAAATTCCTACTCTGCTAAAAGAACTCGCTTAGACTCTGATATCGACTGGTTCAGCAGTGTAGAGAAGATTTCAGATCAGAGGACAATGAGAAAAGACTTGAAAAACCAGGAGCAGCTGAAGTGAGTCAAAGTGAAAGCAACAGTTCGATTGCGACTGATAGCGGAGACCAAAAAGCTGATGATAATAAATAAATTTTTAAAATGCTTTTGATTTAGGTTTCTGACAAGTATTATGACCATTGTTTATGTCAATTGTTTTTTATATGTTATATAACTTATAAATCTGCAATTCCACCCTGTATTTTACTGATGGGCAAAATACTTCAAACATACCAATAAAATTGATCACATCATCACATTTTCCTTCCTTGAAAGTTGAATTAGCAAACTGGGATTTGTCAAATATTGAGGTATAATGATCCCTCTGACTTTTGATGATAAAATTAGCGACCAAAATCTGGAGCATTACACTTGGGAGATTACAATAACCGGTCATTGATGATTTATGAACAAGCATAGAAAAGATCTGTCAGGTGTTCACTCATGGATCGTAAAGCGGTGCATTAATTTATCAGCCGAGTTGGAAATTCAGCCACAGGGGGGGAAACTGACTCACGTTTTGCCATCGCTGTCAGTGAATCCCATATCAGACAGCCTGACCCTTCTGTACAGTTCATAGTGTTTTTTGTGGGTTGTATCGATAAGGTCCTGCATGTTTGTCCGGAGCAACATCTCTCTCAGCTTAACAAAGTCGCAATGGTTCTCATTCTCCACTGTAAACAACAAAAAAAACTGCACAAGAATGTTTTAGTTACCCTGACTAGGACGTGCGGTTGTGTGATTGCATTGTTTCAACCCTACTAGCCGCAGTTCAGTAGTGCGGGAAAAACCATTGATAGTAAATTGGTTGCAGTTGCCATGCCAAGAGTAGGAAATATCCTTTATAGGAGTTGTCAATTCTCGTAAGAAAAGTCGCATTTCCATGCATTTGTCTACTTGGAGGAGGCATGAAGTTCATAGGCTAAGTAACTGCTGACACACATTTTAGGCATTTTTAACCGATATAGTTAATAATTACTGCAGACTTGTGATGATAGTATGTTGTATATACATGAACATGTAGCTGTTGTTGTAGTCAGTGACATTTCATAGAGATATCAAGTTGATAACAAGAGTTACCCTTGTTAACTGTAACGAGGGTAATCTATAAACCCCTAACAGGACAATCAGACATTAGCTAGCACTACGTGATGGTCATCAACCTTAACTTTTCCACTTAAACCCTAACTGTCGCGTACAACTTTTATCGTATTTTCTAGGTAAATGAGACACATTGATTCCGATTTTGTACTCAAAATAAAGATTGGTCCACTAACCTTCAAAGTCATCAAGGCTTTTTTAAAACATTTCAATATCGGTCTCGAAAACAACACAATCGGCAGAACAAGCTTCGCCCACAAAAATGTGACGAAACCTAGCTTTTTCAGGAACGGAAGTTAAGAATGTTTAGTCCGATTTAGAATAATAAAGATGGGTGTCTTAAAACCCATTATTATCTAAATCCAGCCTGTAAAATAATCTCAGTCTTTTATGAAAGGTATATAAACTATTTAAAATTGCTCGTAGCTTGTTACATGATGTTTAAACAGGCTGAAAGCCGAGAAAAATGAGCTCAAAAAGCGTGATTTTATCACAAGCTAGCGTGGTTATCGCATTTTTTTAGCTCATTTTTAAATATGCAATGTTAAATAGCTCATCTACCTTTCAGAAAAGACTGATATTATTTTTAAGGCTGAATTTAGATAATAATGGATTTTAAAATACCTATCTCTATTATTCTAAATCGGTCTAAACATCCCTAACTTCCATTCCTAAAAAGCTAGGTTATGTCACGTATTTATGGGCGAAGCTTGTTATGCCGATCGTGTTGTTTTCTAGACCGATATTAAAACGCTGTAAAAAAGCCTTCCTTACTCTGAAAGTTAGTGGACCAATCTTTATTTTGAGCACAAAATTGGAATCGAGGTGTCTGATTTACCTAGTAACTACGATAAAAGTTGTACGTGACAGTTATGGCTTAACATTGTCTATCGCCTTAAATTAAATTAACTTTTTGGTTAATTTCAAATTTACTGTTAATTGAATAGTAGTACATGTAATAACACTGATAATAATAATAACAGCAACTGGGAACTAAGTAAATTTCACCTCATATGGTGTCTCACTAAAAGTGCCTTACAGAAAGTTATAAGCACCCACCTTGCACAGTGCCCCATGGGTATTGCCTAGCCTTCATCATCTTGTTACCAACTTTTATCTCATCCGTGCTACCAACAACGGCGAAGGGCAGGTGTGTCTAAAGCGAACATTGAAAAGACCTGATGAATAATGGGTAAGATTGTT
Source organism: Watersipora subatra (assembly GCF_963576615.1). Classification (NCBI taxonomy): domain Eukaryota; kingdom Metazoa; phylum Bryozoa; class Gymnolaemata; order Cheilostomatida; family Watersiporidae; genus Watersipora; species Watersipora subatra. The sequence continues at coordinate 34,407,445 of NC_088717.1, forward strand.
ATAGACCCTACAGTCTGGAGATAGCTAGAAGTAAACTCAGAATTTCTAATTAAGATATAGCCCATGTACCAAAGATGTCTCGAGTCCAAAGGCTATGTAACCGCTATAAAAAGTTATTTGTCGGTAAAGACTTACCGAGGCAGCGATGCCTGACAGCTAGTTGTGAGTACAAGATGATATCAGAAAACCTGATTTTATAATAAAACACGTCATATTCAAACATGCACCAGAAATGATATACAGTAATACTTCAACATACAAGTGCACCAACATACAAGAAACTTGAGATACGAGCCAGCTTTTAAGCAAGTTTTAGCACTAACATACAAGCCATGTTTGAGATACGAGCACTTGAGTCAGTAACCAAGTATGTCGGAGGTGTTTTATGAGAACAGCATCACTCTGTATTTTTCACTTTTCAACTACTCCGGTTATACTTTTGCATCATGTTCGTGGTGGGAGTTTATCAGGGCAGAATTAAAAGTACTGTGCGTAGACCGAAAGTTAACCGGTACAATGATGGATGATACAAAGAAAAAGCGAATGATAAGAATTGGTATTAAACGTGAAATTATTAAAAAAATACGAGAAGGGTGTATGCATGATCGAGCTGGCTGCCAATATGACAGAAATACATCAAAATACGCACAATTATCAAACAGAAGGATAATATTAAGGGCATTAAGTATGCAAAAGGACTAACCATAATTTCTAAATGGCGCAGTGATCTGGCGCAGTGATGGCGACGAGATGGAAAGACTGCTCATGTTTTGGATAAAAGGCAAACAATTAGCCGGCGACAGCGCAACTGAAACGATACGATATGAAAAGGCCGGTGCTATCTATCTTAACTCATTTCAACTTACGTGATATGAACAAATTGCATACAATCACTAACAATCATTTTGAAAATGTCATTGCCAGCTGTTTAACAATCTTCCACCAAATATCCGTTCTCTTAGCAGAGAAAGGCATTTTAAACACTATTTGTCAGACTATTTATTTAATTTTAATGGCTAACTGTTGCTTTTTTCCCTTTTTTTTGTTTTACCATTGTTGTATGGCCTAATTTGAAAAACATTTCTATTTGTGAAATGAAATTATTGCCAATAAAGTACTATATCTATCAAGACTAAAAAAATACACATTTGGAGAAATTTGCTAGTGGTCGTGCATTCGCCCTTTTCGATGACACCTGTGTTCGCCCTTCTTGCAACATGTTGAAAGGGCGACAAAGGCAAATTTCCTTAGATAGGTTTATCTTAAAACGACTGGCTGATCGTGAGAGCAAAACAAAGGAAAAATTAGCTGAACCGCAAAAAATTTTTAAAACTGAATGTCAAAGCAATTTTAATTACGTTAAGTTTAATATGAAAGTTTGCTTTCAAGTCTGTGCATCAGAATCCAAACTTATCAAAGTCAAATGTTGGAATGAAGGATAACTTTTCTCTCCCTCCCTGGCAAATGCTAGCGTTAGCTGCTATCGTATGTACATGTATTTAATTTTACATTTTAATTAATCATATTTCTTGCATTATTTTTTATTTGTTGTTTTTTGAAAGGATGTGGTAAGTTAGGACAATTATCAACAGGTTTTTCTGTACCATATCTTGTTTAAAGTGTTTTTGAAAGTGTTTTTCACAGTATAGAAACGAATCAATATATATTTAATTGTTCTACATATAAATGAATTGCACCAACATGCGAGTATATTGACATACGAGCTCAGTCTCAGGACGCATTAAGCTTGTAAGTTGAAGTATGACTGTACAAGCATTTGTAATGGTAGAGTCGAAACATAATTCTGGAATATGTCACTTACAACAGGAGCAAGCAGTTCAACTGCTGCCACATTGTAAATTATTGTCATATATGAAAACTAACCAGATGTCGTAATAAATGTGGATTTTATAAGATGCCAACAGGTTTGAATGTACACTAACAAAAGAACACCGAATATATAACATAACTTTAAACAAACAGTAGAGACTCCACTTTTGCACATTTTCCCATGCTCGCCCACAGACCGGCCACGTACTAGCCGCAGCAATGAGAATAGAGGGTGAATGATCCATAGACCTGCCATGTACTAGCGGCAGCAATGAGAATATAGGGTGAATGATCCACAGACCTGCCATGTACTAGCGGCAGCAATGAGAATAGAGGGTGAATGATCCATAGACCTGCCATGTACTAGCGGCAGCAATGAGAATAGAGGGTGAATGATCCACAGACCTGCCATGTACTAGCGGCAGCAATGAGAATAGAGGGTGAATGATCCACAGACCGCCCACGCTAGCGGCAGCAAAGAGAATAGAGGGTAAATGATACTCGGACCTGCCATCTACTAGCGGCAGCAATGAGAATAGATGGTGAATGATCCACAGACCTGCCATGTACTAGCGGCAGCAATGAGAATAAAAGGTGAATGATACTCACATTCATATCCTGGTTGAGGGATGAGACTGTCTCATCATCGGTAGGAAAGTAGTAGATTTGCACTCCATTCTGAGCAAGTTCACTCATAATCTTAGCCTTGACAGAGTAAAGATATCTATTATACTACTAGCGCGGCTTCTACTAATACATACTAGCTTTCTGAAAACAGCCAACGGCATACAACTTTGTTGTACAGCATCAGGGCTAATCTACGAATCTGTATGACTGACTCTACCAGTTGTATGACTGTTCCAATCCATAAAAGAAGTATGATAGATACGATCAAAGTATGATATAAAAATTCACACTAGTATATGAATACCTTTTTGTATTTTAAATTCTTCTCAAACTGATTTTAGATTCACAACCCTGGGTCAGCATTTAAGCAACGATGTCTGCGCACATTACCGCCACTCTTCTTTACTGTTGCCTATACGATGCGTCATATAGAATTTTTAATGACAGCGCAAGACAAAAACTGATTTTACTTGTGAAGAGATAACATACAACTTTCTAGAATTTTCAAAGCCTAGTAATTCGGTCAGTGAATGTAAAAAGGCTGCTATAAATTAAAAAACAAACTGTAACACTAATAGAAAGTATGAGCGAAGTGAGTTTAGCCTTCACCTAGTCTGCCAAGCTAGAGTAAGTTATGCAATGTATCTTAATTAACAGCTATCGTATTTCCCCTCGGTAAAATAACAGTAAAACCTTTTTATTCATTAATACTTCATTCAAACTTTTAAATAACACTTTGTTTTTACAGAGTTTAATATAATTCATTTGTTTTAGTACTATTTTCAACTGCTCAAAGTATTTACCAAGCGTTGGGGCTGTGAAACATATTAAATAATATTATGGTCTATTATTAGGTCTATTATTACGATAATACTTGTTGCAACATGTTATGGTTTTGACAGAAGAAACACATGTCGGAGTGATTAAATTTGCATATAGATGCTCGGCTGCAAAGAACTTTTGAGTTTAGTTTAAAATCTGGTTAATACAGTTATGAGACCGATGTGAGGCTAGCCAGAGTATCATAACTACAACAGTATGATATGAACAACTGACAACGTTTCCTAGGAAGGAACAGGACAAACCATGGACCAAATGGAGGTCTAGAGAGCCATTACAGTCATGGACTACACCAGTTCTCATGTATCAATACTACTTGGTACTATCGAGGTTTTATTGAAGACAAATGGATTTGTGAAGGACTCGATTGGGCTGAGTATAAATTCAGAATAAAAGTTCCAGTTTGAAAAGCGCTCAAGGTTCATCCGATGTTGAAGAGACAATATGGATTTAATAACACCAGTGCTACCCAACTGCTAATAGGCGAGCAGCATCAATAGAGCGATAATAGAGCTATTACGGAGTAGCGAGTATAAGAGGTGGATAAATGTGCAAAAACTGTTTTAGGTCAATTGTAAGCCGCGCGTGTCATTTTGGTTGCCACAGTAACAAAACATTCCTTTCCCTTGATAGACTGTACAGCGAAAGAAACCAAACTCATTTGCATATTTTATGAATATGGAAATACTGACCAAAAATGCCTTCCATAAGAATAACTTTATTTCAAAGATTAATGGCCAGAAGTATTACACCGGATGATAGACCGTGCGTGAAGCCAGTCAAGGCTGCATAAGCCAATACAGGCATCAATGCGCTTGATACAAGCTTCTGACAACATCAGTACATACGCAAACATGTATGTGTTGGTTGAAACACAAAGTATGGTTACATCATGCGAACAGATTATCAAAGAGGATTAAAAAACTACAATATTTTCCTGAGGCTAATGAGGATAGCAAGAGGCATTAATAAAGCTAGACTTGAACATGTAATACTTATAGTTAATATAGAGCTAGCTTGGGCATTGGTGAAAGAAGTCTTGAAGAGAAAAAAACCGGTAGGAATGACAAGCTAACCATGGATACAAAACTCTTTTTCAGACATTAGTCAGTGTAGCCTAAGTGTTAGAGCTACTAGACAGACGCTGTTAATGTAGTAGCGGGTTACCTTGAATCGTGTGAGCTCAGTCTTGGTGATGGTGTCAGACTTGGCTATAACTGGTATTATGTTTACTTTGCTGTCCAGTTTCTTCATGGTGACCAGGTCCAGTGACTTCAGTCTAATAAAATAACCAAGAGAAAAATGCTAGGTCCAGCAGCGAAGTTAGTTTCGCTTCAAAAAGTAACAAATGCTCGATGAATAATGGCTGCTGTGGCCAAACACGATAATAAATAAATCTACCCACTATTAAAGGAATATACAAGAATTGTCACACCAATTTAGCTGATGCAAGTTTTCATCTAGAGGCAGTTAAGTACATGTAGAAGGCAATTGCGTTTCCTTGAAATATGACTAACCATGCTGTAGGTAAGTACTTGGGGAAAACACTATGAACTAATCATGCAATTACTATCCATCAACGATGACTAATTCCCAGACAAATAAACAAAATGCCTTACTTGCTAATTTGCTTCATTATTCATACCAACATGACAACAATTATAAAAAAGTGGGTGAGAGTTCATGTACAGTCCTTATCAATAGTTGGAGGAAGGAAACAAGTTATTTTACAAGTTTTCATAGCCAAATATTGAACACACACCGTCGGTTCAAGTAAAGTTTGTTTTACAGAACTGATCATCCGACTCTTCAAACACCAGGACAGAGAATTAAACTAGATGAAATAGTGAAAGAGGAAGCAATATTTATAAATCAGCTAAATAAAAGAGGTGCATGACCTTAGCTGGCATATTCTGTGATTTAGTAACAAGATTACGGGTAAGAAGAAATCAAATGCTGCTTATCATAACATGAGATGGAATGACTCACGAGTGACCGGTGGGAGCGATAAAATAGAGACAGGCGTGTACTCGTGTATCATGGTAGTTGAACAGCTGCCTTTTGATTTTCAGTTCTTCCTGAAACGAAGATGCATCATTAACTGCTCAAGAACACAGAAATATAAAAATAATATAATATGCTGTACAGAGAGAGTACGGCTAACACTCAGTTTATCGAAACGCTGGTACATGCAGTTTTTTATGTCTTAAATGCTAAGAGATGAAACCAACAGTAATAACAAAGAGTGTCTATGAGCTGACTAGGAGTGTTTATGAGCTGACTAGGAGTGTTTATGAGCTGACTAGGAGTGTTTATGAGCTGACTAGGAATCTCTATGAACTGACTAGGAGTGTTTATGAAGTGACTAGGAGTGTTTATGAACTGACTAGGAGTGTCTATAAACTGACTAGGAATCTCTATGAACTGACTAGGAGTGTTTATGAACTGACTAGGAGTGTCTATAAACTGACTAGGAATCTCTATGAACTGACTAGGAGTGTCTATGAACTGACTAGAAGTGTCTATGAACTGACTAGGAGTGTTTATGAAGTGACTAAGAGTGTTTATGAACTGACTAGGAGTGTCTATAAACTGACTAGGAGTGTCTATAAACTGACTAGGAGTGCCTATGAGCTGACTAGGAGTGTCCATGAGCTGACTAGGAGTGTCTATGAGCTGACTAGGAGTGTCTATGAACTGACTAGGAGTGTCTATGAACTGACTAGGAGTGTCTATGAACTGACTAGGAGTGTCTATGAACTGACTAGGAGTGTCTATGAACTGACTAAGAGTGTCTATGAACTGACTAGGAATGTCTATGAACTGACTAGGAGTGTCTATCAGCTTCACTAGGATTGTCTACCAACTGTTGTGTAGAATGACTATTGACGAGAATGGTCTTTTGTATCATGAATCTCACTAAACAACTCACTGGACAACTCACTCCGCAGTGTCAACTAAATGACTAGAAGTGTGAATGAACTGACAAGTAATGCAAGTGCTTCTACAGAAAGCAACCAATTGACTGTAAATAACAGTTGACGGCTACTAGCATTCAGGTAAATGGCTACTAGCATTCAGGTAAATGGCTACTAGCATTCAGGTAAATGGTTAATAACATTCAGCTGAGTGATTGTTGTGATAATAGGGTATATATGTAATTTCAACTGGTGACTTAGTACTAACAAGCTGGCCAGCTAATGATCTCACCTGCAAATATGCTTCATACTGCTTGTCTATATATTCCACTATTGGCACAACAGAGTTTTCCTTGTTTATTTGATCAGCGAAGCCAACAGAATCAACCACGGTTAACTTCAGCCTCACGTTAGACTCTTGCAAATCTACAAATAGATACCATATAGCCTATAAAGGGTGGCAAGAAGGAAGATAGAGCCATTATTATAGAATAATAACCTTCATCAACACTTGTTTAAATGTTACTAACTAGAGGGTACATGAGGGGACAAGCTACTTAAATTAGGTTAGTCAAAGCTTGACTCATGATTATCAGCTTGTCAGAAGTATAGGTCAGATATACCCTTATAGAAAGCCTGATGAGAACTTTTTTCACTATTTTTTAAAGTGACATCTGTTTACTCATGATGGCGCTAATTTACCAATTCAGCTCCTCGTCTCTTTTTGATGATGATGCAAGCATGAACAATTCCAAAAAATAAAACCCGCTAAAAGTGATAGAATCGGCTCATATAACCGCATTTGTAGATCAAACTATGTGTCCTGCCGGTATTCTCCTCAATACTATTAGATTACCAGCTTTTACAACACCCTTGCTCAACTCACTCAAAAATTCCTGTCTTCCCACTTTTGTTTTGGGATGTAATTGAAAACATCATTTTATTAAAGCTTACTAATATCAATAACAAGTCATACATGTAAATACTTCCAGACAGATTGTAGAAAAACCAAGTTATGTTTAAACTAGTAGAAATTTTGATTATTCATCATTTACCCATGTTCCCATCACTTAATTTTTGTTCTTCTTAGCAAGTTCATATTTACCAGGCCAATTTACACCCTCGGCATCAGTGTTATACACCTTCTTATTGTGACAATTGACAACCTCGGCATCAGTGTTGTACACCTTCTTATTGTGACAATTGACAACCTCGGCATCAGTGTTATACACCTTGTTATTGTGACAATTGACAACCTCGGCATCAGTGTTATACACCTTCTTATTGTGACAATTGACAACCTTGCCATCAGTGTTATATACCTTCTTATTGTGACAATTGACAACCTCGGCATCAGTGTTATACGCCTTCTTATTGTGACAATTGACAACCTCGGCATCAGTGTTATACGCCTTCTTATTGTGACAATTGACAACCTCGGCATCAGTGTTATACACCTTGTTATTGTGACAATTGACAACCTCGGCATCAGTGTTATACACCTTCTTATTGTGACAATTGACAACCTTGGCATCAGTGTTATATACCTTCTTATTGTGACAATTGACAACCTCGGCATCAGTGTTATACGCCTTCTTATTGTGACAATTGACAACCTCGGCATCAGTGTTATACGCCTTCTTATTGTGACAATTGACAACCTTGGCATCAGTGTTATACGCCTTCTTATTGTGACAATTGACAACCTCGGCCTCAATGTTATACGCCTTCTTATTGTGACAATTGACAACCTCGGCATCAGTGTTATACGCCTTCTTATTGCGACAATTGATAACCTTGGCATCAGTGTTATACGCATTCTTATTGTGACATGATACATGTCAATGTAGGACAATTTTGTATCAGAGAAAACCGAGTCTCTTAGAAAATTCAAAGTAATAATTATGCTACAAAGACTATAAGATTTAGGAGATAAAGCAGTTTTGTTTGCATGAATAGGTAAATGTTGGCACCATTTCAATGAAGACTACAACATAAAGACAACCTATGAGTACTGAATGTGAAACTGATGAGCAGAGAAAAGCGCTCAGGGCCAACTTATCACTCACCGTATGTATGGGCTTTGACGCCGACTTCCCTAATAAAATGTGTAGAAGGAGTGGCATCAAACCTTGTGTTGAACAATGTATCCATCAGTGTAGACTTGCCCAACCCTGTCTCTCCTACCAAAATATGTACACAGCTCAATCTTCAGTACCAACGATGGAATAGTTTACTCCAAAAGGAGTGGGAGCCAGGTTGATAGTGCCGGTAAAAAGAAGGGTTATAGAGGAATATTAAAGAATTGAAGCAACTGCTTTCTATATTTGTCTATTCTAAGACTAAAGGAGATCTGCCTCCCTCAGACTTTCAAACAAGATACATAGATCAATGGACTACCTATTGGTTGCTAGGAAGTAGAAAAGTTCTTGAAAACACCACAAGAGTAAGATGCATGGATGTTTAAACTTTTTGTTTATGTAAACGCAGATAAACTGAAAAAAATTTTTCCCTGAACAGCGAAACTTGCATATTTGTTAGTTTTAAGCAATATGCTAAATATTACAACCAAATGATGCAAATAAAATTGAACGTGTGAACAAAATAAGAAATACCATTGGTACTAATGGAATATCTTTGAACCTCAAAGGTTCAAGAGAATGATTTTGGAAAGTTATTGTCTAATGAAAACAATATGACTAAAACAGTATTGCTGAGAATTGCTAACAGAGACTCCAGCTCCGAATAGAGGAATATCTGGAGCTGGAGTCTCCGGAGCAAAAATTAGAAAATTTACCTTGGCTTAGGCTGTGCCACTATACTAAATTCATACCCATCTTCATCTTGCAAATTGCTTGAAACCTAGCTAACGACAGGTTTACAGTTGTGTAGATGAGTGTAAGGTTCTATCTACTCAAGAACTAAGCTCATGAAATGATGAACAACCTGAGTTACTAACTTGCTTTCATTATTTTACAGACACAAAGCTGTGGTTTCATTTATAGTGAACAGAGCGGGAAATACCAAAGCTGTGAATGCATTTCCAGCGGACAAAAAGACAACCACCCAAATCATGGTATAAATTTAATGAAAATAATGGGAAGCATCAAATCGGTTTCTTTTTCATCAAAAAGAATAAAAATTTTACAAATTTTAGATCGAGCATGAGGTCTGCTTTATTAACTGAAAGCATAGGCCGCATGTGTTGTTAACAGCTCTGTGATCTTGGTTGGATATGCCAAAGTTCAGTGAACTTTTAAGATTGGATGACAATCCTGTCACCAGTGGCTGAACCTTTTAGTAATTAAACCCCAACTGCTGTTCAAGATCAGGAGTCCTGAACACCTAAGCCACACACAGCCGTTTAATTGCACAATGATCCTCAATTGTTTTGCAATAAACAACAATAAACAAGAAAATCAGGTATTACAGTGTCTATAATTTGAGAAATGCTAACAGCTACATACTCTCATGAAACTTAGGGTCAGAGTTACTTGACCCTATTACAAAATCAAACAGATTATCACAATCAAGACACAAACAAATAAAGTGTATAAAATATGGCCGAGGAAAACAACTTACCGACACAAAGAATATTGAATGAGAAGCCCTGAGTAACTGATTTATTGACCAACTGATCAGGCAAACTGTCGAACCCAACATGACCTGCCAGTTTAAGCTCTCGCAGATTACTCTACAGAATATAGTTTTGCATGTCATATGGCATGAAACATCTTTCGGCAAATTATTAGTTTATGTGCAGCAATATTTTTATTGTACAAGCAAATGACTATCCACACAAAAAACAACAATTTCTACAGTAGAAATGGTTTTCGACAATTGTAGGTGGAAGCGAATTCCTAAATGATAAAAAAAAGTTAAGAGTTGCCGCTTATTAAAAGCTACGTCATTAATCAATTGATACATTATTTGTTGAAAAAATGTTTCAGGCTACATCGCCTTGAGTGTGTAGATAACCCTTTTTTTCTTGGTTAATAAAAACTGGCCGACTACAATTTTTAGGCCATATAGGCTAGCTGGCTATTGAATTGTATAGTAGAGTAAGGAGTCTCCTGCGATAGATAAATTAATTTACCTACATAGATCCATTAGTACAATCAATTAATACGAATTCAAGTCTAATTACCAAATCAAATTTTAGTTCTTCCTATCTCATGTATATACAATTTTATCTACTCTACTCCATCTCGTGCTCAATTGCTTACATACATAGCATATCCCAGCTACTACTCACATCATATAACCGTTTGAGTTCCATTTAGTTTTTCTCTATTATTAGTGAGGTTGACAGAATTCAATTTTCCCATGCCCCCCTCAATAATTAATATATACAAATAAACCATAATCTAGACATCTCCGTAAAAGCAGTACTTCTTTATTTTTTTATTTTCAAAGGTAAACTAACATGAATATTTGGTGAAGTTTTAATATTTCGCTAAATATTTCATGCTTTAAAAAATTTAGCTTTGAACAAAGAAACTAGCTGAAATGAACAAACAAACAACCGAAGAAATAGATTACACAACGAATATAAAATCTTACAGAGTTTTTAACAACTTCTGCTTTTGGATGAGGAGGTTTTTCTGACATGTTGCAGTTATAATCTAAGTGCGACAAAGGTTCAGATAGTGAAAAGACGGAGAATGACCTTGTGTATTGATGACCTAAAAACTAGCAAGTTTTGTGCTTAGCCGTTAGCTGATTGGACGTTCACTTCAAGATTAATTTTTTTATTGGTCAAACACCGGAAGCCAAAAAAACTAGTTTTACGAATGTTTATTGGCCATTAGTGTCGGGGACATCGAGAAATCACGGACGTTGTATAAGATTTTGGCCTAATATTTGCAGCCAATATATAAAAGCTTCGATTTTGCTAGGTCGCAGTGAGACAACTCGTCAAAAATATTTTACGGCTCGTCAATATATAGAGCAACGTGGCTCATGAAACGAAAGTTTATCGAAGGCGAATCGTTGAAACTGCTTTAGATCAAATATCATTGGGTTCTAGAAGTTAAAAACGACATCAGCCAGCTTCATTTAGTATTGGTCGCTTTTATAATATAATTCTTTGTTTATTTTATGAGTCAATGTAGCAAACATCATACAAATAATTTACATGTATTTCCTCATATCATTGTTTTATTAACAAAGCTAGTTGTCGTCATAAATCGTCATAAAAAAGTAAGTATGATGCTCATTTACGATGAGCAACATCTGTATGTACTACTAAATTTAAACAAATTCTATTGTAATGAAGGTTTTGTTATTTACCTTTGTTTCACAAACCTGCTAAAATGTATTTATTTTTGGTTAAAATCATGTATTTGTGTAGCTCTATTTTAATAGAAATTGAACATCGTTACAACATGTTTGCTATATACATGGTTTTAGTTGATTTTGTACGTTGAAACTTGTTGGTGGCAGTTCCTTCACGCGTCGATTCATAAATAGGTAATTTTTCAGTGGGTTGAAGCCAGGCCAAAGTGTTCATACACGAATCACCTTGTGCACCTCAAGTTTTTGTAATGAAATTTGCTGTTGATAGCGACCGATACACTGGCACTGCTCAGAACAGTTAATTTGTCATCTAAATAAAACAATTGTTTGTGTTTGTAGATTTTAATAGATTTTTAAATGGCGTAGCTGTTAGTGGTCGAGAGAGAGGTAATAGCATGGAGGCTGCTTTGAAGCTGATTGTTTTTTTCGCACTTCCTTCAATTACGACTGGACAGCTCACTCTCTACATGTCTCAAAATGAGACGCAGAAGCTTTTTGGTGAGTCTCACAACATTCATATTTTGTTTTGGTATGTGTGTTGATGTGGACATATTGATTAGATACTACTGAAAATAGCTGCAGATCATCAACTTTTAGGGCTGAAGAAAGTATTAGGTATTCTTTAAAGGGTATTGCACTGTTGAACAACCTGTGGTCATTAACAATTTCTGTGTTAAACTAATATTGTTGACAGGTTAATATATAGAGGTATTTTTCAAATATTATGGCTGCACCATGGAAATGGCAGTAACCACATAAACTGGCAGCTAGTATTTATATAGAGTTTCATGGGTGGGCTGTTTGGCAACTGCAACAAATCCCTGGTCAAAGGTGACTACTACCTAGTGTTATACGAGCTCTAGGATAGGGTTACATACATGATTATACGTTGCCAAAGGCTAGGCTCATCCTGACAAGCATTGACAGCATCATCTAAACACATCAATTCTTGCTGGATTTTTTATAAACAAAGTGACCTAAGCGATTACGTAAAGCAATACTTGTTTCAGTTGAGATTTGTGGTAGGGTACGGCTGTCTTCAACTTTCAAGTCTCCTTGGTGCCAGCAAGGTGGTCCGGACTCATCAGTATTGAGCTGATTTATCCATGTGTTTTAATCTTCCTTCTATTAACATCTCAAGATTTTCTAACATATCCTTTAAAACAGCTAATTTTTACTTTTACTATCTGTAGCAACTAGTTTAACCCATTTTCATCAGCCATGTTTAGAAAGAGGTGTTTGTCAGTTGACCAAAAACCTTATAGTCCCATGATGGGTGAAATTTGTAAATTTATGCAAAACGATTAAATATTCAGACGAAATATTCGTTTTCTCTTCTGTTGAAAGGCTTACTACTCCAGAGCAGTTACTCCAGAGCAGTTGTTTAGTAGCTGTGGCTTGGTTCTCTACAGATGTAGGTTCTCAATAAATCATGTCTTCTGGAAGGTATAGTTTTAATAATATATAATACAGCTCTGAAATGCAAATGAACATTGAGATATATATTTTAGTGCAAACATAATCCAGAGTTGGCGCTGTCAAATATATAGGAAACACTAATGGTTCATGTTATTGGCTGTCCTGACTTCTTTTCTTCCGAAAGTATAAAGAGGTGAAATAAAAATCAAAATGCTAATGAATCATGAGTATATTTTAACCACGCTTCCACAAATATTGCTCTTTTCAAAGGACGAGTATCAATTTCGGCTCCATTCAAGTCTCCTAGTCGTAAATGTATTTGTAAATATGTCGCAGTTCTTATATGTTTTAAATTGTTTAGAGCGCTTTAAATCCACACACAGTTTGTTCTCTTTCATTTGAGACTCGACTTTCTGTTGTTGCAGAGAGCGCACCAGTCAGGGGTTTTACATTGTACCTGTACTACAGATTGACATCACTGAGAGATTGCAATTTCTAAAGCGTTAATGGTTTTTATTGACAGAAACCCCTGGCTTCACTAGTCCAGGCTGATAATCTTGTCGTATGAGCTATTTTATAAGTTGTGTAGGGAGAGGGTGTAGGCCAGCAGCACCACTTCTCACCACTGAGACTCCATTATCTTATAATTATCACAAGTCGGTTTTACAGATAAGACAACTTTTAGAAAGATAAAAAACTGCCATGCGTCGCTCATGCATATCCCTGTTCAAACCGGTGTCGGCTTATAAATTGTACTCGCACATCCTGTATTGGTAGAGTGCAGATAATATATCTTGTTCTTGCCACAGCTATTCACATCAGGGAAGCAGCAGTTTATCATTATTCATGTTTATATATTTCTCATTCTCCTTGACTAAGATAACCATTTCATCCAAATATCCTTATTATAGAAATCATATTTTAATGCAGTCTCTTGCGTCATTATATTCTTGTATCAACTCTGACCTTTGCCACATGGAACTAACAGGTCTAACCTACTAGGTCACTATGTTTCCATGGTGAGGTTAGTCTGCAAGTTTGCGCCAGCGAGTTTTGTTACTCACAATTTGTTATTAAATGTTTCATGCGTGCGAAAGATGGAAATGGCTCCTGCAAATGACGCGCAAGAAAATTACACCCAGGCTATTCTATTTTAAACGTTTTTTATACTTCAGTCAAAACATCGCATCCCAGCAAAGCAAAAACTAAGCAAAAATAAACATATTGCTGGATCCATTGTGACAAGAAAGCGTTCACCTCGACTATACAGAGGTGTGCCGCTATTGACCTCTGGCATAGAATTTTTAGAATCCGCAACATGCGAATGTCTATTGAAACATTTATCACATGGTAACGGAATGCCCACAAATTCCAAATTTTCATCATCCCACAATGAAAACATAGGGATTAAGAAAGTGAGTGACAGAACTATTCTTACTGCCATTTTCTGCATCGAAGAAGCTTTAAAAATTTTGCTAAATTATTTCGCTGACCTGAAACTCGTTTCTCAATTCATCGCCGACATATAATTACGTATTGGCTTTAACAAGAATAATCGATACCCTCAAGTATGTTAGGGTACACCACTTTTCTTCGTAAGACAAATTGGGTCACTCAAAGTTGTTGTACAATCAAAGAAGGATGCGGAAGCTTTTCCATCCACTATCGAATGTTTAGTGCCGAGTACCAATCTCCAACTCAAGCTCTCCTTTGGAGCCATGGTATATCTCTGGTGAAAGTTTAGGCTGTACCTGCATTATAATAAGTCACTCACTCTTCATGGTTATAACGTTCACTGCTTGGTATACATGTAGTACACTGTACAGAACAATTGAATATCCCATATTTCGCCACTCATAATTACAAGTTGGTCCAACCACACCTGTTCAGTGTCATTTCGCAGCATCAAACGTATTCTCCGGTCATGTCTTAGCTAAATTATTGGATGCGGTTACATCACTCGGCCAAACCTATTAACTCTGCTTATCAAAGTCGGTTACTGTCTTTGTACCACAGATAGATTTTCATCTAGCTATCAAGTTACATATTCACTACATACTTGAGTAACTCAACTTGCCTCTGTCTAAGCCTTTTTGTAACCACAAGTGTTTGTTTCATCGGAGTGTGGGCTCCACTCCTAGTTAATACGCTCACAGCCCTTCAATTATATGAGCAAACACATCTCTCTGACTATTCATGATTTCTATTGTTAGAGATGCATTCTCAATGAAATGTTATTTACAGTTACTTATCAGCAGTGTTTGTAAATAGCTTACGTATTGAAAGCAGCGTTGTTGTACGAATACTAGACAGTGCATTATACTATAAGAATGTTACTGCCTTTATCGCTCAGTATTTGTTCAGTATTGGTTTGTGTAATCATTAGCATTGACTGGTAGCATCTCAAGGATGACTCAGATTATTTCCTATATTTTGATAAGTGGTGAGCAGCTGTCTCTTTTCTACTGTCCCTGACATTTACTCCGCATCTTTCTAGATTATTGTCATTGTAAAATGAATTCAATACAACTTGTTTTTATTAATTTTTGTATAGAGCCTAAATATATTTTAGCTCATAATATGTTTAAAATATGTTATTAATACTTAGCAATCAGACGTGAGTTTTTTATAAAATATATAAAATCAAATATTTCTTCAAACAATACTTTGCTCCTCAAGTGACATTTACACTGGGCGTATCATTTAATAATAGTAAACCTGTTCAATATTAAGCTGTGAGGAACTTGGTCAAGTTGAAAATAATTAATTTTATATTGCATCATGTTTAAAAAATGTCAAGATCTTTTTTATTAAAAGCACCTCAAATGGCAAATACCAAATTTAAACACGTTAACATACATAAAGATGTAGGTAGTACAGCCATATACAGTCAACCTCTCATTGAGCTATCACAAATCCACCACAGACTGAACGTGCACTGCATTTGTGTGCCATGACTACGTCAATGTTAATGCAATTTCCCATTCAGCATGCACTACTTTTATAATAAAGAAACAAATTTTATAAAACACGACAGAAATTGAATTTGGAATAAATCTTGTTGACATTCGCACTGTTGCAATGATGGACAAGGATACACAATTTATAGACTGAATCCCTCGTAAGACCTCATAACTAGACATAGTTGACATTCGCACTGTTGCAATGATGGACAAGGATACACAATTTATAGACTGAATACCTCGTAAGACCTCATAACTAGACAATAATGAATCACCGGTAATTATATAGCTAGCTAGATTTGTTTTCATTACGAATACTAGCCTACATTTAGCTGCTTTCCAAAACACTCAGAGAAAAGTACTGGTCACAATAATATGCTTCCAATAGCACTAAATTTGTGACATTGTCTACTAGGTAGCCTGCTGTACAATTATAGTGGCTATTACGACTATGACCCACCCAATTATTATAGGTTTTATAGGAGGAAGTTACGTTTTATTAAAATCAAGTTGTCTCTCCTGTAAACCTTCTTGTGCAATGCATTGACTTTGTCGCTGTCAAACTTCTTGAGCAGGATTTTCTTGGGTTTGGGACAAGTGCCTGGGAGACGTCTACATGAGGGAACAGTGCCGGACTAGTAAAACTAATTAGACTATAAAGAAACTCCGTAATAAAATAAACTGGCTGAATATGTACATACACAACTGCTCTTTTAGTTAAAAAATAAGATCTGCCAGACTTTGAAGAACACATGTAAGCATCCATGGAATTCGTGGTGGCTTTAAGGTTTGTTATATCGGTTACATGTACAGTGAAACTCGGATAACTCGCCCTCGGATAACTCGAAAACACGGTTAACTCAACGCATTTGTTTGGTCCGTTCCCACGCAATGATAAATGGCTTTAGATAACTCGACCGAAACTCCGTTAACTCGAACAGTTTTTTGCCAAACGGCTACCGAGACGGTTATTACTATCGCTTTAGAATTTCACTTTATTCCAAGCCATAGCGATAAACATCGACTTTTAGTAGATCTTAGGCCTCATTATTACCAACATCGGCAAAATATTTTCATTAACGACTTTTCTAAAGGTTTGCAAAAATCAAATTTTACCAAACATCCGCTTAGCGATAACCCTCCGAAAGCAAGAAAAGCCAGGTAGAATTCGGATAAATTTAAAGTAAATTCGGCAAAATTGATAATGGGTTTTTAATAGTAAAGCAGTTTTGTAATAACTGACTTACTGCAAAATTGATCTTGGTTAAAACGCTCGGTAGAAAAATACGTATGTATTTTTTCTGAGCGTTTTAACCGCGATCAAGTTTTGCCAATTTTAATCTGAGAACGTCCTGGCAGTCACATCAGCTAAAACCACAAACAAATCTCAAGTGATAGAAAAATATCTATACTTTCTGATTAAAAATATTTAAAACTTCACACGAGAGACCCTTCAACTTGCCACAAGTAATCTATGCTTTTGATTGATATATAGTTTGTATATGTACATGTATCTACTGATAAATACGTGCACTTATGACTGTCCTGATAACTTGAACGCTCTAATAACTCGAACACTTTTGCTCGGTCCCTTGAAGTTTGAGTTATCCGAGTTTCACTGTATATGTTGAGGAGAAGGAATTACCATTTGCAAATTAAGTGAATAGTCTACCACCTACACATCAACTGTAAAGGCTAAATAAATCACCTCGAGTGGTGACCAAATAAGAAACGAAACACATGAAGATACTCACACTCCAGATATTACTCGTCAACATATTTTATCCTCACTTTAAGAAATAAAGGAACAAGCTATTGAGATCTAATGATCATTACAAGGCAATACAGAATGTCTCAGGATTTATTTAGATCTATGGTCTTTTTATATGTAGACTTGGTTACCAACTAATAAAGAAATAATTTTGTTCTTATCCGTTAACAAAATATCAATCACTTTGCTTTCATTTCTGTCCTATCGTACTTTGTTAATTCGTACCATGAAGAAAAAACTAAATGATATGCCTATTAGAATCTTAAAGCGGCGAAACAATGAGCAGATGTCCTAATGGCACTTGTGGGTCAGGTACTTATTATAGATTCGCTTTTTATATCAAATGCAAAATTTCCCCGACGTTTTTTATTGGTATTGGTAAGTTATCATTGTAGGTATGCACAGATGTTATTGATGATAGCATCTGTGTACTCAGTGTCAAATACTTTGGAGACCAGATGATCAGGTAGCCATTGTTAAATGTCTGCTGAATGTCTGTTATTACAGGGTTCAATGCTGAGGTAGTCTATGTGCTGCGAGACCAGCTAATGCCAGCAGCCCTTTCCGCTCTCGTCACTCTCAACTCTTCCTACAATGAACACATTTTGCACTGGCGCAATGACTACCATGACAAACAGGTGAGTTCAAGTCCCTTTCAAGGTGGCAATTAGAGAGCCCGTGTTAGAGAGGGTGTGACGTGTTAGAGAGGGTGTGACGTGTTAGAGAGGGTGTGACGTGTTAGAGAGGGTGTGACGTGTTAGAGAGGGTGTGACGTGTTAGAGAGGGTGTGACGTGTTAGAGAGGGTGTGACGTGTTAGAGAGGGTGTGACGTGTTAGAGAGGGTGTGACGTGTTAGAGAGGGTGTGACGTGTTAGAGAGGGTGTGACGTGTTAGAGAGGGTGTGACGTGTTAGAGAGGGTGTGACGTGTTAGAGAGGGTGTGACGTGTTAGAGAGGGTGTGACGTGTTAGAGAGGGTGTGACGTGTTAGAGAGGGTGTGACGTGTTAGAGAGGGTGTGACGTGTTAGAGAGGGTGTGACGTGTTAGAGAGGGTGTGACGTGTTAGAGAGGGTGTGACGTGTTAGAGAGGGTGTGACGTGTTAGAGAGGGTGTGACGTGTTAGAGAGGGTGTGACGTGTTAGAGAGGGTGTGACGTGTTAGAGAGGGTGTGACGTGTTAGAGAGGGTGTGACGTGTTAGAGAGGGTGTGACGTGTTAGAGAGGGTGTGACGTGTTAGAGAGGGTGTGACGTGTTAGAGAGGGTGTGACGTGTTAGAGAGGGTGTGACGTGTTAGAGAGGGTGTGACGTGTTAGAGAGGGTGTGACGTGTTAGAGAGGGTGTGACGTGTTAGAGAGGGTGTGACGTGTTAGAGAGGGTGTGACGTGTTAGAGAGGGTGTGACGTGTTAGAGAGGGTGTGACGTGTTAGAGAGGGTGTGACGTGTTAGAGAGGGTGTGACGTGTTAGAGAGGGTGTGACGTGTTAGAGAGGGTGTGACGTGTTAGAGAGGGTGTGACGTGTTAGAGAGGGTGTGACGCAACAATTTTAACAACTTTCTATGGTAATAACTTTTTTATGCTGAAATGCATATCAGCATTCAATCAATTGTACTAGTACAATTGATTCAGCGTACAACCTTAATTTGAGCAGATATTTGACTAATCAAACTAATATCCAACTTAAAACATTCAAAGGTTTGTTTAATTATTTTTTACGTTTTTCTCATCGTTCTCAATCATCAGTTTAATTGCAATATTTTAGCTTATAATGTTTTATTGCATTCTTTGTTTTTCGGATGTTGTGACTGTAGAGCAATTAAATATTGAAATGACCTGAACTTGGGTCTAAAGAATTTCTACTGGTTGTACCAGGCTAAAGTTGCATTCTAGTCTATAATTGTTGGCTGGGGTTTTGATAATGGAGCATGCTGGGTAAGCTACACATATAACGCCTCTCCTAATTTGTTTACAAAACAAATATCATTTAGCCATCAGCACCCTATCGGTATTGATTACAGAAGCGAAAAATATAGGAAGTTTTGTTTTTGTAAGGAATTCTCTGACACCGTTGCATCAATGCTGTGTGTTACAAGATCAGTGGTTCTGTTGAACTTTTACCACTGTGAATCATTCCTATTAAGTTGAGGGCTGTGAAGGCTTGATGACTGTGAAGTGCAAACAGTAGGAGAACTATTATGCTGTTCATGATATCTAGGAGCTGAGAAGGCTGATAAATTCTTGGTCATAGTTGAGCCGCTCTGTCTCTTGCTGTACTACAAAGCCAAGTTCAACAGACCGCATAGATTATAGGGTGCATCAAAGGAATGTTTTAGAGAATGTAGCCAATTTCCATCAACAGTTATTCCATGTCATTCATTCTGATCATCAGGTTTCCATGGTTCTATTTATGTACGAGGAACAAATTTAGACTTCATTTAATGCCTTTCACAGCTCGTCCTCTCGGTGAGGCCTCAGGTGCAGGGCTTTCTCTTGTCACAGTTGTCTTCAGAGCTTGTCAAAACAGTCTAAGCTTTAGAAATAGTTGCCAGCAGTATTTTGCCTAAAAATTTAGCTGCTGAGAGTATTACTGTGTTTCCATGCTTCAATTGGGTTTAGATTTGCCCTCTGTCGACTAATTCGCACCCCACCGTGTCAACAATTCGGAGTTGCACTATATAGATCTTTGCAAGGTTCGCGATGTATCTTTCAAACAAAACATGTGTAGTAAACTAGTTGCACTAAACTAAGCCAGGATGCCTGATCACAATGCTGAAACATTTTTATTTCCACTAGGGAGAGTTTAGCCGAGTATCATCGATTCAGATCTATTAGCCGTGCACATTTCTATGATGTCAAAGTACTCTCACTGCGAATGCTTTTGCACAAATTTAGCGAAGCGAAATGGCATCGAATGTGTTTGGATTTTACGGTTTGTCAGATTTGGGGTGGAAGCAACTCCAAACTCATTTGAAGCATGGACACGCAGTGTTTGTTTACTGGCCTGTTATGCACCCTTACCAAACATGAAGTCCATCAGCAATCAGTATTTTTTTCACACTCACGTGAGTGTGAGTTTTTTCTCACCTCCAAGTACATCAGATACATTTTATTCCAAAGGGGATGGACAACCGGACATCAGTCCAGTGGCTGCTTCTCTCCGCGTCATTATTTTACTTCCTGTTTTATCATCTGCTTGGTGGTTTTTTAACACGGTCAAATAATGTGCATAAACTTAGTCTTTTGCAATTACAAAAATTTTAGAAGGTCAAAAAACGCTCCAAACAATACTCAACAGTTTGCGAACAGTATACTTATATACACACTGCTACCAATTATTATCATGGTCTACGATCGCTGCCAGTTTTCAGCTTGTGTTTTCAATCTATAAGTGCTTCTGTTCCGCCATTTGTAATAATCTTCATTTTGGTTCTTGTTGACATGTGGAATTATGGCTCATAATTCTGATGGCTCTGTCATTCTTGTAGGTTGGATATGCTATTGACTTTACTGTAACTCCATCTGATGGGATAGAAACACCTGTGAAGATGAACACTACACTCACTGGAGTAATCCCCTCTCAGAACTCAGGTGAGCCGCGTGTTTGTGTGTTTTACTAGTAATCTATGGTGATCCCCTCAGCTTCTCAGTGGAAATGGTAAAGCTGATTTGGAGAGCTGAAAGTACCTTCTGGTCAGCCCCTTATGTAGCACACATTATACGCCACACACAAGTGTGTGTGCGTGCGTGTGTGGCGTATAATGCGTGCTACATAAGGGGTTGGCCAGAAGGTACTTTCAGCTTTCCAAATCAGCTTTACCATATCCACTGAGAAGCTGAGGGGATCACCGTAGATTACTAATAAAAATCTAGCTCGGGAGTTGGAGTAGCTGAAAAGACACATTATATAGTTGTTACATTTTGGTATGTTGAAAATTGACCCATCTCTTGAAGCGGTGTTGTGGAGAATTTGATAAAACTACAAAAATGTTTACATTTACATCAGATGTAAGAAGAATTTGTAACATTATGTTGAATATCCTATTATATTTGATAAAGGAATTTCATCATAAATGTTAAAGGTTGACTTGCAACAAAATTCACATTACAGTTATTTGATATCAACAGATTCACCATGTCTTACTTTGCTGGGTTGAAGATGCCAAATATGTAGAAATGTGATTACAAACTCTTAAAAGCTCAAAAATGAACAGTTAATCCCTGCCATCATAAAAACGCCGTGGATTGGAATCCATTTCCAAAAACGGCTCAAATGGGATGTACTTGAACAAGATGGCCTCTGTTTACACTTTCATGCAACCTCATTCGTCTAAATGTTTTCACAAATATATTTCACGCATTCAATAAACCATGTCTATTGTTCTTACGCGTCTGTTTCATCGTAATTGTAAAGCTGTCATTTGAGCACTGATATCTCAAAACCTACCGTGAAACTGTGTAATTTTTTAACCTTAGCTCGAAGGAGTGCATATCATCCTCTGATGAACATGAGGAGCCTGTTGGTCACCTGCGATAGTGGAAAAATGCTGCAGAAACTGTTCGTGCGATTTGGCAGAAAGTATGGGTTACATGATCAGATTACGACTAGATGATCAGACCAGCCTGAAACGATACTGTGAAGTAGCGAGCATTTATATTTGATAAGGGCTTTCCGGTAGAACCCGAAGTGTTTGCCATAAGCTAGTATTGAAGCGTTTTATATTGAGCCTTTTATTGGCCTTTAATTTCACATGATAACACCACGTGTCAAAACAATAACCAAACTGTTGGAGTACGTCAGCCAAATTAAGAGAATCCAAACTACGACATTTTTGTGATAATGGCGGCGATTAACTGTTCGTTTTTGAGCTTTTAAGAACTTGTAATCACATTTCCACTTATTTTGCACCTACAACAAAACAGTGTAAGACATGGTGAATATTTTGATACCAAATAACTGTAATGTGAATTTTGTTGCGAGTCAACCTTTAATGAGTTGTTTTTAGCCTTGAGCATGAGCCAATACTTTTAGATCTAAAGGCTCCCTATCATGGATATAAGGTGGTTTTTGATAGCATTAGTTCTAAGTCCTGATTGTGGGTGTTGTTTTGGCTTCTTTTGATTCTACTGCTTTCTCTAAGGTTCTACTGTTACATCACTGTACTTGCCCACTTTACTCATGGATTAAATCTCCCATAGTGAAGACAACTCTTCACAAGCATAACTATTCACAAAAGTAATGTCATATTTAGTGTATGAGCATGCACGTGTTGGTGTGTGTGATACATGTTTCTAGCACTAACTTATACCATCTATACACGTCATCTAAAAGCGTATAAACAAATAATTAGAGCTGCACAATGATCGCGTTAATTAAACAATTAACACGACCAATACAAATAAACG
Source organism: Watersipora subatra (assembly GCF_963576615.1). Lineage (NCBI taxonomy): Eukaryota > Metazoa > Bryozoa > Gymnolaemata > Cheilostomatida > Watersiporidae > Watersipora > Watersipora subatra. The sequence continues at coordinate 34,430,510 of NC_088717.1, forward strand.
ATTAACTGAGTTGGGCCAATTAATCTTCAATTAAAATGCAACCGAGGTGATGATCTTGATGTGGTTCCTTTCCTTTGTACTGTTTAGTACCATACATTATACTAACGTAGCAGGTTACTACCATTTAATTTACTAACAAATAAATATTATGACAAGCAACACTTTCTTACCAATAAATTACAACAACAATTATTTTGCACTCAACTATGAAAACACAGTGAGTCGCTAACATTAAACTTGTTTATACAATGAGCAAGCGCCGTCCCAATCTAGCTGTAAGCGGCCTCGTTGTTAGTTGTTTGAACATGTTTCTAGGTAATAGCAACAAAAGTGATTTCAGTATTATTTAATACGTATCTTACAGTTTATTTTTGTTTATTTTTAAAAACTTTCTCAAGTAAATTACACATGTATTTTCATTTTTCAAAAAGGTCACAATCATATTTCAGCTTCAGAATATCAGTAATATAAGATTGACACTTGGAACTTTGAAAGCAGAAAATATCTTCCACCCTAGGTAGTGCATTTCTGTAAGTTGGTGGGAGCGTAAACAAGAAAGCTAAGTGCAGTATATGCCAGAAAGAATCTGCTTACCACCACAGCACATCATCATTAAGATATATTTTAACTAATTTTCATCCTACGCAGAAATCATCACCAGCTGTCGCAGATAATAACTAATACTACTGACTACCGGCACTACTGTTCCCTGTGAGCGGCTATTCTCTAAAGCTGGCAATATTGTATGTAGGAAGAGGGCATCTCTTATGTGAATAAACTGTGCTGTCTCAACTCTTGGCTGACTTGATTAAAGACTTTCATAGACAGTTTTCATACTCATAATAATTATTACATTGTAACTTATGTACATTGTACATAACATGTACTACTGCTAACAATTGTCTAAAATATAATTAATCTATATGTAGCTGTATTATTTGTTTTTGAATATGCAGATTTTTGCTAGATTAATTCTAAGATTAATCAAAGATTAATTGGTTCAGACCAGTTATTAATCACGATCAATTTTTATAATCGTTGTGCAGCTCTACAAATAATAAACAACAGGTGTTTTCCATATCATAGCATCTAATCAGTATGCATAATAGGGATAATAAACAGGAGTGAGGGTCGTGAAATGACTGAAGTTTGTAGGAGTTTAATGTGTGGCATTACTAATTTATAGCTTCCAGGTATGATGAACTATTAAATAAGATGTACTGAGGGGTTCTTCATATGTATACACATGCGTAATACAACTAACAGCATACACCTGTTCTGAAACGCTACCCCTTCATATATCTGTATTATTGTTGAGTTGATCATGTTTTGTAAGGCTTTCCAAATGTTTCTCTTAACTTGTCTTAGGCTTAAAAGTTGGTTCATTGCCTCACAGAAGAGTCGGCGTGTGCAAGAATAGTTGGTTGTCTCGTAATACACACACAGTCATACCTCAACATACAAGCTTAATGCCTTCTGGGGCCGAACTTGTATATCAAATCTCTTGTATGTCAAATTTCTCTTATGCTGGGACATATGAATGTTGAGGTATGACTCTGGTGCATCGAAGGATGATGTGGATTGGCATATCATCCTTGCAATCTGTCTACCGAATCAAGATAAGCTAGATCAGTGGCAAACTCTAGCTGTTATCAAGGATAAAGATTGCATCTCCTCGAAAATAAAAACTCTGAACTATTGTAGGTTTGTTTGCATAGTCAGTTCTACAACCTGACTCTTGAAGTTGGATGTCGGTTGTTCCTTTCCTGTCATTGATCAACATTGAAGTATAGAAATTCATCCTATAATTGTATTACATTACTTTTACATTATTTTTACACAAAGTTTCGCAGCAACTTCAATTAGAAAACAACACAAAAATGATGCATTACCCAGAAAGTTGAATGTTTAGTTAGTCCATCAGATACAGGCTACTAGTAACTGTAACAAGACTTGCTATTTCTCATTGATCAGCATTATCGCTCTGTGTGTAAGCAGGTTTGGAGTTTCTCTTGAGAATTATTCAATTTATCCCGAATGATTTAAAAAAATTAGTATTGAATGGTGGGTATGTGGGGAAAAATGGTAAAAGTGGTATATTGAATTTTATAAGACGCAAAGCAAATTTCAAAGTTTTACAGGAAAAATATTACTCGGCTACAAGCGTGTACAAATAATTTATAACGGGTTTGGGGGGAGGAGATGATCGATATCGCCATTTGCTCCGAATTGTGGCTTGTCGCACTCTTGCTTGACTGTCATATATTGAGGTTTGACTAGACTTAAAAAATTTTTGACTATTATTACTATGGCTGGTGGCAGACCATCTGGCCGACACAGTGTGAGCCAGATGAAGGCTTACACTGTGTCATGAAAAAATCGATGTGGACTCAAGTTATAGCCGGCTGCCCATAACACATAACGTGTAAGCATCGCTCCTGTCAGTCTACTGCTTCAGTCTTGGTGACAGGTGCGTCATCATCGTCTGAGTGAGACCACTTCCAGTCTATATAACGTGCCAAATTATTAAGGTTTCCATCACAAAGTTTAGAAATATGCAAACTTGCAAGGTTCATATTTATAATTCATAGATATACTGATATCTAGAAGAAAATAGAGAGCGGTTTGGAGTTTTTTCTCTTCATTAAATAATTTTTTACAATAGCCAGTAGTCAACTTTTAGAAAATTCGACATATACGTTCTTGTTGGAAATGCTCCAACATATTGCCTCCCTTTGGCATTATTTATATTTTTGCAAGCTAGTCGGTTTGTGGGTCTGTGTTCTCCCAACTGAATAGCTTTGTGATGGTTGCAGCTTTCAGCATGACCTTCAACTGCACAGGCCAGCACGCCGCTGTCGATGTCGGGGTACGGCTCACCTTAAGCAACTGGCTGCACCAGAACTCAACTAGTTTCAGGCTGACGAGGAGAAAACTCTGCACTGGTACATTGAGTGTCTGTTATTATTAGTACTGTAGTTGGGTGTAGTTGTCTCCCCGCTATCTGTGCTGTTCAGGGTACTTTTCCCATTGCTCACACCTCCTTCATTGTTTAGCGTATCTGTCCAACTGCTAGTTTTTCTATGATATCAGCATATATACATCATTAGCATCACAGCGAGCTTGTTCGCGTTTATGACTTGCTTCTCCTTGCGTTATTTTAGAAAGTCTTTAGGGTAACAGTTTTCTTGCAAACCATGCATTTCCGAGAAGTTTGCTCAGGTTTATGTTTCATACTTTACGTTAATATTGTGGGTTTTCACAATGACTAGTCCAAAGTGTTCAGTACAAAACCTTTTACAAAGCTTTTAGTTTTCATCAATATCATAGCAATATCATGTTAGTGATTTGAGGAAGCTTGTTTCGCCATGAATTTTTGCTCTCGCTAGTTAATATTTTTCTGTTGACTTTAAGACAAAAACTAACAATATAAATTAATAAGGGGACTGAACCTAATTATAAGATAGTTCCTACTGTCACAACTCTATGATAAACTCTATGATATACTCTATGATAAACTCTATGGTAAACTCTATGATAAACTCTATGATAAACTCTATGATAAACTCTATGATAAACTCTATGATAAACTCTATGGTAAACTCTATGATAAACTCTATGATAAACTCTATGATAAACTCTATGATATACTCTATGATAAACTCTATGGTAAACTCTATGATAAACTCTATGATAAACTCTATGATAAACTCTATGATAAACTCTATGATAAACTCTATGATAAACTCTATGATAAACTCCATGGTAAACTCTATGATAAACTCTATGGTAAACTCTATGATAAACTCGATGATAAACTCTATGATAAACTCTATGATAAACTCTATGATAAACTCTATGATAAACTCTATGATAAACTCTATGATATACTCTATGATAAACTCTATGATAAACTCGATGATAAACTCTATGATAAACTCTATGATAAACTCTATGATAAACTCGATGATAAACTCTATGATAAACTCGATGATAAACTCTATGATATACTCTATGATAAACTCTATAGTAAACTCTATGGTAAACTAGTGGAATGTGATTGATACACATTCATGCTCGATCTTTTCACGTTTTTATGTCTCCCCTGCTTCTATATAAACTATATAAGCTCCGAAAATGTAAAATTGAAAAATTTACGAGAAATTCAAGTCTGAGTGTGCTAGACTGTCTCACCAATGTCTATAGCACTAGATTGACTGCAAGTTTGCTAGCCGTCAAGGAACTTCTAGGCTCGGTAGCGCTTATCACGCTGCCAGCTACATCGTTCTAAGCTACTGTACTTTATATCATCGCTACTGCCCCAGATTATGACTGGTTCAAGTATTTAAAATCCATTCCATATACCCTAAAACTTTTATTTGAACTTTCATTCAAATACAGGGTGGCACTGTATTTTTTGACTAGTTCATCAAATTATTGGGAAGATAAATTTAACTCGTTATGGGCGAAACGATGCTAATGTCGCCTATATGTTACATCCTCCTTTGGCTGAATCAACATTAATTCCATCAGCGTCGGGGTTTTCTTAAACTGTTTTTCATATAAGTCAAAGTATCAGACCAAGTTAAACAAGGGCTACTTTGATTATAAAATATTAGCAAGGTGCTGTTATGAAGTATTGTGATAGTGTCGCTTTCAAAGTTTTAAAGAAAAACTGTTAAACTTTGGAATTGGAAAATGGACTTTATGTTATTAATTCTTAAAGAAATTTTTGAAGTTTCAGTTAGAAAGTTAGATTACACCATAAAGATGGCTGTTATTATGTCACACAGTATTCCTGAAGAGTTTTCTCATCGTTTATCTAATTGCTTCAATATCTTTGGCTAAGATTGCAAACCGCATTATGAGCGAATCTGAAAACAATGGATACGATTTAAACCTTAGTGACATCGAATCAGGGTGTCGTTTTGAGTGGGTTCAATTTAAGGGTGCAGTTGTATTTTTCAGCCCGTCTTCCATAGTGGCGCTCTATTAGAAGTGGCATTCAAATCGAGTCACGCAATCTTGGAAATACGAGTTACAACTCATGCCAAAGGAGCCTTTATGAGTTGCAATTCATATTTCTAATCCGCTTTAAAGGGAGACTGTGTTGAAATCGTTGGCCTAATTGTTGTCTGCATTCATAACCAACTCAGTTTTTCAGCGACGAAAAAAAATTCATTATTAATATATTCAACGAACTTGTCATGACTAAGCAATTTTCAGTTGTGATTTGTTGCAGTTATGCTCGTAGCGGAGTACGCTGACTCTTGTATTTGTATACAGTTGTAGGCGTGACATCCGGTGACCCTGCTGCCATCACAAACCAAGATTCTCCGCCTGATGTTTTTGTCTCTGGTTAGTCACAGATTCTGTAATAGTTCTCAGTGGCTCAACATTTGTGACATATTCATCTGCTAGCAGCTATATAGACTATGTTTCCATACTGTAGAGAGTACGGGTTTGGAATTTTGCGCGAGTTGAGTTACCATGTGATTAAGTGTTTCGGTAAACATTCGCGCGTTGTGGATTAACACGGGGCTTTGTTAAAAAAGGTAAGAAATTCTACTTCAGAGGTCATAGCGGCGCACTTCTGTCTCACTTATAAGCATGTTTTCTTGACGCAAAGAATCCAGCAATATGTTTCTGGTTATATTGATGCTATGTTTTGGTATTAGTAATGCAATCAGGAACATCACAGTATTGACACTAGCTTTTCCAATATGGCAACTGATTATGGCAACAGCCAACTGTTGGAAGGCAAGCAAAAGCTCTGAAAGGATGGATGAGCCTGTAACCCATAATTTATATGATGAGTTGAAACACTCATATCGAAATAGGAATGGCTGAAGTGTGCAAAATGTTTAAAATAGAATAGCTTGCGCGGTATTTTTGCGCACATGATTCGCAAGTGCCATTTGCATCATTCGCAAGCATTTAACACTTGATAAAAGTTGTTTATAACAAAGCTTACTGGACTTGTGAATTTTTACCATTTCTATCTTGCGGATAACATATGGATAAACCGTGCCATGGAAACATAGTTATAGGCTACACTGTAACAGGTATATTTATGTGTATAGAGTGTGATGGTGGGATCTCATAATATATGTGCTTATGTAGTTTTCACACCAGTGTCTGAAGCACGATGGTTATGATGTATTTTAATTTTTTTTAGTTTTGTTCATTTCAATTCCTGCTGCCTAAAGCTTGAAATCCTTGTTGCGTTTAACCGTACATGTGAACACCAAATCGCTAAAGTTTGGTAACGAAATCAGCTGAATCAATAGCTCTCTCGCTTATCAATAGTGCTCTTACCTAAAACAGCTCACACTGATATCTATTGTAGGCATGTTAGTCTCGGGTTGTTTATACACCGCTACAACAGTCGCTGTGTTGTCACCCTAGTATTAGGTTATGTAAAGGGAAGGCTGCCTTTGGTTCTTATCACTCTAAGAACACGCAATAGTTCTGAAACGGGCTAGTAAATAGACTATTAAAATCCACAGAGTTGCCTGGACCTTTGTTCTCTTTCTCACAACCGAAGACAATTACATGTACTAATAGGAAGGCAGGCACTTTGGTTTTCATTGCGTTGCTTTTTAAGAGCGTCTTTGGATTCCAATAGCGGCACGCCTCGCAATTTCAGATGGAATATTGTAGGTTTAGCTATGAATGGGCTATGTAGTATTCATTTGTTCTTAGCTAGTTCCTGATTTAAGTTTGATAAATAACAGGTATATTTTATAATTCTTCATCTAGGTTTTTGGGTTAAAAATTATCTTAAGGTCAATAATTTTAGTCATGTCACCATAACAAGAGGATAATTCCAGCATGTAAATATTTGCATATATCATATTAGAGTTATTTTACTGAGCACTGCAGGCTACACTACACTGTGATGCTTAATTCATGTAGTCATGTAGGGTTCATTGACCGTGGGGAAGCATATGCATGCTTTCATCAGTTAAACCAGGGGCCTTAACCATAACCGAACGCTTGCTTTATAGGAATTACCTTTAGTGTAGCCCAAAATGTTTCATGAGATTCATTCATGGGTCTTCAATAGACTACATGCTGACTTGGTCACACGTCACTGAAAGTGGCATGAAGAAGATAACTCCAAGCTTACGGGATTCATTTAAATCTTAACGACTGTTGTGTACCTCATTCTATTATAGATGTTTTGCTACCTACTCTTTTAACATACGCATTATTTTAATATTCACTGGTTCAACTGTATAGCAGCCAGTGGCTAAAGCGTGTTTGTTTTCAGGGGAGAAACTGCGTACTCCTACGCGACTTCCGAAGCCAAGTTCTACTGAAATATTCTATGTGGCTGTAGGCATTGCTTCCACCATTATAATCCTAGTAGCAGCAATTATCTTTATTCTCTATGTACGCACGAGGAGGCAAACCCTCTTGCACAACGACAGACCGAGGTGAGTCGTGTAGCTGTGCTCTTTTTATTGCATAAGTTTCTAACATGTCACCATGTGGTGGTTCCTTGTCTCCGATTTGATCTTTATAAGAAAATAAAAGTCAGCGAGAGTCAGCATGGCAAATGGTTTGTTCACCCAGAAACAATGTCATTGTGCTAATGTCAGCATTTGCTTTCTGGAACCATCATTTTGTAAGTCATGTTCATCCTTGCTTTATCAAATGGCCTTAAAGCACATGAATTACATAATTTTTTATCATATATTTCAATACATCAGAGTCTTGGCTTTTGAATTAGCTTACATGTATATTCAATACACAAAGAATAATAGATTTATGAAAACGGTTTCAAAAGTACGTCCTGCAATAAAAAAACACTTGGTTGCGGTTCCCAAAATGTGATGTCATAATTATTATTTAGCCTTAGGTCGTCGATCCCTTTTGCTGCCATTGAGGCTGCGCTTTTCTGTGACAATCGGTGCTATTAAATTCAAAGAGCGCTAATAATAAACTAGGATTCTTGATAATCAACAATGCTCGGGGATCGCCGCGCTAACGCCTGCCCGACCCTTACAAACACATGTTCAGGTTTAATTAATTATGCTTCAATAAATATACTGTCGTCAATAAAGGTTATGAAATCACGATTAAATTGTGACCTGCAGTGGCGTGGCCATAGGACTATATGTCAATTGCACTTTTGTGGGATCACGCAATGCTTGAAATTAATTAGTCTCAGTCGTGCCCCTCAACATCACGATAAAAAGAGAGGGCTAGTGCATAATACCATCGGGAAAACATAGTATGGTGCTTGTAATCTGAGTTATTTACCATAGAAATAATCTGTACATGGAGAGCTAATGACACTGATTCATTTGTCATCTTCATTGGTTCTCTGGAGTTGTCCTACCTTCGCCTGCCACTAGCGTCATTATCGTAGTTGATAAATATAAGCGGTAAGCAGTAAAATAAGCTATAAGAGCACACAACACCGAATACGAAAATTGTGACGTCACAATTTCTGATCCTATACCATTGAAGATTTCTGCGGTAGAGCTTTGGGGAATCCTATAAACACAAACCAATGTCTGTCTCACCATGTCAAACAATGGCCCATTTGAAAGCCATATTGAAGAACCTGAATAAGCTGAAACAGTACTTTTGTAATTGATGTGCTTTAAGATATGTAGGTCTGCGTCGCTTTTACTTTGCCGTGTTTAATAAAGATGGCTGCATTCCTGAAATAAACCAACAGAAAATGATAGTTGTGCTTGTGTAAATGCAGAGTATCATTTTTCTACTAATTAAATGACCTTTGTACGACCTTTGTATCTTCTATATGTTCATCCCAATTACGATATTTGATCGAATAATTGTGCAATCTTACCAAGAGTTCAAGACCATTGCGATGTGTTATATTTACTGCCAATCAGATATATTTCTGAGTTTTGCGCTATTAACCTACTACCAAATATCACCTTTTGCATATTGCCGGCTTGTCGAATGTTCTGTTTCTGTAATATGACACCAGCGCGCAACTACTATGAAAATCAAAAATTTCCTCCACTTAATCTGTGCTATGCATATGTGTTACGTTGTAAAAAAATTATTTATCCATGCAGTAGTGTATCGCACCAGCACGCACCTGTAGTTGTACTTGAAGAGGCTGCTCCCACTGGCTTGCGGATAGGTGCTTACAGATTGTCATGTTAAGGCGACCGATAATTTAAATAAGATATTCATAAAGCCTTCCATATTTTCTCCTGATCTTGACGAAGCTTTACAAATTACCTTAAAAGTGGTTGTTTCATCATTTTAGCTGCACATTTAACAAGCACAATACATCTTACACCTCTTACATGGCACCCGTTGATAATTGTCATAAATATGATTGGTTGCCGTGCAAACAAATATATACAGTCAAACATGGAAAACTTCACGGGACCGGGTGAAAGTGTTCGAGTTATCAGAGCGTTCAAGTCATCAGAGCACTGTCACAAGTCCATGTATTTATTAGTAGATACATGTACATTTACAAACTATAATATAAATCAAAAGCATAAATGGCTTGTTTCAAATTAAATGCTTCTAATGTAAAGTTTAAAAGTTTTTATCAAAAAGCATAAGAGATTTTCTTATCACTTGAGATTTGTTAGTTGTTTTATGTGACTGCCAGGACGTTTTCAGGTTAAAATTGGCAAAACCTGATCGCTGTTGAAATACTCAGAAGAAAAGACATCTTTTTCTTTTGAGCTTTTTAACGAAATCAATTTTGCCAATTTTTCTTGAAGTTTGTGCGAAGGATACCTCGCTATTCCTTGCCTTCGAAGGACTCTCGCTAAGCGGATGTTTGGTAAAAATAAAATTTCACCAAAGCTTTAGAAAAGTCATTTGACAAAAATATTTTGCCGATGATGGTAATGACGACGCCTATGAACTGCTAAAAGTTGAGGTTTATCTCTATGGCTGGGAATAAAGTGATATTCTAAAGCGATAACAACCGTCTCGGTAGCCGTTGGGCAAAAAACTGTTCAAGTTAACGAAGTTGAGGTCGAGTTATCTGAAGCAATTTATCATTGCGTGGGAACGGACCAAACAAAACCATTCGAGTTAATCATGTGTTCGAGCTATCCGACGGCAAGTTATCCATGTTTGACTGTATCTAAAATGATTAGCTGCTTGACATAATAGTTGTTTGTAATCAACAAACCTTATTAAAATATCCGTTGCATCCGGATATTTTTCAGGTAATGAACTTACCGTACATAGAAATTGGAGTTGGGCTATTACCTTGCTGTCAGAATCCGTGTGTGTAAAGGGTACACGGGCTGGGTAGATGTTAGTTGTTTGGATTCTAGCCACATAGCCCTCACAGCTGTAAGAAAGTTACTGTAGCTTTTGTACTGATTAGGTACGCATAATAACCGATACGGATGTCGTCTGCTGACATTGCATAAGGGCATGCTTGTCAATGGATCATTAAAATTAAACAGAACACTTGCTTAAAACAAATGAATTCAATGCATATTAAAAACGTATTTAGTGGATTCATCCAATGGTCATCGATAGAGTAATCACTGTGTTAAGTTTACAGACATCTATAGGACTACATGAGAATACTTAGCAGCAATTAAAAGATAAAGATTTTGAGATATTTTGAAGAATCTAAAAGCATCCTTATTTATTATTACTGCTCATCTGGTTTTTCCAACACCAAATGCTTTTCTGGTCATGCTGGTTTTTCTATTACATAGTATTTCTGGTATTCTCTTATGCAGTATTTACAATTTTGACCAAAGATTTCTGATTTCATATCGCAGATACATGCACGTTTTGTTGTTTTTTCACTCCTATGGTCCACCGGTTTTCCCGATACATGATACTTTAAATGGTACGATTTTTCTACTAACCACTATGAGGAAAATTATATCAACAGCCGATCATAGTTTAACAATTTCGTTAATAGAGGTTAGGGAGTTTGACGGCTGATTTACAATCAAAACCTCAAGCTGACTCTTGTGTTGCTAAGCGAAAAACACAGTTGTGATACTGAAAATACTCAACTGCGTGTGTGTACTTATTCACTGTTGAGTGTAAGATTAAAGCAGGAAGTAGTCTTTTAGTATGTCCTTATCATGTACTGTGCTCGTCATTTGGTAGACTACTTTGTGCCTGACCAAGTTGCAGATCCTCAAAATAGTTCGCACCACTTTAGTTGAATTATTTTTCCAGTTTCTTGTCTGGTAAAGATTTTTGTACTAATTAAGGTCTTCTTCAATTTTCTCTTCAACTTAATTCTTGCTTGTGATATTGCTAATCATGTGACTACATGGAACCTATGATTATAAAATTACAGTGTTGATCATGAAATTACAGTTCTATAGGTAATATTTCATATTCCAGGGCTAGTCCATGTTGATTCATTTTGAACATTAGTACGGCATCAACAACACATCACTTTATGTAGCCTGCTGCTTAGATTTTTGTAGAAAATATCTCACAATTATATATTCTTTAGATCAGTACTTCTTAACCTTGTTGAACTCAACTCCACCAATTTCATATGCGAAACATAAAATATGATTTTTTTCACATTTAATTGTCACATTCAAGACTTGGGTATATATTTTACTGGTGAACAAAAGAACTGCAGTAACAATCCTTTGCTCAAACTGCAGAGCCGGTACAATGCATGACCCCACAATAAAGTGCTTATCGCAAATCGGTGTGACTTCTGCTGTTGCTTTTGAGATACCTTCGCTGAGTCCCTGACATCGATTCACTGAACGTCTAGGTTTCAATCGAACCCAGATTAAAATTAATAACCTGCTTTAGATATATATGAACATGCTTCAATCAGGCTTGTAGTTTGTAAGTCTCAGCAGTTTGGGTGACATGTATTTTATTATTATTACTTATTAGAGGAATGTTACCTTTCACTTGCTTATTTATGTAGAGATAACATTTGGTAATGTCTGTACATTTCACAGAAGAGAACATCATATTGGAACATCGGTAGGTCATATCATCATTTACACACGAAAGTGCATTTTCGAGTTATTATCTCATAAACCCAGTTTGGAATCATCATGTTGTCATTGAAAACTGGTAATGCCGCTATATTGCAGTGTCATTGGAAGCTCGAATCATGGCTCAAGTCACCTGAGGCTCGATGGCAATAAACACTCAAGTCTTTTAAGTCTTCCTAGCTCTCGTAGGGGGACTCTCTCCTCCTACAGTCAGCCACCGCACACTCAGGATGTCCGAGTCACCCTACAGTCATTGACTATAAGCAGAAAGAGTGTCAGTATTGGAGAGACGCTGCTGGAAGGTTTGTTTGCTGTCTTTCGCGCAAAAAATCGAAACTTTGAAATTCCGTGTAGCGAAACTCGCCAGCTGAATTCATGACTTGTTTCACATTGCGACACGTTTGGATGCGCTTTACAATTCTTAATGCGTCGGGGTTATGAGATTGGCTACATTCATGATGTTCTGGTTCAAACCTTGTAGAACTGCAGTAACTAGTACTCTGGTAGCCAGGCGCGCCGTCAGAAATCATCAGGTGCGCTGATAAAGCACAGCTAATAACTATTAGCTGAATCATTCCTATTTGGCCAATGCAGTCAATTGGCACAAGTGGTAGCAGGCACAGGCTGTAAAGTCAAATGTTGCAAGTTCGAATCCCGTAGGAGACAATTTTTTTAACAACCTCGAACTCGGGCTTCAAATGGATGAACATGGCTCTTACTATAGTAAAGATTTTTGCTTTGAGTCGGGTGGGGTTTGTGGACAGTGGTTGGGTAATGCGTGTTCATAGCTGTAGTCTGAAATCTTTATGGATAATTTAATTTTTTAGGCTGCGATAACAAACTTCATAACTTCAAACTAACAAATGGCAACTTTATAACGGATTTATTCATTGCAATCGTCGCAATCAAAAATGTTTTGACAGTATTCATTCGCGGGTCATTGTGACATCAGTTGGATTAATTATTGGAGTAATTATTGTGTCTGTCACATATCATTAAAGTGGCATGTAGAGGATAACATCCAGGTTTGTGAACAGGTGTAAGATTAAACAGTCTTAACGCATTTCCCTTTTAATGATAGATATTCTTTAATATTTGTATTGCATTCGAATTCCCCATGAATACCCTTGTGTGAAACATGAACATGGGAATGGGGTATTCATTTAGTCCTAATGTATCCACAAACTTGCAGTGATCTTCTACACGCCACTTCCGTGTATGTGACAGACTCGGTAATCACTCTATAGAAGACTCTCAAACAAACCCAATACGGGGTTTCTAGTATTTACTAAATTTATGTTATATGGTATTTATTTATCCTATTTATTTATTTCTGTATGTTCAGTTATGGTACCCTAAAACATTAAACGATTTATGAAGATCGAATCATACTACACTTCTACCGTATTTCTCTTAAGATTGGGAGTTTTCTTCGTCACATGTACCCAGGGATCTACCGTACAGGATGTTGAAGAGATCTTTCCTGCAATTGTTTACTTTAAAAAAACTCATAACTTACCACAAGTTTTTGGCTCCCCAAAGGTCTCCAAATCGATGAACAGTCATAAAAATCCTTGGATGCAGCCAAAATTTATAGCTTAGCATGATCGACATAAATTTCTCAGCTAAATAGAAACCTAAACACGTGGTATACGCACGGGAAGGTTTTACTCTATTGCTAGACGCTTTCACGGATTAATTTATTCGCGAATGCGTTCATCCACGAATAATTTAGTCTACGAATATGCATGAAAAGACCATTTTCGCGAAATTTAACTCCGCGAAAACTGTCATCCTGTAGGGTAATCTTTCCTTACAGGGACTCTGAACGCACCCTATGTCATGTATGCTATCCGTTTTCACTAAATCTGAATCACTTCTATGAACTGACGAGATGGCGAGTAATAGTAAATGATGTTTTTGTTATAGGGGTTTTTGGTAAGCTGCAACAAGGAGCGGTCTACGTGCAGGATGAATCTGAAGAGTGCTATGAACGAAAAGTTCTCATTAAAACTGTCTCAGGTAAACATTCTCTTCTTTCCTTCCAGCATTGCTTCCCATTCCTTTTTATCCCTCTCTCATTTCGCTTCATCCATCCCTGTCTCCTTTTGTTCCCTCTTACTCCTCTCTCCTTTTGTTTGCTCCACCCCTCGCTACTTTACTCTCTCTCTCTCTCTACCCTTCTCTCCTCCTGCTCCCTTAACCTCCCTCTCATTTTGGTCTTCTCCATTTTAATGCTCTGTACCACTCTTCTTTTTTTCCTTTTTTCCTCATTTTCCTTCTTTCCCTTGCTTTTCCCACTTCTTTCTTGCATCTCCTATTCTCCTAAATCTCTCCAACCATTTTATATTTACCCTTTCAGTTTTCCCCTCATCAACAGCTCATGTTTTCACTAAACTAATATATACAGCATTCATGAACGATTATATCTGTTGTTGTCAGATTGTTGTGCAAATGTTTCTGTAGTAACTTGCTTCCTATTGGCGATTCAAAATAAAAAAATTTAAGAATAGGTAATAATAAAGTGTGCACATCTACTCGTAAGCATCTTACTTTTTAACACCATACAGGTGTTGGAACTTGTCAATGTTTGGTTCTTGTAAGTTTTTTTTCACCTGGCTGACTTATTGGAGTTTTATTATTAATCACACACAATTTGTAATATTCTCCAGTTTTTTTGGCATTTGCCTCCTCTCTGTAGTTTTTAATGTTGTGGGCTGACAACTCATATTTTTTGTAAAAACTCATAGATATAATTCTATTGTACTAAGTGTGCAAAATTTGTTGTAAGCATCACACTTATAATAGTGTGTCATCCTGCAATCTCAGAGCTTTAAAGTTGTTTCAACTTTGCAATGATACAACCCGTTATCTTCTCTTCAGAATGACCATCGTGTAATGTACCTTTCTTCTTATCTTCAATATACATAAGTTATTGCCTTCTCTTATTTTCATAAACACAAACAATCGCATAGAGGTGTTCTGTTGCTAGTTAGAGGTGTGATTTCATCTCAATAGATTAGATTGCATGTTTATGTTGGTAGACCACAACTGCTTGTAAATGTTCACCGCTACATCTCACATAATTGTATAATTAGTCACAAGCTATGCGTGGACATCTCTTGGACACTTTTGCAGATAGCTGCCTTAGTCCTTTCATTGGTCTAGTCTTCAACAACTAGTGTTGTGATAAAAGTGTATAATTTATTACTTGTTTCATTTGAGACACTATACGCATTTATATAAGCAATGATTTCCATTTCTGTGTGTTATTATTTGCTAGGCTTCAACTTTTTCCTGTGTATCTTTTACTTTAGCATTTGTCTACTGAATTCTGAGATTATTGTTCCTACATGGTGACACAAACTTTAGTTGCGACTATAATACTGCAGAGGTTTAGGCTCATTCGTGTTGGTGGAAATCACTTTTATAGAAACTAAGACTCATGCACGATGTCATAGCTCATTATATCCATGAATGTCTGTTAGTCCGTGTAAATGCTATGCTCTTCCACATTTTCCGGTCAAATTTTTCAAAACCTAACACGCATATGATCTGTGCATTTCATCAGATCATCAAAAATACAGTGAAACTCGGCTAACTCGACCTTGACGGGACCGAGAGAAAGTGTTCGAGTTATCAGAGCGTTCAAGTTATGAGAACACTGTCACAAGTGCATGTATTATTGTATTTATCAGTACACATACAAACTATATATAAATCAAAAGCATTGATTGTTTGTTGCAAGTTAAGAGACCTCTCATGTTAAGTTTTAACAATTTTTATCAGAAAGTATATTTTCCATTTATTACTTGAGATTCGTTTGTTTGTTTTACGTGATGTGACTGCCAGGACGTTTTCAGATCAAAATAGGCAAAACCTGATCACGGTTGAAACTCTCAGAAAAAAAAGACATATTTTTCTTTCGAGCGTTTTAACAAAAACCAGTTTTCCCGATTTTTCTTAAAGTTTATCTGAAGGTTACCTGGGTTCTCCTTGCTTACGGATGGTTTATCCCCAAGCGGTTGTTTGGTAAAATTTGATTTTTCGCAAACCTTAAGAAAAGTTGTTAACGAAAATATTTTGCCGATGGTGGTAATTATGACGCCTAAGAACTACTAAAAGTTGATGTTTATCTCTATGGCTTGGAATAAAGTGATATTCTAAAGCAATAACAACCGTCGCAGTAGCCGTTGGGCAAAAAACTGTTCGAGTTTACGAAGTTAAGGTCGAGTTATCCAAAGCAATTTATCATTGCTCGGGAATGGACCAGACAAATCCGTTCGAGTTAACAATGTGTTCGAGCTAACAATGTGTTCGAGCTATCCGAGGGCGAGTTATCTGAGTTTCACTGTATTTGGTTTCAGCACTCTGTCTGGTTCCTGAAAACCAGCCTCTTAAACACCCATCCGACTAGAAACTCAATGATGCGCCTTCGCATGAATTTATGATTGCAAAAATTACTAGTGCAGTGTGAAGGCCTCGCCCGTTGAGTCTAACATGGATTATTGTGTTTCTTACAGTAATGTCCCTACCGTGATTCTATTCACACTGTCCACTGGCTGACCGCATTTGATTATTATTGAATTATTACCTGAATTATTCATCAAGGCATTGAAACTTCTGTTATGCATTTGAAGCTTTAGATTTCCCTAAAAGTGAAAACGTACTAGGCTGCTTGGCACTAATCTGCGCTAGAACTCGCCTAGCGAGCTCATGCAGAGCGAAGCTAGACATTCTCTATCGCAACTTTATCGTGAGGGAGATGCATTTCAATTGATTGGATTTCCCAGAATGCATTTTTATAGCGAGTAATTATTTCTTATCGATGTTCACCAAGGTCCAGCAGCAACATTTTGCTATTTTGTTATGATGAAAACGTCATCAAAACGAACACTGAATTGCTCATAAATTCAATGAAAGCACTCCAGTGTGACATAACACATAAAAATTACAAAAAAAAACTGTTGAAAACCAACATTTGGAGTCAATCGTTGCACGGGTTGACCATCTTGAAAATGGTAAATATTTAATAAATTAATTATACAAAACTATTATAAAGTAAACTATATAAAAATCATAAAATATTACTATTAAAAATACAAGAATCGTTTTTTCTTATGTGTTCTTGTAGTGAATGATCTGTGAAAGTGAGATAGAAGTAATAATAAAAGTGGAAGTCGTTGCCTAGATGCCATATTGTCTTACCTAAATTAATTAACAATTACGAAGAAACTAATGGTACAGAATTTTATTGGCAGCATGTGAGCGTGCCCATGTTATCGTTTTCTGGTGAATCGCTCAAGTGTGTTTAGGCACGCGCCAGTGATATCTCCATACTCCTCATGACCCTTGCAATAAAATCGCCTAGTGCGTTTACACCTTTAGAAATAGGGTTTTTGACGCAATCTACTTGTCTTTCATACACGTTACCTCATTACGGATTTGTTTTCTTTTTTAGTAATCACCTATTGGCTTTGTTCGCTGTTAGTTTGTAGCAACATTTATGAGTCTTGTAAGTAGAATGTAGATTTAGTTTTCAATCAGAAACGCTTTCCAGTCTATTTTCATAACCTTCACTTACTGTAAACGCTCGCGTATTTGTAAATGCAAAGTATTTTACACACACTTTTTAAAATTCATATACTACGGCAAAATCATGTATCAGATGATTAATCAATAACAAGCTTGCCCACCGCCTCATCAGGCAGCTTACCCAGAATGCTGTGCATCGCTGACTAACTCATCATGTTATGATGTTTAGATGAGGCATCGGAAGAGCAAATACAATCACTGATGGCTGATGGTTCAATGCTGAAAGGCCTGACTCATCAGTGTATCAATCCCATCATCGCTGCCTGTCTAGGGGATACACCTCTACTTATATACCCCTCGTGTGACCTTGGGAATCTCAAGGCACTTCTCACCAGGTCTAATAGAATCTCCCAGTCAGTTCCAGTGAGTATATGGCGACATTTACTTCTATGTTTCCATACAGTGATCGTGTAGTGACATCTGGGTGGGCCAATGTCTGAGCGCTATGCTGGGCTGACAAGCTGGTCATGTTTTCATTGGGACTATAGTAGAGTGATGGTTGCACGACGCTTTGTGTCTAGGTGATATCTTTAAAATTTCAAGGACAAAACAATCCATGGAGGATCAAAAGAAAAAACTGCTATTTCTTATGACGTTGTTTGCTATGCGCATGACACTAGTTAATCGAAGGCTTTTGTTACGACTGCATTGAGCAGCAAGCGTGTTGCTGTAGGCAGCTAAGACCATTTCCATGCACAAAGATGATGCATCATAGGTGGTGTTGACAAAATAACAGAAGAAAAGTGACACGGTTGTTTCTATGATAGCATTACATCGCATGAAAACTTATCAATTATCTTGGGCTGGCTGCCTACGGTGGTGATAGGCAGAGGTCAAGCAGTTTCATGATGAAAGGTCATAAGATTATTGATTTTAATCAGCAGTTTGGGTATCAGCCAATCCATGAGCAGTTTGAACATCAGTCAATACACGAGCAGTTTGGATATCAGCCAATGCATGAACAGTTTGAACATCAGTCAATACACGAGCAGTTTGGATATCAGCCAATGCATGAACAGTTTTGTGTCTCAATAAAAAAATTGTTGCTATCATCGTAGTGAATGGAAAACTATGATATATCATCATTCATTATATTTAAAGGTTGACTTGCAACAAAGTTCACATTACAGTTATTTGGTTTCAAAAGATTCACCATGTCTTACTCTGCTGTGTTGTAGGTGCAAAATATATGGAAATGTGATTACAAGCTCTGAAAAGCTCAAAAATGAACAGTTAATTGCACCCACCATGAAAACGCCGTAGGTTGGAATCTCTTTCCAAAACGACTCGAATGGGACACAGTTAAACACGATAGCTTCTGTTAACATTTTCTTGCAACCTCATTCGTCGAAATATTTTCACAAATATACTTCATGCATTCAATAAAACCATGTCTATTGTCCTTACCTTCTGTTTCGTCATCATTGTAAGGCTGTCATTTGTGTACCGATATCTCAAAGCTTACCATAAAAATGTATGTGATTTTTTAACCTTAGCTCGAGTGAGTGCAAATCATCCTCTGATAGACATGACGAGCCTATTGGTCACCTGTGATAGTCGAAAATGCTGCAGATATTGTTCCCGCTGTTTGGTAGAAAGTATGAGTCACATGATCAGATTACGACTAGATGATTAGACCAAACTGAAGCGAAACTGTAAAGAAGCATCTAAAAAGAAATTTAAAAGCATCTATATTTGATAAGGGACTTTCGGTAAAGCCCGAAGTGTTTGTCATAAACTAGTGCTACAAAGCGTTTTATAATGAGCTTTTTATTGGCCCTTCATTTCACGTGATAACACATCACGTGTCAAAACAATAACCACGTTGAGTTAAGTACGTCGTCGAAATAAAGCGATTCCAAACTGCGGCGTTTTCGTGATGGCTGCGATTAACTGTTTGCTTTTGAGCTTTTAAGAGCTTGTAATCACATTTCCACATATTTTGCACCTACAGCACAGCAGAGTAAGACATGGTGAACCTTTTAATACCAAGTAACTGTAATGTGAATTTTGTTGCAAGTCAACCTTTAAAAAGCTGCTTACTTTGGCATCTTGAACAGTTTAGCAGCATTCACGTCAAACACTTGTCATTAGTGGACACACCACAATATATGGCAGGGTCTAATGATATTGTCATTACTATTACATCACATTTGAGCCGTTTTGGAAAGGGAATCCAAACTACGGCAGTCTAGTGTTGCTGCGATTTTCTGTTCGTTTTTCAGCATTTAAGAGCTTGTAATCACATTTCCATATATTTTGCACCTACAGCACAGCAGAGTAAGACATGGTGAATCTTTTGATACCAAATAACTGTAATGTGAATTTTGTTGCAAGTCAACCTTCAAGGGTTTTCGTTTGAACTTTGTTTAAGATCGTTTATGAAGCCAAATTAAAATCTCCCTTATACTGATGGGATTGTCAGCCCCTTTGTCATTGACCATAATGGGCTTCGAGTTTACATCTCTAAAAATATAGAATATGTTTTTTACGAACTATCATTTCTAACCTTTCTGTCACTCTATTACAATATTTAATTTCATTTACGACCTTTTTCAATTACAAAAGTAGGCTTTTCCATTTTTAACTGTAATGAAACTATGGCAACAAATTAATTCAATTTTGGATTTTATATGCTCATAGGAGCTATTTAAAAAGCTATCATGGCGTGTATTTAGTGGCGTTTAATGCGCCATATGCATCATTCTTGCCCCAGTTGGAAAGCCAATTGGGGCACAAATCTATACATATATATTTTTCAAAGTACATATGTCTGTCATTCTGGCTATAGCTATAACGCATGCTGATTATTTTACCAGTGCGGCCACGCGTTACGACACCCCTGCTAAGAAATATTTTTTGGAAGGTTCAATTACTCTATCTGTGGTTAAGACCGATTCTTCTCACGCAGACGATTATATCGTCTCTATGGGAAAGCCTCGACATTATCTCTCCGTTTGGTCCGACAAAGACAGTAGCATATTTCATTTTTACATTTGGGCCAGTATCGAGAGGTACCAGTATCGTTGTATTCAAAGTTTTGATGGATAGCTCCTGATGGAACGGTAATCTTTGAATACACACACACTTTTATGCAAAAGTTGGTATTATTAATTCAACATATTCAGGATGTTTATTTTGTTTTCTCAGTTCGTATTAATTGTATCATTACCGAATGATCGTTTATTGTAATCGTAGCAAAACAGACCTAATTTAGCTATTACTTGCTAATTATTTCACATTTACGTCCAAACCTTTTTATAGTTTTTTTTAATTTGTTTGACCTGCACGAAACATTTTCTTCATGACATGAAGTTGTTTGACAAAGTTTGCAAACATTTACAGTTGTTTTCATTTTCTTTCTTAATTTATTTCAATTACACAAAACACTTTTCTCAGGATATACAGTTTGAAAGGTATAGTCGCAAATGTTGTTATATGTTAAATACAAATCAATTTTCTGACCAAAGATCTTTTTATTATTTAGGCAACACTGGGTAGCACAGCTAGTATATAAAATATAGAGAAGTGGCAGTTTTCCCAACTTTTAAAGGGGTTCAGTTTTGAAATGAATTCACACCACATTTTGACTTTGGCCACCATCAAGTCTCTTGCCTTTTTTTGCTTCAGTCATCAAAGAGTTATCAACCTCTCTCAGTCTGTAACTCTCATCATAGCTTTCATACTTTCTATTGCAGACTGCAAAGGTAATACCGTAAAACCTCTATTTGATAGTATTTTTACCACTTCTCTTATGGTGGTGTTATCTAAGAGGTGGCGTTTAAATATAGGGTTGCGCTGTGTTTTTTAACTAGTCGGTCAGAATTTTGGGAAGCTAAATTTAACCCATTTACGTTTGAAGCAATATAATGTTGCCCATATTTTACACTTTCCTTCGGGAAGAGTGACAGTAATGCTGCCGGTCTCAACATTTCTGCGAAAAGGTTTTTCATATGCATCAAAGTATCAGACGAAGTTGAACAAGGAACTACTTTTGAGTAAAGCATATTAGACGGATACAGTTATTACTTTGCTAGCTTTGCATTCAAAGTCTTCATATCGGGCTGTAAACCACATTATGGACGAATCCGAAGACTATTGACCAGATTTAAACAGTATTGACTTTTATTTAAGAGTGTAGTTCTGAAGATTGTGATGATCGATTTTCTCGAACACGCCATCATAAAATTATGGCAATCACTAAACCTCAACAAAATATTGTTGTTGATGTAACTGAATCATTATTAGTACTATTTTGTGGACAATTTTCTACCGGTCACTTTGTATTATGGGTTCGTAAAGATCAAGCATAATGAATGTCGAAGTGGCGGTGTAATGGAGGTGGGGCTCCAATTAAAGGATGGCGCTATGTATTTCAACCCTTCCCCTATAGTGCCATTCTATTAGAGGCGGCATTCAAATAAAGGTGGTGCTCAAATAGAGTTTTTATGGTAATTTTGCTCTCTACGTTCTTGTCTTTGATGTTATAGGTGCTGAACACACAGCAGCTGGTGTCCATGGCGATGCAGGTAGTAAAAGGTCTGCATTACTTGCACAGGAAGCATCTAATACATAAAGATATAGCTACTAGAAACTGTTGGTATGTCAGTCTCTTTTTCTAACGTTATACTGTATATAAGAAAGTGATATCTGTCTGCCTTTTCTTTTCACATGCTTATGCAGTTTTTACCAGAAAACCTGTTATGTGAAAAAGGTGAACTTTGGAAACTACTGGCAGTGTCTGGTTGAGCCAGATGACACAATATCTGGTTGAGCCAGATGACACATTGTCCAGTTGACCCGGATGACACATGTTCTGGTTGAAGCAGATGACTCATTTTCTGGTTGAGCCAGATGACACACTGTCTGGTTGAGCCAGATGACACATTGTCTGGTTGAGCCAGATGACACATTGTCTGGTTGAGCCAGATGACACATTGTCTGGTTGAGCCAGATGACACATCGTCTGATTGAGTTGGAAGACATCGTCTGATTGAGTCAGATGAAATGTCTAAAACTGGATTGGAAAGATTCTGGTGGTTATTTGCAGCGCGCATTAGCTACCCTTGGTTTGACTATTAGAAAGTCAGCCAACCTCTGAAGTGATCAGAAGATTTGACGAAGTAAAAACTATGGTATGCAGGTTGTCAGAATTTCTCTCAACATTTCAGCATTAAAATTTTTCGTCATACAATGCCAACATTGGAACAAATTAAAATCGTATCCCGAGGGTGCATTCCATATCTAAAATGATAAACTACATCTTCAACTTTCACATCAGAAATTATGTTCCATTTTCGTCACTGTCGAGCCCATTAGCCTGTGCATTAGTCCGTTAGCCTGTGCACTAGGCTGTGTAAGAAAGCAGATTTCTCCCAGTTACAAGCTGAGCCTGTAACTGGGACACGCAGTTCAATAGTCTGTCAGGCAGTTTACAAATAAATCTTGTTAGGATTTAGCTCTCCTGATGTATTTCCTCTGAACAATCTTTCTCCGGTAATATGCCAATTCTTGTTCTTACTCTGTACACTGCGTCACCATTCTCCACCTTGAGATACTTGTAAATAGACACTGAAACATGCAGCAGCCTTGTACAGTCATACTTCGACTTACGAGCTTAATGCGTCTTGGAACTGAGCTTGTATGTCAATTTACTCGCATGTTGGTGCAATTAATTTATATTTAGAACAACTAAATATATATTGATTCGTTTTTATACTCTAAAAAATGCAAATAAAACACGCAAAACAAGATATTGTAACAGAAAGAACATGTTGGTTATTGTCATAACTTACCAGATGCTTTTAAAAAGCAACAAATAAAAAATAATGCAAGAAATGTGATTAATTAAAATGTAATATTAAATACATACAATAGCAGCTAACGCTAGCATTTGCCAGGGAGGGAGAGATAAGTCATCTTTCATTGCTACAGTTGACTTTGATAAGTTTGGATTTTATCAAAGTCTTAAAAGACAAACTTAGAAGCAAACCTAGAAGCAAACTTTCATTTTCAACTTAATGTAATTAAAAATATTTCGGCGTTCATAGTTTTAAGTTTCTTGCTAGTTAGCTAATTTTTCCTTTGTTTCGCTCTCACAACCAGCTAGCCGTTTTAAGAGAAACCTATCTAAGGACGTTTGCCTTTGTCGCCCTTTCAACACGTTGCGAAAAGGACGAACACAGGTGTCGTCACAAAGGGTTAATGCACGGCCAACTTGTCTGAATGTCTATTTTTTATAGTCTTGATAGATAGCACCGGCCTTTTCACATAGCATTGTCTTTTATCCAATGCCTGAGCAGTCTCTCTATCAGCGGTCGTGAAGGTCGCTGCGCCGTTTAGAAACTATGGTTAGTCCTTTTGCAAGCTAAATGCCCTGAATATATACTAATCCTTCTGTTTGATAATTGTGGATGAATTTCTTTCATATTGCTGAGCTAGCTCAATCACGCATACACATTTCACATATTTTTCAATAGTTTTCCGTTTATTATCAAGTGTTATCATTTACTTTTTTTTGCATTATCTTTCTTTTAACTGGC
Source organism: Watersipora subatra (assembly GCF_963576615.1). Lineage (NCBI taxonomy): Eukaryota > Metazoa > Bryozoa > Gymnolaemata > Cheilostomatida > Watersiporidae > Watersipora > Watersipora subatra. The sequence continues at coordinate 34,454,616 of NC_088717.1, forward strand.
AAACTTTTTGTCTCCGCACAGTACTTTTAATTCACATAATTCTGCTCTGAGAATCGTGCAAAAAAACACGGTACAAAAGTATAACCTGAGCAGTTGAAAAATACAGAGTGATGCTGTTCTCATAAAACACCTCCGACATACTTGGCAACTGACTCAACTGCTGGTATCTCAAACATGGCTCGTATGTTAGTGCTAAAACTTGCTTAAAAGCTGGCTCGTATCTCAAGTTTCTCGTAAGTTGAAGCACTCGTAAGTTGGAGCACTCGTACGTTGGAGCACTCGTATGTTGGAGCACTCGTATGTTGGAGCACTCGTAAGTTGAAGCACTCGTACGTTGGAGCACTCGTATGTTGGAGCACTCGTATGTTGAAGCACTCGTAAGTTGAAGCACTCGTAAGTTGAAGCACTCGTATGTTGAAGTATTACTGTATCAAAATTTACCAAATCACTGACCAGGCTGTTCCTTATTAGAAAGTGATTGTAACCCTAAGGCTATCTTCTCAGGTGTGTTCAGTTAAAGTTTCTCAGGCTACAGGTGCCATGCTTCAACTTGGCACATTGTTAAAATTCCGCACTCTTTTTTTATTTGTTTCAACAGCTCTAAGCAAGGAGATAGTCAGTTAGAATAAAATCCTGTCATTTCATTTGTTGTAATGAAAGCCAATTATACTGTATGTCTCATCGAAAGCCAATTATCTTGTGTATCGATGTGAAAGCGAAAGATATCCATCGTTTGAGCATAAGTAGTTTTTATTTTCCGCAGTGTCGACGAAGAGTTCAATGTCAAAGTCACAGACAATGCCCTCAGTCGTGATCTTTTCCCTGATGACTATGTACACCTACATGATGGGGAGCTCATACCTGTCAAGTGGATGGCCTTTGAGACACTCACTGATGGCAAATATATGTACGAGACTGACATAGTAAGTGTCAATCTATGTCTATGAGTCATAGAGTTATGCTAGCACTCTGATGTGTCTCTATGAAAGTAGCATGCATTGTTGTTAAATAAAGCATTCAAGGTCACTAATCATGCATTGCATGACGGAAAATGGTCTGAATGCACCCAAAGCCTGTCAGCCATTAGGTTCACAGAGTGTCAAAGAGAAGAAGTGGATTGAAGATGAAGCTCTGAAGATTTAAGGATGCTTTCCAATTTCTACATATCATTTTATGTACATAAATTTATTAGAAATTAACACAAATAACAGTTCTGTGTTGAAGTGAAAAGAAACAAGTTAAAACTATCAACCCAAAATCCCCAGCCTTTTCAGTTAACCAATTATTATGTAATTTACAAAATTAACAAGCGCTATACAACACTCATTCACAAGTCTTTTGGAAAGAGTCATTTCCTTTTAAGTGTATCTCAACAGGATCTTATGGTAAACAAAAATAAAAGTCTTCATACATTTCAACCATGTTGACCCATCACCCTGGTTACCTGAGCTGTTCGCAATAGCACGCTCTTTTGCAACTCATTTGTGTTAATCATTGCTGGTTTTTGATGCTCACATTTGATGTGCTAGTTTTATAAATATATATATATTTATATACACTAGATGAATGCCCGGTGTTGTCTGGGTAATAAAAGCCTTTGCACTAAGCATTTATTTTTATTTGACATATAACAACAGTTACCATTCTAACTTTCAAACTTCATATTATGAGAAAAATGTTTTGTGTAGTTGAAATAAATGAGGAAACAAAATAAAACAGTTATAAAAGTGTTTAAATGTGAAATAATTAGCAAGTAATAGCTATATTAAGTCTGTTTTGCTACGATTACAATAAGAGATGATTTGGTAATGATACAATTTATACGAATTGAGAAAACAAAATAAAAATCCTGAATAGGTTGAATTAATAATAACAGTTCTTGCATAAACGTGTGTGTGCGTGCGTGCGTGTGTATAAAAAAACGTTACTGTTCCAGCAAAAGCTATCTACCAAATCTTTGAATATTACAATACTGGTACCTCTCGATACTGGTACCTCTTGATGCCGGTGCAAATGTAAAAATGAGATATCGGACTGTTTTGTCTGACCGAATGGAGAGATAATGTCGAGGTTGTTCATACTCGAGATAATACAATTGTCTGCATGAAAGGCTTTCACCAATTTTTCAATTGAACCGGAAATAGAGGTTCACGAAAAGCCGAAAAAGCATGGCGTTTTATAGAGTTAATAGACATTCGATTGTCATGACATCTAGCGAGTTAGCCTGTCTTGACAAACTGTTGTTTTTGCAGAGTTGTCCCCCGTCGAGCGGGCGAGCAACAACAGCTTGTCACAAGACGTACTGCACCTGATGCATCGTCTGTTCTTATAGGGAGTTGTTCTCTTCCGTCCACGCGGCTTGGCTGCGATGTTATGTCGGTCGCTCCATTGGTTATCATAACGGAGTTCGCGCAAAAATATATTTAGAAAAATTAAGATAAGAACGGTTAACTAGCGACCCATCTCTGCAGTAAACTTTAGTAGAACTTGAGAACTTAGGCAACAACAGTGACTAAACTTGTCGTTATTTTTGCGCTCAGTCAGTTTTATTTCTATTTTCGTATCAGTCAGTTTTATTTCTTCTTATTGATTTTATTTTCAATTTATTTTACTCTCAAGTTTTACTAAAGTTTACCACAGAGACTGGTCTTTGGTTAAACGTTGTAATTTTATTTTTTTCTACATAAATTTTTGCGCGAAATCCTTTATGATTACCAATGGAGCGACCAACATAACATCGCAAGAGAACGAAACAGAACAACTCTCTATAAGTGCAGCTGTTGCATCAAGTGCAGTAAGTCTTGTGACAAGCTGTTGTTGCTCGCCCGCTTGACAGGGGACAACTCCGCAAAAACAACAGTTTGTCAAGACAGGCTACTAACGAGTGCGATCGAAATGGGTGTATAAAGTATATAGTAAAAGCGAAGAATGTTAAGGACCTCTGTGGTCTAATGGATAGAGATTCGGAGTGCTAACCTGCAGATGCAATCTTTGGGAGTTCGAGTTCAGCAGAATGCGAATTTTAATACCCAAGATTTTTATAGCTATAGCTGGATAGGCTGACAGAAAAATATCCAAACAGATGGACAAACTTTGAGAAATATATATATATGTATATAGATATACAGTGAAATGCGGCTAACTCGAACTTCACGGGACTGAAAGAAAGTGTTCGAGTTATCAGAGCGTTCAAGTTATGAGACCACTGTCACAAGTGCATGTATTTATCAGTACACATACAAACTATATATAAATCAAAAGCATAGATTGCTTGTTGCAAGTTAAGGGGCCTCTCATGTAATGTTTTAACAATTTTTATCAGAAAGTACGAATATTTTTTTATTACTTGAGATTTGTTTGTTTGTTTTAGGGCATGTGACTGCCAGGACATTTTTAGATTAAAATAGGCAAAACTTGATCACGGTTGAAACGGTCAGAAAAAAGACATATTTTTCTTTTGAGCGATTTAACAAAAACTGATTTTGCTTCAAGCTTATCCGAAGGTTAAGATATCCCTTTGAAAGCAAGGAGAAGCGAGGTGCTTCTCCTTGCTTTCAAAGGGATATCCCAAAGCAGATGTTTGGTAAAATTTGATTTTTGTAAACCTTTAGAAAAGTCGTTAACGAAAATATTTTGCCGATAGTGGTAATAATACTGCCTAAGAACTACTAAAAGTTTATGTTTATCTCTACGGCTTGGAATAAAGTGATATTCTAAAGCGATAGCAACCGTCTCGGTAGCCGTTGGGCAAAAAACTGTTCGAGTTAACGGAGTTACTCTTCAGTTATCTAAAGCATATCATTGCGTGGGAACGGACGAAACAAAACCGTTCGAGTTAACCATGTGTTCGAGCTATGCGAGGGCGAGTTATCCGAGTTTCACTGTATATAATATATTATATTTGCATAATGTCACGACTTTTAGCTATATTTTAGATTTAGTTGTATATTAGTGACTATATATCCAACAATATCCTCTATTTTATCTCATAGTATCATCGTCTTAGAACTCTCACATAGTGCTACTCATTAGCAACAAACCAGAGGACTCGTCTGTCTAATAGCATTCCAGAGAGATTGTTGTCGTGTTGCATGGTGCAGTGAGAGTTGTGTTCTCTCTCTCTCTGGTCAGCCATGTCACGATTCTAACCTCTGGGCTAAACATCACCGCTTCTCAGTTCTACCTCATTTATTGCAGTGGTCATTCGGGGTTCTTCTCTGGGAGCTCATAACCCTTGGGCAGCAGCCATACAGTGATGTCGATCCGTCTGACATGTCGAGTTACCTCTACTCAGGCTGTCGACTGCTCCAGCCCGTTAACTGCCCCGATGAACTCTTCGCAGTCATGGCCTACTGCTGGGCAGTGCACTCCTGCGACAGACCGAGTCTTCCTCAGATCTTAGCCTGCCTCCAAGAGTTCTACACGACTCTTAGTGCTTTTGTTTGATGCCCTCCCAATCTTTCTATCAAATTCGTGCTGTACAATCACTGTTTTAAACTCCATCAATTCTTCAAAACCGCAAAGCGTTGTTTTATCTATCGCCTGGTTGATTGTTAAATTTGAAAGCATCGCGCTTGTAGCATGAGTTCTGTGGACCACATATTACTTAGATGATTTCAGAAAAGTTTGGGTTGTAAATACGGATTATAGGATGGTGTGAGCTTTCCCTTGATTTCATTGATGCAATATCAGGAAGGAAGGCTTTGTAGTCGGCCGGTCTTTTGTAACAAATCTGCACATTTGAAGTGTTCTTTCAGCATTTCATTATTTGCATGCTAATTATTATTCAACCTCGGCTACCTTTGCCATTGATAACCTGTCGCTCTCTGTCCGTCCTCACCATTGCTTCATGCCAGGATAGTCAAGAATTTGAGAACCTAACTGTTTTTATTCAAATCACAAGTCACTCCACTAAAAAGATGCTTTGTTTGCCAATTTTGTATCACAAATTATGTGTAGCAGATTTCAAATTAAAGGTCGCGCTAAAAAAATCACTCGTAAACAAATTATTACCCGGTTTCCAGGGACTGGAATAATGTACGATATTATTAACGTCCAATCATATGTAATGTTTAATACCATATTTTATGAATGCTGATCAAGTATATGTCGTCAGCTAGTTTTGTGGTTGGTGAATTTAAGCGTAGTACAACAGTCTTTTGAGAGATTATATAATCTTTGGCTCTTCATCCTTGAGATATTTTGATTTGGAGATCTCAAAGGTAACCTAGGAAACTGCCTGTTGCATTGCTGTTGTTGATATATATGTTATCTCTAGTATGCCAAACCTTTAAATATGGCTTGAGCAGTTTTGGTGAGGTTTTATTATAATATTATTTATTAATAAATTGCAATAGATTGATTCCTAACATAGATCTAAATAATAGCTGCTTTCTATTAGTTTATCTAGCCTGAGGTTCTGCTTTAATGTTTTAACCGTTCTGTATCCTACTCTATGTGATAAACTGCAGCATGTTCATCACATGAACTATTTTTCATGCTACTGGCCAATTTTTCTTTTTTATGTATTGTTTTATATAGATAAATCATTTGGTTTTATTTTGTTTGTTAATAGTTTTTGATATGTTCATATATTTGTATAAGAACATCGATAATGCTTTTGTTTGGCATGTATAAATTTATTTATTTTTCCACCTTATTTTGCTTGTTATTGAAATGAGAAAAAATACTTACCATGATCTGTTTTTGGTCTTGTGATAATCAGGTAACCTACAGCATTATTCAACATTGTCAGTGCGCATTACATCATTCTCCTACCTAAGTTAGACCTAGTCTTGGTTTTACTCAGAAACTCATGGACACTTGCATTAAACTGGGAGATGAATTGACAAAGCTGGGCAAAACGCATTGAATGTTATAATGAAATAAGATGTGTAATTAAGATGGCACAGGTAATATGGGAGTTGTGCTTTCAACCACCTACTAATTAGCACTGAATTTTGGCGCCAATTGCAAGCATCACAAATTAAAATCGCAACTCTTACATCACTGAATGGCAATATCGTATTGTCAATAATTAATTTAAATTTGTAAAATCTTAAAAGGTTGTAAACCCAAGATAATCAATATTTGAAGATGCAGTGTAGATATATAAATAAGTGCCTGCAGTGGCTCTGAAGAATATGAATGATTGCAGTCTCAACCAGAGCCATTCTCAGAATTGCGCCAAAATGACGCATATGAGAGTGAGGGAGCTTTAGCATATGTAGTACTGACAATTTATTCTGCTCAGTCTATTGCATCGTTTCTGAACAGTAAAACTGCATGGCTGGGTTGTTGTAGCATTAGATGAGGGCTGTTACATTTGATGGATTGATGAACCCATGATATCAGTAGAAGGGTGAGCTAGCACACCGCTGAAAGATTCATTTAGCTTGCAGGTAGACTTGTAGCCGGAAACCAAGGTGTAGGAAGAAAAGCCATTCCAGTGAGGTTTTGCTTGATTATTTACAATAAATACAAGTTTAATCTCGATATCATGAAAAATAATCTGCAGAATCAAGCCAAGCGCAGCACCTTTTGCCCATAAAAAATAAGCAAAGCATTCTTCAAACAAAATCTTTGGATTTGCCATCATCCAGCGAGTCATGAAATAAGATTTTGATAAATGCTTCTTACAAATTCTGATCAGTTTTGCAGGTGTGTCTTTGTGTAGGCTCCTCTCAAGTTATGTATTATTTTATTAACATAGAATCAATCTTATCTAACAGCAATTAATGAGCTTAATCTTGCAGAGAAACATGGTTATTCCAGTGTTTTGTGAGCAAAGAAGTTTATTCCAAAGAATTCAGATATAAATAATATATAGGAAAGTGCGGGGCTTGAAAGGGAGTTATATATACAACGTGAGGCAACTCTATGAGCATAACTCCTGCCTGTTTGTACCAAGGTGAGCAAACTGACACCTATGTAGTAAACTGGTACACCAGTTTAAACTATCAGTTTCGGAGTACCAGAGTTATCATGCCAACCAGGCAGGTCCAAACCACACCAGGTACTGTAGATGCAACACCAGTATTTATTTCGAGATCTCTGGACACACTAATGTTCAAGCCGTTACATATACACTTGTACTAAAAATAACAGTGATCCAAGTGAGGCCTGAAAACCAACTTGTCTCAATTTGTTACAAATAAGCATGTCCAATTAATAATAACTGTCCACAAAAGCCATTTTGTCACAAGTTGCAATAAGATACTGAGTTAATTCTAATTGTCAGGTACTGAGTTAATTGTAACTGTCAGATACTGAGTTAATTCTAACTATCAGATACTGAGTTAATTCTAACTATAAGATACTGAGTTAATTCTAACTATAAGATACTGAGTTAATTCTAACTGTCAGACACTGAGTTAATTCTAACTGTCAGATACCAAGTTAATTCTAACTGTCAGATACTGAGTTTATTCTTACTGTCAGATACCAAGTTAATTCTAACTGTCAGATACTGAGTTATATTTAACTGTCAGATACTGAGTTTATTCTTACTGTCAGATACCAAGTTAATTCTAACTGTCAGATACTGAGTTATATTTAACTGTCCATAGAAGCTCAGTTGATCCAACTGTGTGGTTCAAGCATTGAATGTTGAGTGACTAATAATACAAGGTTCTTACTATTCATACTAAACATGATATGGAGAATGGATGTCTTTAATAGAGCCCTCCTTATATACAAGATATTGCATGGAATATGAAGAAAAGCTCTTATAAACAATCTATTAAGCAAAGCAAACCCACCTCTGTATTCTAAACCACAATTATGCAATCAGTATGCACAGAGTGAATAAACACAAGAGAGACTGACATAGGTGAATAGATAAAATAGGGCACTGAGTTAAATAGTACACTGCTAATAGCTAAAAGTTATAAGATATAATTGGATAAGGTACAATGATATGAAATATAAAAATGTCTATGTACAACTAGCACTTCACCTCTCCCAACCAAATGCTGTCGGAGTAATGATATTGAAATAAAACTGATTTATGGAAACTTACGATGAAAGAGAAACGCTAATGTGAGATGTCTATGTGAGATGTCTATGCTGTCTTGTGAGATGTTTATGCTATCATATGATTCCCGTGTCTATGTGCACCAATATCTGTTGCATTTGGATACAACTACGGTACAACCCCGGTATATGATATTAATTTGTTGCGGTTTTGGCATCATAAGGCGAAAATCTCATATAAAGGGTTATAGAAGCTTATAATAATTACTTAATCCAAACACTCCTTGGTGAAAATATCACAATTTTATACATGTACTGTGTGTATTAAAAATTAGTAAAAGAATAGTATATTAATTAACTTTAGTAAATATATTTAGCTTATAGTAAAGCTAGTAACTCTAGGTCATTGGCATGGAATCATTATCTGTCTTCTTCCTTTAATGTAATTGTTAAACTTAGCACCCTTGACAAACGGATTAAAGTTGTATTTGTTGTTATATACGTAAAATAAATTAGAGTTCATAATAAATATTATATTAAACACTAAAATGCACAATGAAGTTTTACTTTTACTTGCTTTTCACAAATCTTCGTTTCACTCGCTCATTATCAAGCATTTACGGAACTTTGTAGACTTCTGAACTGAAAGTGCGAGGCAGCATCGTGACTCTTTTATGCGTTGTGGGAGGGATTTCAGCAAAAATTGTGTTAGCATCTTCGTTATTCCGACGTAATCAGCACACCGACTGCCAAATTTGAATCTTGAGAGAAATTTTTGTTGATATCGTATGCAAAAAAATGTTGTATGACGTTGTGAAAAAACATTGTGTTCCACATTGTAAGGCCAAAAAATTGTATAGTTGCAATGATATACAGCCCCAACATGTGGGGCTGTATATCATTGATAATTGGGAAGTTGAAACTCGGGGAGGGGGACGGTTATCTTATTTGTTTGAATACAAAAATCATGAAAATAGGGTTTCGTTTAAATATTTACTTAACACTCAATATTTAATCTAGGCTCAACCCGAATGGAACAGATGCTGAGTCACAGTGTGAAGAAATGACTATGTATTTTAGTGACATACAGACTTTAGATGTCATTCAGCGTATCTTGCAGCAATGCAACAAGAAACTTGTATGATCTGTAGAGACCACATACAAAAATGCATCAAATGTTTGAACTACTGCTTACAAATACAATTTTAAATATATCCAATAATACAATTGAGGTGGTTATTGTTGAATATTAGAGATGTTCTTCACCATGACACTGTTTAGATAAATTTCCACGAAAGCATAGTGGATGTCCCTTAATCTTAGTCAAGCAGATGGTCAATTCAACTTATTTCTTGCGTATCGCACCCTCCATTACAAGACCGTGGTAATTCCTCATACAATCGTTCGTTCAATAGCACCTTTTTCAGATCATCGAAATCTCTTTGCTCGTTATCGTTGTTTCTATTTAGCTAGCCTTTTTGAATGTTATTATTATTCACACAGAAGTTGCTATAGTTATTTGCCAGTTTTTTCTGGCTTGTATCCTCTCCAAAGTTACCCGTGTTGTGAGCTGACAACTTTGACCTATATCACACATTTTATCGCACTTTAGTAAGAGTGTGAAACCTCAAATGCTCTTCTCAATTAGATAAACTATTCCTAACTATTATTTTTTGATGAGAGTCATTTTAAGAATCTACATTTGTTTCTGAATATGGTACAATATTCTGCAACAGAACTAACTCAAATTAAAATTGAAATTAAAATTTTGTTCATTTAATTAGGTTTCAAATTTCAAAACTTCATTTAATTTTAAAAAAATTAAAAATTTTTAAAAGTTGGCAGATTATTTGTTCATGGAATTTCTAAAGAATAGTAATCTATAGCTAGAATTTTTTTGTATGTTTTTAGATGCATGTGACTGTTTTTACCAGTTGAGTATAAGTACTTCTTATTAATCTTTCTCCTAACATCTATTTTTTAAAGTCAAATTTAGCTATTTTATTCTTTCCTTATTTCATCACTTGTAATCTTACATGTCAATGTGTTAAAACATGGAGAAAGTAAACATGGAAAGAAGTAGAACTGGCTAAAAGTAAGCATAAAGACAATCAAACATGGTAGTGGTGAGAACATGGTGGAAAATTAAAAATAGAAAAAAAGTTGACATAGGTTTTTTCTCTTGGTTTCGTTGACAGTCAACCAAAGACTAACAAGCGCTGTCGATTGTCCCTGTTGTAGAGTAATAATTAAACAAAGAGTGTTAAACCAAGGAGTTTTCACGAGGCCACTAGTTTTGAAGAATCCTATAATAAGAGCTATGCCTGTCCAGATGTCTGTCTGTCTGTAGTCAACTAAAAGCTTTAGGAAAAAATCGTCCTGAATATTCAAATCCCTAGCCAAGTGCAGTACCAGTTACACCACTCAATCTCCTTGCTGTAGCATGGAATAATTATGCATACAGTTATTACACATGACTTCTCCTAGCGCATGAACTGCCATAGTTCTAATGTCGGTATTTACCAAAGACAACTAACAGAAAACCTCTTTAGCGTTACCAAAGATACCTTGAATAAGATGCAAAATCTTGATGGAAATTATAGGGCCGTAAAAAAACTCTCCATAGGCTGGTGATCTTACCTATTTAGCGTCAGCAGTTTCGTGAGTCCCTCAGCTAAGCTTGTCACACGATCTACTGTTATTTTATATGTGCATATTCCAATGATGGTATTGATATCAATCAGCTGTAGCACGCTGCCTGGGTTAACTCAAGTACTGCCTATGTCAGCTGGTAATCTTATTGGACTACCAAGCAATGTTTAAAAAGGTCTAGCTGTAAGTTCAACGTATTTCTAACTAAAATGTTTTTGTTTTTCAGAAAGGTTATACGCAACACGCATCTATTAAACTGTTTTCCTCAGCAGCACTGCTGTGATAAATGGTTTCTGGCTGTCACTTAGCTTGTTCAATTCAAATTATAAATACTTGTTTACTCATCCATATGTAGTCAGCAATCAACTAAGACAATACATTCTGCACAAGAAACTTAACTTGATTGTTTTATTGATATAGAAGTAATTTACCACACATACATGTATATGTCGACATATCGTTTCATGAAATTGTTGCTTTTTGTTGTAGCCAGCTACAGTGAATTTTGGGTCGTTGTAGTGAAACATCATGTGGTCATGTGATCATCATGTGGTCATGTGACCATCATGTGATCAATTAGACATCTGCAAACATAAATGTTGAAAATGTGTTCCTTAAAGAATTTCAGGGACTCAAGCAAAGCATGATACAGCTTTTAAAGGTTGACTTGCGACAAAGTTCACATTACAGTTATTTGTTTCAAAAGATTCACCATGTCTTACTCTGCTGTGTTGTAGGTGCAAAATATGTGGAAATGTGATTACAAGTTCTTAAAAGCTCAAAAACGAACAGTTAATTGCAGTCGTCACAGAAATGCCATAGATTAGAATCCCTTTCCAAAACGGCTCAAATGGGTCGTAGCTGAACAAAATGGTGTCTGTTTACAGTTTCATGCAACCTCATTTGTCAAAATATTTTTACAAATATACGTCTCGCATTCAATAAAACCATTTCTATTGTCCTTATGCGTTTGTTTCATCATCATTGTAATGCTGTCATTTTGAGCACTGGTATTTCAAAACCTACCGTAAAAACCTGTGTAATTTTTTAATCTTAGCTCGAAGGAGTGCATATCATCCTTTGATAAACATGACAAGCCTGTTGGTCACCTAGAATAATTGAAAAATGCTGCAGAAACTATTCACGCTGTTTGGCAAAAAGTATGGGCCACATGATCAGATTACGACTAGATGATTAGACCAAGCCGAAACAAAACTGTGAAGTAGCCAGCATCTATATCCCAAACTACGGCATTTTCGTGATGGCGGCGATTAACTGTTCGTTTTTGAGTTTTTAAGAGCTTGTAATCACATTTCCACATATTTTGCACCTACAGCACAACAGGAACAGTTTAGCAGCATTCACGTCAAACACTTGTCATTAGTGGATACACCACAATATATGGCATGATCTAATGATACTGTCATTACTATTGCTGCTGCCAACAATATTACTAATTAGCTATTTTTACTTATCAAGAAATTATTATTAGTTTACTATATACATGTATTTAATACAAATACAATTTATTTATTGTCTATTAAACAGTTTTACCATTTACATGTACTTATTATTTATTTACTTTTTAGAAATACATGTAGTTGTTATTATCTATTTATTGCTTGAAAACTATTTAATATCTACCATAAATCCTCTAATTGAACGCCATGGCAGTCTATTTTTCAACCCTTTTTCTGCAGTAGCAGTCAGTTGAAGGCAGCGTTCAATAGCGGCATAGTATTTTTCAAATAGTTTGTCAGAATTTTGGGAATATAAATTTAGCCCTTTCACAGACGAAGCAAGTTTCACCGATATTTTGCCCTCTGTCTCTGGTAAGCGAAATTAAATATTTTGGATGCAATAAATCTACTAACTTACCTCCACAGACCTATTAACTATACTATACTATACTATACTATACTATACTATACTATACTATACTATACTATACTATACTATACCATACTATACCATACCATACCATACCATACTATACTACACTACACTATACTATACTATTCTATACTCTACTATACTACACTATACCATACTATACCATACTATACCATACTATACCATACCATACCATACTATACCATACTATACCATACTATACCATACTATACCAATCTATACCATACTATACCATACTATACCATACCATACCATACTATACCATACTATACTATACTATACTATAGTATACTATACTATACTATACTATACTATACTATACTATACTATACTATACTATACTATACTATACTATACTATACTATACTATACTATACTATACTATACTATACTATACTATACTACACTACACTACACTATACTATACTATTCTATACTCTACTATACTACACTATACCATACTATACCATACCATACCATGCCATACTATACCATACCATACTATACTATACTACACTATACTACACTATACTACACTACACTACACTATACTACACTACACTATACTACACTACACTATACTACACTATACTACACTATACTACACTATACTGCACTACATTATACTATACTATACTATTCTATACTCTGCTATAGTATAGTATACTATACTATACTATGCTATACTATAGTATACTATACTATAGTATACCATACTATACTGTACTGTATTGTACTGTACTACACTACACTATACTATACTACACTATACTATACTACACTATACTACACTATACTACACTACACTATACTATTCTATACTCTGCTATACTATACTATACCATACTATACTGTACTATAATATACGATACTATACTATACTATACTATACTATACTATACTATACTATACTATACTATACTATACTATACTATACTATACTAAGTATAGTTAATAGGTCTATGCTTACATGTACCTCCAACTTGTCAAAGATCTCTTAATTACCTGCGACGATATTATAGCCTACATTGATAGTATACATACAGTACATATATACATATATAAAGGAATAAAGGAAAGGATATAAGGAATAAAGGAACAAATTTTGCAGGAAATTACACCGCATGGTAAGTCTTCCACTTATCAACGACAGCCCTAAGCTTTAAATTGAACTTTTTAGTTTTAAGAATGAAGACTTTTACAAAAGCCTTTTTAAAGCAGCTCAAACAGCAATTGTAAAAATCTCATCATTTGAATTATGACATAAGGTAGAACTTATCAGAGCTGCTAAAAACTGCATCATCTCTAAAAGCTGCTGTTAACGTTGCCCATGTTACTCGTTGTATTCATTCACACATCTCATTGGCAGAGAAAATTTATAACTACTATTCATATAAAGTAGGTGGGTAGCTAAGGAAGGTCTGTAGGGTATCATAAACACTTTACCTTGCATGGTAGTAATCACTTCATCACACCCGAGAGTAACATAAATACTACCCCCAACCCATTGTTATCCTTAATGTAGAAACTACACATACTGTGACGCTCTTTGACCACTACTGCCATTGCCGACTACCGCAAACAAACTACTAGTTATGTCATTATTCATAACGATGAGGGATGTAATAAACTGCCATAATATGTGAGGTAAGCAGGCAGATGAAACAAAATACGAATTCTTAAAGTAATGAACCAACTCACCCTATGTTGAAGGTGAATGTACTGCCATCAACTAATTGGCAAAATATGGAGGGTTGAAAGCTGTTCCAAAAACAGGCGGGCGGGCAGATGGTGAAGGTTTAACGCTGCATACAGGTGTTTCAGATGCTGAAGGAAATAAAGATACAGGGTTGGTATTAAATGCTTTTCTAAACACTGGTGGCTGAGCTGATGATGAAGGCTTTACCCCACATAAAAATGTCTGAGATGCTGGTGAAAATGCAGAAGCAGGGTTGGTGTTAAATGCTGTACCAAACACTGGTGGCTGAGCAGACGGTGAAGGTGCTGTACTGCATACAGGTGTGTCAGATGTTGGTGAAAATGCAGAAGCAGGGTTGATATTAAATGCTGTACCAAACACCGGTGGCTGAGCAGACGGTGAAGGTGCTGTACTACATACAGGTGTGTCAGATGTTGGTGAAAATGCAGAAGCAGGGTTGATATCAAATGCTGTACCAAACACTGGTGGCTGAGCAGACGGTGAAGGTGCTGTACTGCATACAGGTGTCTTAGATGATGGTGCAAATATAGAAGCAGGGTTGGTATTAAATGCTGTACCAAATGCTGGTGGCTGAGCAGATGGTGAAGGTTTTACACTGCATGCAGGTGTCTCAGATGCTGGTGGAAATGCAGATTCATGGTTGATATGAAACGCTCTGCCAAAAATCGGTGGCCGGGTCAATTTTGAAGGGAGTGAACCATACGCTGAAGGCTGTGACGAGGGCATGGCACAGGCTGAGGTCGAACGGCCCGCTCTACCTAGTATTGGTCGCCGAGGTGGTATTGAAGGCCATGTACTGCCCGCTAAAGTCGGAGATGTTGAAGGCATTGTAGAAGCTTTTTGCTTACCAGTTGCTTGTTGCCGAGGTGGGGTTGAAACGAATCGACTGCGCCTGGTTGCTGAAGTATTAAAATCTGAGCTGTTTATTGGATTTTGAGATTTTGAAGCGCATACAGGTGTTCCATTGGCAAATTTTCTACCTACAGCTGGAGGCGTGCGCGTTGGGAACGCTGAAGGGTTGAAAGCTGTACCAAATACTGGTGATCGAGCAGATGATGGTGGGGCTGCAGAGTATGTTAAGTTCTGATATGTGGAACGCCCTTCGGTGGTACACTCTGCGCTGAGCTGTTGTTGCTTCCCTGATGCAAGAGATGACACGTTATTTCTGAACTCAGTCAGCAACGATCCCTGCAATTTAAAAACTTTTCCATTACCAATTAGTTTATTCAACCTTGAACAAAATTCGAATACATGAAACCATTTTGAAGTAAAATAGGAGATATGAAAAACCAAGAAATTGATAAAATATGTTTACTAGTTCCAGGTTTTTTTATGTAATGTGGTTTTATGCTTTAGCCCGATGCATGCTGTATTTAAAATGGTGAATTTATTAGTTTGTACCAAGTACATAAATCATAATTTTACTAACAACAATTCATTCTTAATTACCTTTTTTTTATCTGTTAATGCTTTGTTGCTTACAGTGCTACTATATTCAAAGTTTGTGTTAGCCACCGTCAAGCTATGTGTTAAGATCATAATTTATAGAAACATGCTCATATCCTTTGCAAAATAGAAAGAGTTCTTACAAACAGTTTAAAAATTTCATACAAACTATACTGAAGGCATCAATATGTTAGCATGTATTTTAAAATTCAAATTGGATTTTATTGTTAATGCAGAAGGATTAGGGAGCTGTTCGTCAAACAATTTTTTAGAAAAATTACTTAAAAATAAACTTGCAGAACTTTTAGTAGCTTTTATCCGAAAATACTGGCGTTACTCTATCATTTGTCATTGTTTTTTACATTTGAGTTGATCTGATCTGACTGTCAGGCTGTTTCAAGATAAAGATTGACAAAACTTGCTCGCAGTTAAAACACTAAAAATATGTGAAAAAATACATCACTAGTTGCTGTAGTTGATAGTGGTTATTGCGTTGAAGTTGCAGCATTACGCTTTTTTGTTTTGTCAGTCTCTTTACAGCTATAAACATCATAATCGAACTTTCGCATGACTTGAGTTTTCTTTAACTGCAATCAAGTTTTATCAATTTTAATGTTGCAAAAACTTAGCAGTCAGGTCCCCTAAAACACCAAAAATAATTGCTAATGATCAAAAAATACTTTTATTAAAATCTACTAAAAGTTTGTGCAAGGTTACCTTTAAATTCTTTACCGAGTTCTGTAGTAATCTAGTATACCTAATCATTGTACTACTTGTATTAGTAGTTGCATTAAAACCGCTACAAACAAGTTGTTCATAGTAAAAACAACTTTGTAAAAATACTTGTGAGCCTAACTATTAGAAGCAAGCCACCTATCTTGTTACAATGCCCATCTAATACACACTAATGCAAACGCAGCCTGTGAGCAGTTTTTATAGCTTTTCCGCCATAACCATATATTTTAAAATTTGTGATATGCTGCTCCAAGCTGGTATCCTTTTCTATTGAACACTGATAAAGATAAATTGGTGCATTTTCAAAAATTATGTTTTAGAGTCATAGTACTTAATTGGGACAGTAATGATCAGCATCTAAATGCTCTTAATTCTAATGAACTAACTTTGTTCTTAGATATTTGCTGTCTAAAGTACTCAGACTGCATCTCTTATCTGGCTGACCGTCAATTACATTCCTACCTTTCCAGAAAGTCTACTACAACCTATACCCAACACCTAACATAACTGATCCACATTATAGCTTTTGCTTCCAATACACATAATATTACTTTACTATTCTTTATTATATTATTCTTTATTATATTATTCTTTATTATATTATTCTTTATTTTATTATTCTTTATATATTATATCTCGTATTTTGTTTCATGGTCTAATTTGTTTTTATTGGCTTTGACCTCTGATAATGAAGTTCATATCTACACATTTACAGTTGATTTCTAGCCTGGTTGTCATCTTACCCATCGAGTGCTGATCTTGTTCCAATAAGAAGGAGTATCTTCGGCAAATGCTATCGCCATTCTGGTCAGTTTGACTATTTTTGCAACTCTTGATCTATCACTTATCTTTGCCAGACACACGATCACACGAGATACAACCGCGAGGAACTGTAATAAACATATAAATTTATTTATAGCATGCAAAATTATCGGTTGAGTAGGTATTTGTGACAGATAATTTAAAAGGAAGTTTATATGAAAAAATCTGACAAGAAAAAGTTTTGAATTGAAAAACTAGAAAAATACACCGAGCAATATTTTGCTTATAAACAAGTTGTTTTGTGTTGTGAAGTAATTTGCAGCAGGCTGTCTATGGTTATGATGAATTTTTTTATTAACTTTGTAATATAAATTTAGCACCATCCTTATATCTCTGAGCTTGTTGTATATACGAGATCAACAGCCTATTGGAGGCGATGTAAGTTTCAAGCCTTTTTTCCACAGTGAGCTCCACATTATGGAGATAATAAATTTTGCACATTTATTTTTAACCTTAGTCTTAACAATATGAGCGAGAGATCTGCTATTGATCTGAACGCGAGAGATCTATCTGCGAGAGATCTGAACATGCTACTCGCTTCAATTTATTTGTTTATTTTGGTATGTGTTGATATTTAAACAGGCACAGATATACAGAACTTTACACACATCAACAGATGTGAAACATGGAAACACATAGAAACACATAAAAACACATGGAAACACATGAAAACACATGGACACATATGAAAAGACATAAAACACTTGAAAATATGCACAGACACATACAGACATGTGCAAAAACTCGTGAGCATGTCAAAACACACATAATGTCACACAAATGCCCATTTAGCTATTTTAAGAAAGTTTCAATTAAATTGCTAGTATTATTTCAGTAGTGCATAAGAAGCCAAACTTACTCCCACGATATGCTCCAGCTTGGAATTAACCGCAACAACCATTCTCATAGCAGACGTGAAATTGCTTGTTAAAGCTGTCATGTCTGAGCCCTTGAATATAAGTGTTCTCATAGCATCAACAGACTTGACGATATCCATAGCCTTGTTTCTGCTCATTGCTCTCCACTCTGCACAGACAAATGCTAAGGTATTAGAACAAATATTTTAAACAAATGAAAAAAGTGGTCTTTTGTAGTGAAAAATGATAGCCAGGGCCAATAAGGGTCATCGTAGACCGGCCAGCAGTACTGAGGCCAACAGAATGGCTTGACCCATCTGAGCTGCTACTGACTCAAAAAGGTCCCATCGAACCGAGACAAGGGAAGATCGAGCCGACCCTTGATTTGGCCGGAAATACAGATGGCTGGACATTGGTCAGTGAAGTCCGCCCAACCAATCATCAAGCCAGCAAGACAAAGAACCGACCTGTTTCTGAACCAGCAGATGAAAAACCAATATCCTATCGAGCCGCCACTAAAAAGAACAACCTACCGTCAAGTCGGACTTGTCGGAAAATGGAATGAGCCTGCCAACATTTATGATGTAAAATTAACACATCAAGCAGAGGTTGGCAGAGCACGGAAAGCCTCATTTTATGCAGTTATCTGTTGAGCATCTACATACGCTGTGATTATTTATATATTTACACAAATATTCATACTGCCTTATATACTCAAAGTTGATTAGTTCTTTGTGGAGCAGTAAAGAATTGCAGCAGATTATTTACACTTTTAGTATGGTTCAGGAGCAGATGACTTCTTGTCATTGTTGCAAACTGGAAATTTGTTTATAAAGAGAGCTTGTTGGAAACTTTTTATTTTAGGTGCTCAAGCTTTATATTTTTAGGATGGTTATGAAAAAACTGATTCAAAATTGATTTGAGTTAAACTGTATCTAGCCCAGCTTTTGTCATGATACCTGAATGATTTCCCAACGTTCATTGCAATTAGTAGAACCTGAATAGTTCTCACACATTTCTTTTTGTACAAAAAGTTTACTTTAATCAGCCTAACCTAAAAAATATTACACAAAATGGTAATAATATAACGTTTCTGTAGTCAGCTTTGAGTTGGTGCACACGACTCCACAGAAAAAGATTTTTTGTGGAAGTTAGAAGACTAATTAGGAGACTTTAAGCAGGCGTCCTAATCTAAAATTTGTCTGAAAAGAAAGAACTATGTCAGCACAGTCTATCAGTAAAGGCGGGCCAAATTCAATATTTATAAAATCACTACTGCTCAAAACTATTAGTTTGGCAAGTGTTTTAATATGATTCAGTGAATGTACGTCTCAATACTGAAAACCTACATGAATATATATTTCTCAAAATTTTTCCATTGGCAATGTGCCAGGCTAATAGCAAGGGATAGGCAACTCTCATCACTTCTCATTGTTTATAAGCTGATTTTTAATACCCGGTCAACGCCGGGAGGCACAGCTAGTATATATATATAAATCTCATTGTTTGTCTATTGGCCATTTTTTGCGTGTTCAGTTATAGCAATAATGTTTTAGGAATAAACAAATTTCTTCGCATAAAATTTGAACTATAAACCTTCAGGTCTGCAGGCGGATGCTCTATACACTAGAACAACCTATGCGCTATATGCTATACAATGAAATAATTGTTTCATACTCATTACATCAAATAAAATAGGCACACTTAAAGCGTTTGGGAAAATACTATTGGTTACTTATAGCACGCTTAAAGATCATGATTGTTTGAGAGATCATTACGCGTAACATAAAAATTATTAAGCTGGCTTCAAACACAGCTCTTATTATAGTCAAGATTCAGGCAAGCTCACATAAGTTGCTAGCTAAGTTGCTCAAATCCTTTGAGTAGTTATTTTACTACTTGTGCAACGCCATGCATTCACCTAGTACTGAACAATGCACATTCATCTGGAGACAGTGTAAATATTATGATGCACCCTTGAAAACCTATTAAAAACCAAAATATCATTGTCAAACTAACACTTTTTTAGACAGAAATTTTGTAAAGTTAAGTTAGCCATTAGGTAACGTTAATGTTAGATTGCCATCGTAAAGCTTAAATGAAGCTAATTTTGCGCTATCTATTCTAATATAGCTAAATATTCTAATACAAGTAATGCTTTTGTTTAGCTATTTATTAAATAGCCATAGCTAATGGTTATATGAACTAGGTCTGGAAGGCAACAGTGCAATACATACTATGAGAGTGAATAAACCACATCTTGTGTTATTATTCACTCTCATTATGTTATGTACTGTAGTTAAGTTAGCACAAAAATGTATTAGCTTTACCAATTGTTGTGAAGTTTTTGATAACATCAGGTCTGCAGTCAATAATTCCATCTTGATTGCTCTTAACAAGCTTGCTCAGTTCACAGTCTACTTCATTCTGTTCCTGGTCACTTAGATTCCCTCTTTCAACAATTCTGCAGAAATTGCAAAAATTTCAATTTTAACTGCTGCCAGCCAAAGTTTTTAAATTAAAGTTTGTAGTGAAAGCTATTAAATGTTTGAAAAATAATAGTCAGCCATAAACAACGGCTGAAAATTAAAACCAGTCAAAACTCAACCCAGGTCACTTTTGGCTTTGTTAATGGTCAACCAAAGACTAACACAAACTATTGATTGTCTTTGTTTAATAATGGTCCACAAACCAAAAGTAGACCACTCTGAAATTTATACGGAAATTGCTAGTTTAAAAAAAATCTTTAGCATTACCAGAGATAACTTAAATCAGACGCAGACCCTTAATAAAAACTGTAGAAATGTAAAAAATTATCAGACGGAGTTTTGAGCAGTCATATTCGGTGAATCAGCACTATATAAGCAGACCCATTACTTATCTTGCACCTGATTAGACTGGTTAAAATTTTTCAACTGCAAAAAAAACGAATAATTTTGCTTTGTATTTAATATTTGATTTAGTTTTTAATCTTAATTTTGTTTCACCAGACAATGCTAATAAAAAAAAGTCTGGTTGTATAAAAAAACATAAGCATTGTAAATTAATGGTATCAATGAAAAATTATGTTGTAAGAATTTTTTAGCTATCGGACAGGCAAGTTATAAATGTGTTGAGTGGTTTTTGTTAGCAGGATGCAGCTATGGCAATAATGTTAGTTTCATCCTTGCCAACTCCGGCAGTCAACAGCTAGCACCTTGCTGCGGCTCGTTTGTTTTTCAGCCAGTTATATATATATAGTAATTTATTAGCAATAATTTCATTTCACAAATAGAAATGTTTTCCAAATTAGGTTATACAACAATAGTAAAACAAAAAAAGGGAAAAAAGCAACAGTTAGCCATTAAAATTGAATAAGTAGTCTGACAAATAGTGTTTAAAATGCCTTTCTCTGCTAAGAGAACGGATATTTGGTGGAAGATTGTTAAAGCAGCTGGCAATGACATTTTAAAAATGATTGTTAGTGATTGTATGCAATTTGTTCATATCACATAAGTTGAAATGAGTTAAGAACCTGTAATTGTCATGTAAAAAACGAGGACACAAACCATGAAAAATCTTGAAACATTGAATTGAAGTAAAATAAATATTTAGCATAGGCAGAGTAAGAAGACGCAGAAATTTGGAAAGATCATTTGTTGGCTTTTATTTCACTAAGTCAATGTCAATAAGTCACTAAGTCAATGTCACTAATGTCACTAATGTCACTAATGTCACTAATGTCACTAATGTCACTAATGTCACTAATGTCACTAATGCCAATGTCAAAGTCACTAAGTCAATGTCAATGATCAGTTGCCTTTTATTTCACTAAGTCAATTATTATTACTGGCTGTAAGATCGTTTTTGCAAAGTAATGCATGAACAATAGCCCAATGATGTTGTTACGTACATTAAGCTATTACTCTTTACATCAGCGAGCTGATCATCTGACCCACTGACCAGGTGGAACATAAATTACAATATCTTATCATTTTATCAGCGTCTGGTGAGCTGTAAGACTTCACTTTATTACTTTATTATCTTCTATGTAAAACAATTAAAGAATTGAAGAATAAAATACTTTTCAAACCTGTATTTTATGACGGCCAGTATAATGTCTCTGCAGCTTTCTAATGGAATGAGTCTATGACTCGTAGGTGAGTTGGCAGGTGTGCAAAAACCGGTTCGTTTTTCAGGCGGTGTTTGATAACCTCCTTGATAAGCAATTTTAGGTCTTTGCGGTGAGCTGACACGACAAGCATTTGGTCTGTTTCCTTGGAGGCTTGCGGGATAAAAATTCATAGCGTCTTTTGTTAATGATTGTAGGTGCCGGCCACGGTGTGAGTTTTCCTGCTAGGCAAAGCTACTTTTAGTAAACTGCAAATATTTTGTCTATTCAATGAATTTAAGGAATTCAGCTAGCAATTTCAATAAAATTATTTTTATAGACAGTCTAGCTTAGTTATTTTTTAATAAAAATCTGTTTTATTTCTAGCTTACTCGCATATTCTCAGTACAATATATGACAATGTCTGAGGGGATTGCAAAATCACTAAAATATAGTGTATTTTGTGACATAAAAATAAATATTTTTAGAAGTCACTACAAATACAGTGTAGGTTAACTAGAAAATAAGAGACTGCCTTATTCGTAAAAAACTCAGCTTGTTGTGTAATTTTAAGCTATGCAAATGCTTGCAAAAGAAACTCTGATTTAAAAACAAACAGCAAAAGGAGACAACTCTGCAGCAAATGATACTTTGTCAATTATGGATGATCTGACTATTGCTTTAATCTCAAAGCAAAATTCAACAGCTTGCCATTTTACTACTAATATTGCATTTCTCCTATTGCAGGGGAGAGATATAAACATAGTATCATATTTTCCTTTCAATATTGCTGTTTGTTGTACATAATAACACCCAGAACATTACAGCTACCATTGCAGCTACCATTGCAGTTCTCCTATTGCACTGCAGTGCCATTTGGCTGCTAATATTGCATTTCTCAACCATCAGTACCCCTTTCTTTTTCAATATATCTTTGGTCGTGGGCTGTATGACGGGAATTTTTAGTTTTGTTTATGTATTTTTCCGCCAGCATCAGTTTTTATGAGCATATATACAAACATTTTATTTCTCTTACTGATACAAAATACACAGACACTTGAAAGCAACTGGTGCAGAAAGCACCTTAAGTTAAAATTCGGAAGCCAGTTTTCTCTTTTCGACATCCATCTACATCAACTTCATTATAAAACTTGTAATGTAAGTTCAATGTTTCTCAATTAACTAAATATTTTAGAAAATTTTATTTAACTGTCTTATATAAGTTTGCTCTTTGATTTAAGTTACATTCTTTTTGCGTGCTTAAGCCTGTAATTTAAAAATTTAGTTTTTGACAATCAGAAATGCATATAGAATGGTGCTAGACTTGCTACCATCAACTTCTCATCGTTCACCTCTACCTCAGCTGGTCCAGACAGCGTCTGCTAAGTCTTCTACTGATTTGGCCTATATATCTCTCGTATTTACACGCTCTTATAAGATTATTTTTGTCTTCCAAGAGCTGACCTTGACATTGCTGCCAAAAATATATCTGGCTCAAATTACCTAGCAGTTATAATTTTTTCTACATCTTTAAATATCTGCATAATTAGATTTCACATGCCATGTTCAAGAGTTACCACAAAATAGTGTATATTTGTCATGCTTTTGTACATATAGCTAACTCAGGATTATGCTTTAGTCAGAAATTTTGTTGAGAAACTAGGCAACAGATGTATTTGATGCCAGATGTGCCAGCTGTATTTTTTACTAGTTATCAAAACCTATTGATTTAGACTACCTTAGCGGCTTCTCTAAGTTACGGTATTGACTGACTAAATAATTCAGTGGAAAATGCAAAAAGCCGTCTTATAGGCCTAGTTATTTAAACAGAGAGACATTGCATTCCTTATTTGTTCTTAATGCTGCAGTTTTTATTTACTTATTCTATGTTTAACATGTTAAACAAGTTAAACAAGTTAAACATGTTAAACAAGTAAGCAGCAGTCTTGTGGTTGTTAGTTATTTTACAAGTGATAAAAAATAATGAATCAATGACCTTGTATTATCAAGAGATAATAATATAATCTTTTGTTAGATTTCCTGATTAAATTCTCAATTAATTTAGATGAAAATTCTGATTATTACCAATAATTATTTAGGATAAGATTTCTTACCCTAAGGCATGCATTCAGAAACTGATCCTGATATGTCCAAAAGTTGATACTCTTTCAACATGGTGACTTTGAACCTTTATTGCTCATCTACAGTTTATAGTATCTGTCAGAAGTTAAGCCTCTTTTTGTCATATGTGAAGCCTTGCACACTACCTTGAAATCTTGAAAACTTGCCCTGACGTGCTAAACACATTACTAGTAATTCCTTCCTAGTATCTCTTGCTTTTTGCATCAACATTAGTTTTTTTTGTGAACAGACAAAAAGGAAATGACAAGAGTACTTGTCACATTTGTAAGAAAGAGAGAATAGTTCAGGCCAGGTTACTATACGTCTGTTGTTAACAGATTGTTCAGTTTGACTGACTTGTCCAAACCAAAAGCATGTTTGTATATATAACCTTTAATTACCACTAGTAATCATAAGCAAAATGATATGTTTGGTTGAGTGTTTTGTTTAGAGATGGTTTTGGTATAAATATTAGCATGTCGTGTCAAGTAAAGCACTTTTCACGTTGACAAAACTTACTAGCCCAGCATTTGAGCTTACTCATAGAGTCTATAGTGTTGAATGTTTTAAATTAGCAAATAAGTTCTCAGAAATTCAGAAAACCTTGCATATAGCTGACCCCAGTTTAGCTCAACAGTTCATGATTCGAAAGCTGTGTAGGCCAGAGCAGGCAACTCCTAATAGAAGCAGTTTGTTATCTTCATCTATAGAAGAAAAACAGATGTGAACTTTATTACCATCAGTCAAATTAGATCATGAGATAAAAATAATAAAGAGTGATAAAATAAAATTATGCGAGATTGTTCTGCAGTGGAGCTTGGCAAGGTGTTGGTGTTTGATATAATGCGTAGATTTTTAGAGAAGCAGAAAGATGGTTGGCTACTCGCTAGAAAAATCTGCAGTTATACATTGTAAAAGTCATGCATGCTAATTTTTCAAACATAAAAAAATTCACGCAAATTGTTGTATTTTTAGTAGTCCTCTAACACACGAGAAGACTTGCTAGCTGTACCAGTCAGAAACTTTGGATGTCTATGATTGGCTAATCCTTGAAGATAATGCTTCTCTTTTTACTTGGATGTATTAGTTGAAAGCACCTAGCTAACAGTGTATGAAGTTATACTAGGGATTATAGCATCATTTTACAATCGTGGTTGTAACAAGTGCTCTTTCATCGGAGCTAGTACAGCATATGCATAACATAAATTTCAGAACTGTTTATCCAACAAGTGGCTCGGCTCAAAAAGGTTTCAAATGGCAGAAGTCCCTTGATGCAGTTATTGATGCTGAAAGTAAGATGACTAATTCTCTTCATTATATGCCGTGTAATATTTCCACTTTAAGACCAGATACTCTCCTTTGTGTATAAGTTTTAGTCGATTTTATTGTAAACATGTTATATCCTGATTTAGTAAACTATTAACTTAGGTAAAATTCGAGCTGTTCTAAAGCTGCATAGAAGATAATTGCAGAATGTGGTCTAACCATTAGAGTAACTATCTTAGCTGCGACCAAAATAAGAGTCTGATATGTTGACTTACATTAAAGAAGAATTCAGCTTGTCTGAATTTAAAATGATATAAGAACTTTTTGACTACTATTTGGGAGCCGCAAGCAGAGCTATAAGCTTTGAGTTGTTTGCTCTTGGCTACAGCAAATATTAGCAATCTTTATACTGTAAAACATAAGAGCCATGTCTATCAACCCATTTGTCCAAAACTACGGTTGAATGCGAGAAAAAAAAGTGGCGTGACACATGATTCGAACTCTATTATTTGGCAAAGCAGACAGGCACTCTAGTATCTGTACCACTCAATTACTGCACTCTAGTTTCTGTACCACACAAATATTGCACTCTAGTATCTGTACCACACAGCTACTGCACCGCAGTTGAGAATACTTGTGCAGATGGTTAATACACATGATGATCTCTCACAGCATGACATACTGCTAGTGCTAATAGAACAAGAGGCCATCTGGCTAACAATTAATATAATGTTTGAACAGCTTGTTAGAAGTCAAATAACCAGGGCTTTCTTCATAAGATTAGATGATTAAAACAGTTTTATTTACTACACGCATATTAATGCAACAATTAAATGATTTCAGCAACGATACTTGACAAACAGAACACCAAACATTATGACAGGTTCACAATCTATTCATCAGGAGTTGTGACTTCTTTTTCTTCATCAAAGCTAAGTTCACAAGGAATGTTGAAAGCATTACCGAACACTGGTGGTTGCGCAATCACACTTGAGGCAGTATTTGTTATTTCAGCGCTTTCTTCAACTTGACAAGTCTGATCAGGTGCTTCTGGTTGCTCGGCTTTCATGGCAGCTTCCTGCAGATGTTTCTTCTAACAACATCAAATTAGAAGTAGAAATAAATAGTTTTTTATTACAATTATTATATTATTTTGATAAACCACAGTTGGTGGAGGAGAGCGCTCAATATTAGTGGACTAAAAAAGTGCAAAATGTTTTTTGTCGCACCCTTCTTTAAAAGTCCTTTGGTTAGGTAATGTGGCAACATGCTACCAAACTGAAAACCTTTATGGAAAACACCTGCATCAAGCTTTGTTATTGTAATATGTGCCATTTGTGAACAATTATGAAGAGCAGACGCATTAATGCGCTTTCTTTTTTGGTATTCATATAATGGTAAAGGTGTTTGTTACTACAAATGAATTTGGTACTAACTGGTTTGAGTTTACGTCTTACTTTGGGCTTTCATATCAGAAAAGGTTTATCAAATAAAGAAGAATGCGGAGCTCTGATGGCAACTAGACAAGATGACTGTAACCAATGACATTGCTTGCTAGAGTGTAAAAGATGTAGACTTAGGACTTAATGTGGTTGCTTTTATGGCATACATAGATTTAGATCTCTTGGACAGACCTTTTGTTAAATGTCTGTTTAGTGAAATTTTTTTATAGCATTAATCAAAGAAATATTTTCAGCATTCTTGATGACACGCGCATTGTAAACTGAATGTTCACTCAATGGTAATCTTTATTATAGTCTTTACTGTGGTACGATACGAGTCTGTATGTCTGTTCGAAGCCACTGTTGTCAGTTTGAAAAAAGATTGCACGATACAAGATTTGAACTAGTGACTTTCAGTATTTTAGACCAACGATCTAACAACAGCACCAATCAACCACCCACTAGCACTTTTGATTAATTGTACTTATGGTTATTAAACCTGGTAATCTCTCACAACATACTAGACTGTCAAAGTACTAGTGCTCTATCGTGAAAGACAAATAAGAGTAGCTTGTTACACACTTATTCTATAAGTAACAAACAAATGATCTATTTTTTCAGACAGCAATTTAAATGATCATATGTGTTTCAGTAGTTAATTGAAATTTTTAGAGCTTAGGTCACGTTCACTTGGCAGGCAAGAAAAAATACTTCTTTTAAAATGGTCAAAATAAAACTTAAGATGTTGCAATCATAACTGTTGGAATTGACTATCAAATGTGAACAAAGCTATAGCACACTTATTAGTGTATCAAAGAATATCATTCGACTGAGCAAATTAACCCATCAGGCTTTATTTATATGAAGTTCCCATACAGTAGTAGAGTAGTGACACCTGGGTGCGCCAGTGTCAAAACCCTAGGCTGACAAGCAGGTCATGTTTCTATGGGCGCTATAGCTATGGTTCCGTGATGCAAAAGATTCTGCATACAAAGCAAAAAGAAAGCTAGACATATGAGCAAACACATGCGCAACAAGAAAAAGTCTGCTCTTTCAAGAAAGAGCAGACCTATTAAATTTAAACTTTACCAAACTACAGTATACATGCATAAATCACGAAATAGAAAATTATGTACGTACCCATTCATCTATCACCTCACTCCATTCCTCAGGTTTGCCATCGGCATATTCTATCGTCCAATTTACCAACTCTTTAGCTTTGTCATTCATTTGCCAGCTCTGAACTCGAAGCACAAGCTGGGAGGCAAGAGAGTACACCTACAAATAATAACCGGTATGCTCATGATTCGATTAGACTTACTTTCATGATTTCTCTCCATTGACCTTGGTATTGTATCCTTATTCAGCTAGTATCTTCTAGTTTACAGATGACCTGTGAACTGCAAGCTTGTTCATGCAAAATTCGTAATGTACTCATCACTAAGCTCTTACTTCAAGTTAACTGATGAGAATGAATGAATGAATAAATGAATAAGCAAGCTAATGGACAGATAAACAGATTATTGAATAAATTAATAAGCAAATTGATTAATTAATGAGTGAGTAATAAAATGATAATTGGATAAAGGCAAAAATAACTGGGCATGTGACTAAATAAATTAATAAAAAAAATGAGAGAGGAGAAATGAATGAATAATTAAATAAATATTAAATCTATATAATTGTATGAGTTTCATTGTTTGTCATTCATCGGTTCAGTTAGAGCGATAGAGTTTACGGAACAAAAAATCTTGAAAATCTTTTGAATTCAAAACCTACAGGTCTGCAGACCAGCAGCTCATCTAATACACTTTCCTTTGTTGGACAGGAAGTAATTCAATGGACATTAACTGACTCATAGATGAGGTCAATGTTTACATGAGCCACAAGTCATCAATGTGGTTTCTTGACCTTACTTGAACCCAGGTTAATCTGTTATTGTCAAACTATTGTTTTTACATCCTATGTGTATATATATTCTGGTAGAATTGCAAATAAATCAGTTAGTCAGCATATACCTGAGAAGATATTTCCAACAGGTTATGGGCCCAGTCATAGTGGCTTATTAAATTTACTACTTTACTATTTATTACTGAACTGCATCAAGCATGGCGACTGGTGAAGAAAAGTTAAGTTTGGACAAGCTGACAAGGAACAATTACAGCACATGGAAGTTTAAACTAAGACACCTGCTGATAGCTAAGGAGCTATGGGAATTAGTGGATGGGTCTGCTGAAGAACCGACAGAAGCAACAGCCAAAGCAACCTTT
Source organism: Watersipora subatra (assembly GCF_963576615.1). NCBI lineage: Eukaryota > Metazoa > Bryozoa > Gymnolaemata > Cheilostomatida > Watersiporidae > Watersipora > Watersipora subatra. The sequence goes on from NC_088717.1 coordinate 34,483,925, forward strand.
GTGAAAAAGACTAATCAGGCTATGTCACTGATGGTGCTCTCGATAAGCGATGATCTGCTATACTTAATCACTACCTGTGATAAGCCAAAAGAAGTGTGGGACATCCTACAAAAACATTTTGTGCGAGATACTTTAGCAAACAAGCTATTCCTCAAAAAACAATACTTTCGAGCGTTAATGAAAGAGCGCTCCTCTGTGGAGCAGTATTTAAAGTTTATGAAAGAATTAACTGATAAGCTTGCAGCAGTAAATGCTGTAATATCTGAAGAAGATCAGATCGTGACTCTACTGGGAAGTCTTCCAGAAAACTTTTCCACACTAGTGACAGCACTGGAGGCTAGAGTGGATACTGGCCTTTCAATGGGGTATGTACAACAGGCAATACTAAATGAAGCGCAACGTCAGGACGAAAAATCATTTGGAAACTCAAGGTTGTCATTACCAGACTCTGCCAATCTTGCCAACAAGGGAAGGCAACTCAAAAACAAACGGCAGAACCACGACAGGAAGTGCTACAGATGTGGGAGTCTATATCATCTGAGATCGGACTGCCCAGAACTGAAATTGAACGTTGGTGGTTACGCTCATCGACAAAAACACGTTACAAAGCACGCTGCAGACGATCGAGCTGAGAGCAGCTCTGACTCAGCATTCACCATACAAAACACTAACGCTACTGACAATAAGACATGCAAGTGGCTCATCGACTCTGGAGCCACGAGTCACATGACATTTAACAGGAGTATATTCAAAGAGTTTACCGAGTTCGGAAAGCCTCGGAAGGTAAGCCTTGGAGACGGCCATCAGCTGGATGCAGTCGGCATTGGTAAGGTGGAGGTCTACACCGTGGTAAGTCGTACTAAGTCTAAACCAAATACTATGCATGATGTACTCCTCGTCCCTGCAATGAAGGTGAGCCTGTTCTCCGTGCATTCAGCAGCATCTCATGGTGTTATCGTGCAATTCGGCCACTCTCGCTGTTGGCTGAAGAACAAGAGTGGCAAGGTCAGAGCCACCGTAACTTTGATTGACAAACTCTATTATTTAGACACATGTTTAAATAAAGAACATGCTTCGGTAGTTTCAGAGTTATGGCATCAACGCTTAGGGCATGCAAGAGCATCTGTCATGGCAAATGCTAGGGACTTAGTGACAGGAGCTGATTTGTCTACTGTCAAAATTGATGTGTGTGAACCCTGTATTTTGGGAAAAATGTCTAGGAAACCTTTTCCTAAAAATGGTGTTGTTAAGTCTAGTAGGTGACTAGAAATAGTACATACTGATGTGTGTGGCCCGATGAAAACAAAATCCATCGGTGGTAGCCAGTATTTTGTTTCTTTTATTGACGATTATACTAGACATGCTTTCCTCTATTTCATGCAAGAAAAATCTGAGGTACTTTCTAAGTTCAAGGAATTTCAGGCTTTTGCTAGCAATCAGGCTGGCCAGAGTATCAAGGTTTTACGTAGTGATAATGGTGGCGAATATATTGGAAAAGATTTTGAAAACTATCTCTCGTCTTGTGGCATTCTACATCAGCTTACTGTGCGGTACTCGGCTGAGCAAAGTGGGGTAGCAGAGCGCTATAACCGAACCGTGTGCGAATCTGCTAGAGCTACGGTAGCGCAAGCGAGGCTGCCAAAGCGTTTCTGGGCAGAGGCCATCGCTAATGCTGCTTATATTAAAAATAGATTACCCACTAAGGCTACTAGTAAAACTCCTTATGAGCTGTGGTGCAAGCGCAGGCCTGACATTAGTCATCTTAGGGTGTTTGGATGTGCCGCGTTTGCCCATATTCCAAATCAGCTAAGAAGCAAACTTGATGTCAAAGCCGAGCGCATGATCTGTATTGGATATAGTGTCAGAAGCAAGGGGTATAGGCTGTACAACCCCACAACTGACACAGTAGTGGTGCGTCACGACATTGTGTTTGATGAGTCAAAGTTAGGGTTGCCCAGTCAAACTGATCTATCTGATCAACCACAGTCATGTGATGTTGATGCAAGCCCAGACCCAATTGAAAATGGCACTGAAAATCCAACGAGCAATTCGCGTCGTTCTACTCGTGTTCACAAGCCACCTGTGAGATTTGGTATTGATGAGTACACAAGTGCTTGTGCTGATTATGTAGCTCTGAAAGCATGTGACATAATTGAACTCCGCAGTTATTCCGAAGCTATCTCAGGTTCTCAGTCTAAGGAATGGCAGGCAGCTGCTGATGCTGAGTATAAGTCATTAATTCAAAATGAAACCTGGGATTTGGTGGAGCTACCAAAAGGGCGTAAAGTGATAGACTGTAAATGGGTTTTTAAGATAAAATATGATAGTGAAGGCAGGGTAGACAGGTTTAAGGGTAGAGTAGTGGCTAAGGGTTTTGAGCAAAAGTATGGCATCGACTATGAGGAAACCTTTGCCCCGGTGGTCAATTTTCCTTCTCTACGAGCACTGATTTCACATGCTGCCCCCCACAACATGCTCATACACCAAATGGATGTTGTTACCGCTTTCCTTAATGGCAGACTTGAGGAAGAAATATACATGAAGCAACCGGAAGGGTTTAGTCAAAAGGGCTCTGAAAAATTGGTATGTAAGTTACGGAAAAGCATATATGGGTTGAAACAAGCACCTAGGTGCTGGAATGCAGTTTTAGATGAGTTTTTAAAACAGCAAGGTTTTTTTCAGTCAGGTGGAGATCAGTGTGTATACATCAGAGCGCATGATGTTGAGAAAACTATAATTGCAGTGTATGTCGATGACTTGGTTATTGCAAGCAGTTCTGAATCCGAAATGCGTGCAGTCAAAGAGTCCCTAGCTGCTAGATTTAAAATGAAAGACATGGGAAGTCTGCAGTATGTACTAGGTATCAATGTTGTGCAAAACAAAAATGCTGTATGCCTGAATCAAGTAACATACATTGAGCAAATCTTGAAGAGATTTGGGCTGGAAGCTTGTAAACTAGTAGCTACACCAGCAGCAGTAGATGTTAGGCTAGTTAAGGATGATGGGAGCAAGCCAGTGGATCAAACTCTATATCAATCCATGATAGGCAGTTTGTTGTACTTAGCTGTCGCATCCCGGCCTGACATATCATATTCAGTGGGAGCACTTTCAAAGTACAATAGCTGCCCAACAGAGACACACCTCACAGCTACTAAACGTGTATTTCGCTATTTGAAGGGTACAAGCAACTACACGCTTAGGTATTCCAGACTGAGGCCTGAGGTAGTAGGATATTGTGATGCTAGTTGGGGGGACAATGAAGATAGACATTCAACCAGTGAAGTTGTGTTTACCTGCGCAGATAGCCCCATAGTTTGGCTAAGCAAGCGTCAGTCAACTGTTGCGCTATCGACTGCGGAATCAGAATATATTTCGTTGTTTTCAGCGACAAAAGAAGCTGTGTGGCTTAGACAACTGTTTTCTGATTTTGGTGTGAAGCAATCAAATCCCACTACAATTAATATTGATAATGTTGCGGCAGCAGCAATCGCGAAAAACGGTAAAAGCAGTAAAAACATCAAGCACATGGAAATTAAGTACCATTACGTTCGAGAGATGGTAGCAAAGAAAGCTGTTGCAACAGCCTATTGCCCAACAGAGGTTATGTTGGCTGACCTACTAACAAAGCCATTGCCACGGCAACGATTTGAGGCTCTACGCTCTAAGCTTGGTATCGTGTGCGGTACATCAGCTGTGTAGGATGCCACGAGTTTGGAATTAATAAAAGAGTAATTACTTTTTGTATGCATAAACACTGGATACTTCGACAACAGATTTAATGTAATAAAAGGTGTGAGGAGGAAAATCATGCTAGAAGTAGGGAAAGCATGTACTGAGGTCAAATTTCTGTTTATGTATCATTATATACTTGTATTACTCATGGAAATCTTTTTCTTTTTTGTGTGATGGTTATGTACTGAATATTGTATTAAAATTTGTGCTTGTTTTATCTTTATGACCATATGAATTAAGTGGGAGTGTTGGACAGGAAGTAATTCAATGGACATTAACTGACTCATAGATGAGGTCAATGTTTACATGAGCCACAAGTCATCAATGTGGTTTCTTGACCTTACTTGAACCCAGGTTAATCTGTTATTGTCAAACTATTGTTTTTACATCCTATGTGTATATATATTCTGGTAGAATTGCAAATAGATCAGTTAGTCAGCATATACCTGAGAAGATATTTCCAACATCCTTATCATTCATACTTATCTTATCTATCCTTATTCCTAATACAGCTTATAAGCTACATATGTACTGTTTGCTATTAATTAATGTTACCTTATGCGTTTGCTTTTTTTTTGAAAGTTTTTTAACAGCCTTGCAACTGTTACATTTTTTTAGCTTGTCATTTTTAAATGGGCCATTTCAACTTCAACTGTGCCGTTACGCGCTTCAATTGCCAGTTCTCCCTAAAGGCAATCGCTAAAAACCACAAACACTAATAATTGATAACTCATTTTTACATTTGTACCAGTATCGCTGTATTTAAAATTATTGTATTGGTTTATTATTATGCTGTATTCAACATATTCATGGTTTGTATTTAATTTTATCTCTTTTTATTAATTGTATAAACATCCAATCATTTTTTTAATCAACTTTATCTAGCCATTACTAGCCTATCATTTCATATTAAAACACCTTAAGAGTCGTTTTATAATTTTCTAACTTTGTGTTTATTGTAAAAAACAATTTTCTCAGGATATGAAGTTTAAAATTTAAAATGGTAAGCGTTGTTATATTTTAAATAAAAATATATTATCTGTTCAAAAAGATTTTTATTATCTAAACAACACTGGACATTCAACTAGTAAATTAACAAAAATAGATAGGCAAACTGATTGTTAAAAACTTTAATGAATAATCAAAAAGATAAAGAAATAAATAATCAAATATGTGATAAAAACCAAAGCAGTTACATTAATAAATGAGCAGTTAAAGAAAACAGCAACTGATAAAAAATTAAAGCAGAAGTGAATGAGAGCCGGAATGTACAAATTGTTGAGAATAAAGACAAAATATGAGATGGTTTTAACATCACCAACTCTTCTCTGTTACAGATATACATGCAGCCACTGTACAAATAGCATTATCATACCCAAGATGTTACTACTAGAATAAATAATATTTGCACGCAACTTATAAACTCCACTCAAACTATCGATGGCCTGACATTTTTATACTCATTGTCAGGTGTTATTTATACCTGACAAAGAACATAAAAATGAGAATTTTTTTACTCACTTTTTGAATGAGTAAAAAAATTTAATGCTAAATTTTTTTATATTCGTCAAAGTCTGTGACTTGAGCTAAAAATGCGGCTCACACGAATATCATAGTCCAACGACCAAATGAGCGGAGCGAAGTTTGAGAGTTTTATGATAAATGCATGTGCACACAACTTACAAAAATTTTTCATAAACAACGTCGCAAACCCTTGTTTCGAAATCTCATCAACAAATTTAACCATCGTTTTGTAGAGTTGTTAAAATATAATAACGATAGAAAACACATATAAGCCTATTCGAATATGTTACTAAGTCTTTGTAAATTGTCGACAGTATCACTAGAAATTCCACTGTCATACAGCCCACGACCAAAGAGATGGCCAGAGATATTGGCAAAAAAATAAAGGGTACTAATGGTTGAGAAATGCAATATTAGCAATCAAATGGCTCTGCATTGCAATAGGATAACTGCAATGGTAGCTGTAATGTACTGGGTGTGGGTGTTATTATATACAACAATAAGCAATAATGAATGGAAAATATGTTTCTATTTTCCCCCTGCAACAGGAGAAATGCAATATTGACCAATATTAGAAGTAAAATGCACTGATACTCTTAGAATAATCAATTTTATTAATATAGTAATAATAGAAAACCAATACACAATTTTGTTTACATTTCAAAACGTCATAGGTAGCAATATCAAGAAGTTGTGGTATTTATATAGGTTTTTAGAAAATTTATTTAAAAAGTGTTTGGTCATGACAAACAACAACAATGAAAGGAAAATATTACACGGTTATATCTGTCCCTTGCAATAGGAGAAATGCAATGTTGGCCAATATTATAAGTAAAATGCACTGATATTATTAAAATAACCAATATTTTTAATATAGTAATACAGCAATAATAAAAAACCTATGAGCGTTAATGCGTCTCGAAGATTTCTGCAAACTGCAGCAAAATAAAAGCTGTTATAAAAGTGTTATAAAGCTGTAGGCCTAATTTACTGTAATGTATGTAATTCAACAACAATAAAGAAATATGTTTATTATAACTCTGAAATGCAAAATTAGAAGTAAAATGGCAAGCTACTGTGTACTATACACAGTTTAAAAGTTGGTTGCGTTGAATGTAGAATGGTTTTGATAAGCGATCTTTAACAGTTTACCAGAAAGCGGGTAGGAGCATTCACTCGTATAAAAATGTAGCAAAATAAAAAATGTTCTCGTCATGAAGGGGCGTTGCAGTTTGGCCCTAGCTTGTACGTAAGTTGTAAAGAATTTCGGCTAACGTTTTAAATAATGAAACTTTCGGTGATTGCACAAAAAACATAGGCTGATAAACGGTGTACTATAATTTCGTACCTGTAAATCGGTCTACGCCTCAAACGGTCTACGTTTATTACAAAAACCTTCGAATAAATTCGATTACAAATAAACAGCACCATAGACTGGTAAAATAAACACGGTTTTCTCGTGAATTACGCACTACTAAATAATTCTACAATCGGTCGAACGGCTTTATTGGCGTTTCAATTTTCGGTCTTAACTTTTAATAAACCGAGCTTTTCAAGCTTTTTGTGGCAATTTTCGTTCAAATAAATCTGTCTATTTGTGTATAATCCGATCAGATGGGTAAGTTTAAAGATAATACCGATAATTTACAAAGACTTGGTAACATATTTAAATAGGTTTAAATGTGTTCTGTATCGTTATGATACTTTAACGACTTTACATTCCAATGCTTAAATTTCTTGATGAAATTTCTAGCCAAGGGTTCGTCTCATTGTTGATGAATAATTTTCGTAAGTTGTGTGCACATGCATTTATCATAAAAACTCCCACACATCGCTCCGCTCGTTTGCTCGTGGGATAAAACCTACCCATCTGATCGAATTATACACAAATAGACAGATTAATTTGACCGAAAATCGCCACAAAACGCTTGAAAAGCTTGGTTTAATAAAGGTTAAGACTGGCCTGCGATACGCCAATAAAGCCGTGCGACAGATAGTAGAACTATTCAGCAATGCGCATTTCACGAGAAAACCGTGCTCATTTCACCAGTCTATGGCATTGTTTACTTGTAATCGAGTTTATTCGAAGGTTTCTGTAATAAACGTAGACCGTTTGAGGCGTAGACCGATTTACAGGTATGAAATTGTGATACACAGTTTATCAGCCTGTTTTTTGGTTCAACCATCGAAGGTTTCATTAAATTATTTAAAACATAAGCCAAAGTTCTTTACAACTTATGTACAAGCTAGGGCCGAACTACAATGCCCCTTTATGACGAGAACATTTTTTTTATTTTGCTGCAGTTTGTAGAAAACTTCCAGACGCGTGAACGCTCATACTTGCTTTCTGTTTATGATCGCTATCAAAACCATTTTACATTCAATACAACAAACTTTCAATCTGTGTATAGTACACAGTAGCTTGCAATTTTACTTCTAATTTTGCATTTCAAAGTTATAATAAACATATTTCCTTATTGTTGTTGTTAAATTACATACATTAGAGTAGGTTAGGCCTACAGCTTTAATTAACAATTTAATCTAGAAGTTAACAACTTCGCCAGGGAGCGCATCACTTGATTAGCTATCAATGACCAAATTGTACAACGTAAAAGAGAGGAGACTAGATTGCGTGACCTTTAACAGAACGCTGAACTTGTCTAACTTTTCTATATTTGTTGAAATTGTTATTTGCACCTTTTTTAAGTCGTGCTCCCTCAAATTTATTTTATTTCATCTCAAACAACTTTCATTTACACTATACTCTGCCAATTCCTGCTGACAACTACTTTTTCAACAACCAGCACTGCCATTTCTTATTTCCGTTATCACTTATTCCATTATCAGGTCGTGGGCTGTATGACAGGGGGATTTCTAGCTTATAAAATGGTTATGCAGTGCTGAGTGATAAGTCATTTTATTTGCATTCCGGTTTGTGCAAGATCAATTAAAAAAAATTTATATTTAAAATTATGTTACCATCCAATGCTAAGCACGGCTATAGCATTTACCTTGTCTGTTTAGAAAATCGAACTATTATACAACACTGTTGAATGGTTTCTAACAGTTCAATTGCTGGACTTGCTGTGGATCTTGAAAATTACGAATTGCTGTGAAAAACATTTTTTATTTTAAAACTAAAGAATCAGTCCAAATGTTAAAATTTTTAGAAGACTATACTGGCTATAGTTTTGTGGCCTAAAATAAGGTTGCATAGACAGACAGTTTTGACTTTGCTTGATATCTCTATTGTTATGGTTGAGCGCAGAAGACCGGCTCATTAACATATTGCGGACTTCATATACCTCACCCTTATGAATCTTGGCAAGCCTGGTTCTCCTTTATGTCCCCAGTCTAAGATTTTTGTGAACATATTTTGTTGGTTTCGAGAATTTTCCTCCAGAAAAAGCTCTTTAAACATTTTTTCAAACGTCTCTGATTCATTTTCGTCATCCTCAAAGCTTGGCCCAGGATAATCTAAATAGTTAAAGAGAGTGTTTATTGCCTACATTCTATTATAGCCTCAGCTCATAGCAATATTAAATTACATTCTATTATAGCCTTAGCTCATAGCAATATTAAAACATACCAAATACTATTTGATATCATGTTTGTAGAACAAATTATATGCACGAAAATCCATACATGTGGTGATGCTTGTATTTTTTGCAAAAGCTTTACCAGTTCAAAAACTTATAGGATTACACCAAGAACAGCATGCCTATAAAGTCAAAAGAAACTAGAAACTAGACTTGGAACTACTAAAATAATTTTTTCACTATACAAAACACAAGTTATAGTCTGAAATCTGTTGAACTCTTTAATTTTCGATGAATGTGAAACTCTGTAACTGCATCTTTGATCTGTAAGTAAAATCATTGCTTGTTCACTACAGGCTAGTCGCAACCCTGGCAATGTTTATTTTCAATTGGATAGTCTACAGACTGGTGTTTGAGAGGCTAGTAGTTATCAAGAAGCAGATGGAGGTTTGAGACGAAATATTTTAGCAAATTATTGTAGAATATGTGAGTGAAGTTAGAAACGTGTTACAATTTTTGCGGACTAACAGACGCAGACTAACAGACACGCACACACACGATGACAAAGTGAGAGTTATTATTATAGACTCTCTTTAGCCACAAAACATACTACCTACGAAATGACAAAAACAATCAAAATCTGAAAATTAAGAACACAGAAGAGATTAAATATATTTTTGACTAAAAAAACTAGTTAAATGTTACTAATAGGAAAATACCAACAAACGTCAATCCTAGTATTTTAGCTATTATGCTGGAAGAGAAGAGGTAAAAACTACAAGTCCATAAGTTACAGCAATTACCTTCAGAGGATACCTTTTGTTCAACTTTTATACTAAAGAAAAATATATGTATAGGTCATCCAATTAAAGTACAATTTTCTGCTTATACACAATACATCCTAAAAGTATCTGTACATCAAACCGTAGATGTACGCGTCTTGCTAGATTAGCATTGAAAACCAATACAGAAAAATGAACGCTTTCCAAAACTATGCTTTAGGATAATGCTATCTGATTGGACAGTTATGAGCAGCATTTTTGTGCCTTCAAAGCTGAGGAGTTAAATGTGTTTTTGGATATTTGCTGTTTAAAATACTCGGATCGTATCTCCAATCTTCCTGACTATTCAGTACATTCCTACTTCTCCAAAAAACCCACTACCCCTTGTACCAGACACCAACAATTTGCCAATTTACATTATAGAATAGAGTTATGCTAAAGAGCTTTTGTTTAGTACAAATAATTTACTTTACTATCTTTTGTTTTTGTCTCCTTGTCTAATTTGCTTTAAACGACCTTGACCTGTGTAAATAAAGTTATTATCTATCTCAACCTTAGCTAGAGACCATTAAGGCTTGCGGCTTGGCTGTACAATAGCAGTCAATTGGAGCAGCTAAATATTTTGACCAGAATCAAAAGTAGAGAAGATCTAATGGGTGAATGACTAAAACACAAGTTCACTTGAAATTCTACATCAAATGACACCGCAATGCATGTGCTTTAGATAGTCAACTACAGTAATCATTCAATTTACATTGTTAAAAATTGTTAAGATTTTTTCACCTTAAATACTTATTAACTATATATATACAATACATAAATAAATACAAAACATGTATATTATGGCGTAATACCTGAAAAATAAAATGAAAATTAATGTTACTTAATAATTGAGTACTAAATGATTTAATTTTAAGTCAGAAAGCTTGTGCCTTTAAAATTGTTCAATCAGAAAACCTAAATAAACACCTTTGATCAGCTTGCTGCACTAAAGTATCAAGTTCTGTACACATATCCTGTGTATCAATTATCATGATTTAGTTTTTATCCAGTTATGAATGTACAAACCATAAAGTGAAAAGCTTGGCAGCATCACTTCATCATAACTGTTGAATTTTTTAACTGTAGTCGGCAGCAGTGCATCAACTTCATTGAGATAGTCTTTCAGATCATCGGCTGTCATCAAACATTGGCAGGAAAGAATCCTGTAAGATGATTTAATGCAAACTGTATATTTTGGATTAAGCTTATATGATCAACAACTCTTAAAATTAATGTGGGTCTACATGTCATAGATTAAAATAAGTCTTTGTTTTTTGGCCTGAAAAAATCTTTGCTTGGTCTGGACTAAATTAAAAAACTTTCTATGGCTTCCATAAAATTTGCACAACAAGCACATAGATTGCCGCTGCTGCTCTACATGTATATCTGGCCTTGCTTAACAATGTATAGATTTTACAACATGGCAATGCTTAGTTGAATATACAAAAAATTAATGAAAAAAGTTTTGGGGTGTAAGTTTTTCTCGAGGCCAGCCATCTGTTGCAGGCAAATTCACCCTGGCTCAAATGGACTGAACGAGAGAGAAGTGACATTTACTATTGCTCATTTAGTTCTATTCAGTTATTTATAGAAATTGTTAAGGTTAATTTTTGTTGCTGAGCATACCAAACAAAAGAATGCACCACGATAATGTGGATAATGTGGTAAAACGTGGACACAGATGGATATATCTACAGCTCTCAGGTTACAGCTCTCCGGCCTACAGTTAAACGCGTTCTTCGCTATATACTAGCGACATAATAATGGGTTGTCTCATGTCTGATTTCCTGATAGAAAACTGGCCAAACATGTGCGAGCTAGCCTGACTTCAAAATAGCTACTGAACATTGACAGCAAAACCTGGGAGCTAACAGATCACAGATTGCTGTTAATCTGGTGATAGAGGTTTAGTGCCTCTATAAACGTTAGTGTTAATAACAGTGCAGCCACTAGTGTTAGCAACAGTGTAACCATTAGTATTAACAACAGTATAACCATACATGTTAGCAATAATGTAACCGTTAGCGTTAGCAAAAGTTTAACAATTGGTGTTCGCAACAGTGTAACTATCAGTGTTAACAACAGTGTGACCATTAGTGTGAACAACAATTTAACCACTAACCTTAACAATGATGCAACCACTAGCGTTAACGACAGTGTAACCACTAGTGTTAGCAACAGATTAATCATTGGTGTCAGCAACTGTTACAGTGTAATTATAAGTGTTAGCTATTGTCTACCCATCAGTGTTAGCAACACTGCAACTATCAGTAGTAGCAAACGTGCAACCATTATTGTTAGCATGTATGTAACCATTTATGTTAGCGACAATGTAACTACTGGTATTTGCAATAGTGAACCATTATTGTAAGTAATACTGTAACAATCAGTGTTAGCAACAGTGTAACCATTTGTGTTAATGACAGTACAATAACTAGTGTTGTCCACAGTGAAACCAATAGTGTTAGTAACAATATAACCATTTGGGTTTGTAACAGCGTAACTATTAGTGTTACCAACACTGTAACATTTTTTGTTAGCAACCGTTTAACTGTTAGTGGCAACAGCGATGAGCCATCAGTGTTAGCATCAGTATAACAATTAGTATTAGTAACTGTGTGATCATTAGTGTTACCAACAGTGTAACCACTAAAGTTAGCCACAGTGTAACCGTTAGTGGTGATAACAGTGTAACCACCACAGCAGAAACAGTTTAACTATCAGTGTTAGCACGAGTTTAACCATGTGCGTTAATAACAGTGTAACCACTACTTTTAGGAACAGTGTAACCTTTGGTGTTAGCAACAGTAGAACAATTAGTATTAGCCTTAGTGTAACATTGTAACATAAGCATTAGTGTTAACGGCATTGCAACCAATAGTGTTAATGGCAATTCAATTATTAGTGTTAGCATCAGTGTAACCGTTATTGCTAGTAACAGTGTAACAATTATTGTTAACATCAGTGTAACCGTTAGTGCTAGTAACAGCGTAACAATAGGTGTTAACAACAGTGTAACCGTTAGTGTTAGTAACAGCGTAACAATTAGTGTTAACATCAGTGTAACCGTTAGTGCTAGTAACAGCGTAACAATTAGTGTTAACAACAGTGTAACAATTTATGTTAGTAACAGTACCATTGTGGGTTAGACCAACTGCATAAATTTGAGTAAAATATTGGGTTTACTCTCTGCTAAGATTAATACATGGTATTTATCTTTACCTTTGCCTTAGAATAGCTATGAAGGCATCTCCAGCTGTTACAGGCAGCACCTCATCATACTTTGATATTTGCCTTTCAGATGAGCCCGCCCCGGCATCAACGTCACCATAGGCATGCTCTAATCCAGATGCAGCTCCCTCAGTATCAACCATGTTTATATTGATGAATATGTATGCCAAAATAATATACAGAAGATAAACAGGGATTATGTAAAATGCTAAAGTGTAACAATCAGAAAGTGAATTTTAAAAATGTAGCCATTGAATTCTTCAATAAGCTCGCATAGTCCCTGCAACCTGCTAAGAATACAGTGAAACACATATATGTATAACTTTTATAAGAAAAATGTCTTTGAACATTATAAATGTATACCGATCGGCATGAAATATAATTTTGTGAATTGAAATGGGAAAAGGAAACTGAAAGGAAAATCTCTGTTGATTTAGCCAAACTCAAGAGTCCTTGAGAAACAGCTCCCTAGTTCTTTTTCTGATAACCTGCTGCTGAATTGGTAATTGTCTAGCTGAAAATCTGCCTAACTGCTTTCTGAAAGTTTAGAGTTTGAGATAAACAGCCATCACATCAAAATAAAAATATAACTTTTAATACTGTAGCTACTGTATGCCGACAATTTGGTTCAAGCAATTACATTGTACTGTTAAATTTATACTTCGAGGGCTCTATCATGAAAATATTTTATTTATACACTGACATGTATATTACTAGTAAGTACATACATGTACATGTATATTACTAGCAGGTACATACATGTATATTACTAGCAGGTACATACATGTATTTCTATATTTGCTACAATATTGTTATTAAACAAACCCCCTTGTCATGTGTTTTAGTTAGCTGACTCACATTTCAGTCTTTGATATGAAAAACTGCAAATTGGCTCCAAAGAATGCTGATATTGTAATACCTCATCTATTCTGTTGACCAATAAATCTTATTGGCATTTCAATATTTTGGCAGTAAAGACAAGTTGAGTTCTAAAACTGAGCCACAACATTTTTTACATTACTTTAACTTTTGATGATGGAAAAATACGTCAGCAGTATTTTCTAAGCAGCATGTTGTTTATTGTAGACAATTTAAAAAAGCTGTTGCGAGAGTTGATGCTAATGTTAGAAGTGCAATCTGGTTGTTAAGTTATAAAGTAGGCTATGAAAGGCCTACTTTTACCTATAAACTAAATAGGAAATGCCAGTGACTTTGTTATTCTAGCAAGTCTTTTTTGAACACGCCCTCCTTCACTCAATTTAATAATTTAGAGCAAAAATATTTTAGAGGCAAAACAGAGTGCAAAATTAGGCTCAGGTGAAGTTTTACCAATCTCATAAAGTTTGCAGAAGAGAGATGATATCAAAACTCACAACAGCATAACTTCCCCTTAATAGTTTTTTACGTTTATTAAGCTCAACCAATCAGCAGTTACATTAGCTATACATCGCTATCACTATGGTACTATCTACATGTGTATACTTACAAAAATCTGAACATTTTGTAAGCTTGCTTGAAACCGTCGAGCTTGAGAGATATTAAGTGCAGTAATTTAAGCGCTTCATAAAACATTGTTTTGCACGAGACTTGAACTTTTGAAATTTGACTCTCTAGCCCAGAACTCAACTACCTCTAACTCTCTAGCCCAGAACTCTACTACCTCTAACTCTCTAGCCCAGAACTCTACTACCTCTAACTCTCTAGCCAAAAACTCTACTACCTCTAACTCTCTAGCCAAAAACTCTACTACCTCTAACTCTCTAGCCCAGAACTCTACTACCTCTAACTCTCTAGCCAAAAACTCTACTACCTCTAACTCTCTAGCCCAGAACTCTACTACCTCTAACTCTCTAGCCCAGAACTCTACTACCTCTAACTCTCTAGCCCAGAACTCTACTACCTCTAACTCTCTAGCCAAAAACTCTACTACCTCTAACTCTCTAGCCAAAAACTCTACTACCTCTAACTCTCTAGCCCAGAACTCTACTACCTCTAACTCTCTAGCCCAGAACTCTACTAACTCTAACTCTCTAGCCCAGAACTCTACTACTGGTAGTAATTTATAACCTTTTGGTATAGCAAAATAATCTTTATAGTTCTCGCAAAATGAAAAAGCTATAATGCAGACTGACAAAGCTCTATGGGATACCTACAACTTTTTTAATGTGAAGAAAGCGTGCCCACTTCAAAAAACTGAGCGAAATTGGCGAGCTTAGAAATTTCATTTTTTGTATAATTAGACCACGGATTCGTCTAAATAGAAACTCAAGAATGGGCATTTGCATGCACTGAGCCCGGTTGCCATATACGCCGCAACCACCAGTAGCAGGGTCACAGGGTATACGCCGCAAGCATCGGTGACAGGGTCACAAGGCTATCGGCGGTGAAATGGGAACCTACACGCCGAGCACCATCAGTAGTTGCCGTTGGTCAACGCAAGAAATAAGTGCTGTTCAACTTTTGCAAAAAGACCTAAACCAAACCTTTTCGAAATGCGCTGTACAGGTAAAGGTCAGTAGTCAAACGGAATGATGAGTAGCCATTGTTATGCAATTGTGAGCTACGAAGCTTCATGTGAACATAACTGCCAAGCCAGCAAGTGTTTTGCTGATTACCGCCAGGCTCTCGCAGCAAATATGAGAGCCATGCTTTAAGAAAAACTGTCCACAAAAGTTTGCACACAAATATATTTAGAACTATTCACTTTACTACCACAATTCTCATTAAACTCTTGCATCAGTTTTTGTATCGAGGCTAACAGTGCCGTCAAAAACTATGAGATCACCTCCCACTTTATTAGAGCTTGAATGATAGTGATGATTTACTACCTTAATTTTTCTAAATCACCACAAACTAAATACCATTAAAAGCATATTTTACTAAAGACTGTACAAACGAATTTATATAACAACACTAATTAAAAACATTTATCAACAACAACAATTTAATAACAGCGTTGATTACTAAATGCAGATTATTATGCAGTATGTTTTCAATAATCAGAATTTGGAAAATAGTTTTTTTCAATAAAAATCTGCATGCAACTAATTCAGAGAAAATTAAAATAGTTGCTTATTGTTCTCTCCAGTAATTAATACCGAGATACTACACTGATACTGTAGTTGGTTACACACCTAAGTGTCAGTAGATATTTCCAAACTATGAGTGTTTGTTGACTATGTAGCTATTTCTATTAGCTTTCAAGTGTAGCTTTAAAGCTTTCAATCTTTCAAGGATAGCTTTAAAAAAGTTTAAAACTTTTGTGATTTATGCATATTTGTTTAATGTTTAATTTCTCATGAAAACCTCCTGAGTATTTTGACATGAAGCCTTGAAGTGAGACTTACAAACGGTAACTTACCCAATATGCTTCTCGTCAGAAAGTCTAGTGACTTGCAATGTACTCTATTGTGAATATTGCCATGACAACAGCTCGGTTAGACACTCTTGCAGCCAAATGAAAAGTAACTAAAAAAGATGCCAGTTAGAAAACAGTATGAAATGCTTTTGACCACAATTTAAATTCAAATTGGCTAACATATATACCAGTTCCAGCTTGATTCCTGACAAACGGCTAAAATTCAACAGAAAATATTGTACCTTAAAAAAATTCGCAAACTATGTGAAAGTAGCGAACAGAGAAATAATTTGCAAAACATTTAGGTCTAATCAGAGCAACAGTTAAGGATGAAATTTTACAAAATTTCAAGGTTTATCAGAAAGTATCGGTATTTTTTTATTGCTTGCGATTGTTCTTGATGTTTGAGATGAAACTTGACAAACTGAAACTGAAACAAAAACACTTCATTGTTATTAAAATGCTCATATCAAGCACAAGTGCGGTTGTGGTGTCTGTAGTTAAAAAAGACTGACAGCTAGAATAAGACGCATAATGCTGTAACTTGAACGCAATAGCTGATATTAACTATAGCAATAATAACAACTAGTGATGTCATTTCACAAGCTTTTTTCTGACAGTTTTAATTGCGATAAAGTTTTGTTGATTTTAATCTTGAAACATCCTGGAAATCAGATCACTTCAAACTTAAAAAAACACAAATGATACAAAAATACTGATACTTTCTGATAAAAGTCTACAACAATTTTGTGCAAGTTCATATTTAACACAGTTTGACAAGATAATACATACACAATACGTAGATTAGGAATATTCAGTTGTCTTTACGATAAATCAAATTAAAACCAAGAAGCGTTCAAACCGACTAAGATATTACTTTTTGCTGTCAACTGAAAATTTATAAACAGTGTGACGAAAATCTGTATAACAGACTAACAGTGTTATAAGAAGTGAGATAAATTAATAATATTAAAAATAATAAATAATAATAATAATAAATTAATAATAATAAAAAGCTTGCTTTTAAAGTAACATTTCAATAAAAATATACCAGCTCGATATTGAAAGTATTCGGTAGTTTGGCATCAGAAAAATCTGTCCTCGTTGCTATCTGGAGGCACCTTGAGGCCTACATGTAAAATCAAGGAAAGGCTACTCACTATAAGGGCATTGCTATGTTAGAAAAAGCAAAAGTCAGTAAAAGTCAGCCCGGCCGTCGAGACTCTCGCCAACCCAGCTCTCGAGCCTGATGTAAAGAGGACATAGAGACACTCAGCACAACCTTCAGCAAGCTCGGATCACTCGGCAGCCAGATCCATATGGGAGTGGGCGTGGCTACTAGCAGTGGCAGCCAATCTGGAGAACTTCTGGAGTAAGAATACAGGAACCAAGGAAAGGTATGGTGACAATTTTGGAAGATTAGTGGGCCAAGGCCATTTGCTTGTGCACCTTACAGGGAGCAAGCTCTCACCCGCAGATACACCGGTATCCACCCCACAGCCATAGATAGTGATTTATTTTCCAATGAACCTATTAACATGACTCAATCAGGTAAGACTGTAAACTCTCTCTCGCAGAAATGCTTAGCCTGTTAGAGTTTATGGAGTCATGGAAAGAGGAAAAAATTTGTTGGCATGCTAGGTTCAAATGAAGAGTCTTCATCCGTGGGTCATGGTACAGGCCCAGCTAGCTTAGATAAGGTAGCGAGACCCTTTAGTGACAGAGAAGGAATGTACTCTGGCCAGGCTGCCTCCATGGCCAAAATTGTTTTGCTCAGAGACGCTCATGTCGAGACACCTCTGGTACACACTCTGTCTGTGATCGACCAGCCCGATGCTTGCTTAGATTATTCCCGTCAATGAAATGGTGAACAACCAGCTGAGTGAACTTGGTAAGACAACTTTTAGAAAACTTTTTTTTTATAAATATATATACATGTATATGTATATATATACACATGTATATGTATATACATATATATACATGAGTATGTATATACATATATATATATGTATATATTTGTATATATACATATATATATATAATTATATCCCGGGCTACCCGGGCAATGTCGGGTAGCACAGCTAGTATATATATATATATATATATATATATATATATATATATATATATATATATATACTAGCTGTGCTACCCGACGTTGCCCGGGTAACATGGAAGCTTTTGGACGGAAAGTTGATTTGTATTTAACATATAACTACATTTGCCATTCTAACTTTTAAACTTTTTAAACTACATATCATGAGATAAGAGTTTTGTGTAGTTGAAATAAATTAGGAGATAAAATAAAACAACCTTGAAGGTTGACTTGCAACAAAATTCACATTACAGTTATTTGATATGAAAAGATTCACCATGTCTTACTCTGTTGTGTTGTAGGTGCAAAATATGTGGAAAGGTGATTACAAGCTCTTAAAAGCTCAAAAACGAACAGAACATCGCAGCCACACGAGACCGCCGTAGTTTGGATTCTCTTTCCAAAACGGCTCAAATGTGTCGTAGTTGTGAGAGATGGTTTCACTTTACACTTTCATGCAACCTCATTCGTCGAAGTATTTTCACAAATATACTTCACGCATTCAATAAAACCATGTTTATTGTTCTTATGCGTCTTTTTTATCGTCATCGTAATGCTGTCACTTTTAGCAGTGATATCCTATAACTTACCGTAGAAATTTGTTTAAATTTTTAGCCTTATCTCTAAGGAGTACATATCATTGTCTGATAATCATGACGAGCCTGTTGGCCACTTGTAATAATCAAAGAGTGCTGCAGAAATTATTTGCGAAGTGTTGGATCACATGATCAGATTACGACTTGCCGATTAGACCAAAATCGAAACAAAACTGTAAAGTAGCGAGCATCTATATTTGATACGGGGTCTTCGGTAAAACCCGAAGTGTTTGTTATAAACTATCGCTACGATAAGTTTTATATTGAGCTTTTTATTAGCTTTTCAATTCACGTGAGAACATCACATGACAAAACAATAACCAAATTTCATGGCTACGCCATAGAAATAAAGAGATGCCAATCTACGGCGGCTTTTCGTTTTTGAGCTTTTAAGAGCTTGTAATCACATTTCCACATATTTGGCACTTACAACACAACAGAGTAAGACATGGTAAATCTTTTGATACCAAATAACTGTAATGCGAATTTTATTGCAAGTCAACCTTTAAAGGTTTTCAAACTTCGACAAACAACAGAAACTTTCAAACGTTATATCATGAGGAAAGGATCGGTGCAAAACAGGTTCTTTTCTTTGGAGCCATTAGGCAATGTGTAACTTCTGACAATACATGTATTTAACAGATTAATAAAATAATATCACAGAATATGTTAGTATTTTATAGTTGTAATTTTATTAGAGCAATGTCTGCCAAAAATGGTTAAATGAAAAATTAATATTTATAACAAAGATTGGAAACTAATTAAGTAATAATAACAGTGATAGGAAAATGAATAATGTTTAAACTTCAAACAGATAATATACTCAATTTATGTTTAAAAATGCAAGTTGAAATAAAACGATAATAAAACGAACTGTGAAAACTTATATTAGAAACTTTGAAAGTTATACAAAGTTTATAAATGTAATAAAATAGGTAATGTAAATCTTTCTACTTACATACATGTATATATATTTCTCAAAGTATGTAAATGTGTGTAAATATAAGAGAGTGAAGAATAGCTGTTATTAACAATAAATCCTACAAAAAATCTTACATTAATCTTACAAATCATTGTTGTAAAATGTGAAAATAATTACGAATTACTAATTGGTTAGGTTTAGAAGGAAAGATGTGTAAGCTAATGCACAAAGCAAGCACTGATAGAAACCTTTTTGAAACACGCGTTTAACAAATGAAACATTTGGCTGTTGAGGAAAGGAAGTAACCACTGGTTAATATACTATATCGCCATAAAAATAAACAATGAATAACAAAATAACAAATATTTAGACAAACCAAGATCTTTTAATTTGAACTAAAAGAAATAACGTAAAATGATCTTTTAATTTTTTAAGGTAACACAAATTTTATTTGTATTTAATGATTTTGGAACGCAAGGTTCCTAAATCAGAATCTAAACAAACATAATGTAGCTGGGAAAAAGTCTTGTAATATTCTTGTAAAACAGGGTGCTCAATAAACATTTATAAAGATATCCATGAATTTTGTGTTATTCTATCATGTTACATACAACAATATTTCCAGTACCGTAGCAAGTTCATCCAAACCCGACAAGCAAATCCAGTAAAGCACCTCTAGTGTGAGCTGCATACATTTGTTATAAGACACGCATTAGATTTCATAGTCTAAGGTCATTAAAATACAGCTCAAGACTTTGGACAACAGTGTTTCTTGATGCATACCCCACATGTGGTTTATCTCATATATCTATATCAAAGCCAAAATTACCGTAGCTCCCTTAAAAGGGTTGCATAATTGAAGACCTAATCATGTGTGTACCCAAGGTTTTACATGCGGGAGAACTGATAAGACCCTAAACACATTATATCAGCCTAGCATAAATTCTCTAAAATAGTGACCGAAACAGCTACATATAATTGTAAAAAGGAAGCAACTCTAGTTTACTAGTAGTAGCACACCCAGGCACTTGCTATAGCGCAGACATTGATAAAGTGTCTACTCAGAAAGGTTGCCTTTGATCTGGTCATCAGCAAAATTGGTGCTGTAGCCTATTGCTTAACATTTTACTTGTTAGTATGCGTGTGAAAGTAATGTTACAATACAAATATCCAGTTTTGCATCACAAAGTGCCAAAACAACCTTACTACTAATTTTCATTTGCAAATTTTGTTTATTAAAAATTGCAATTACACCAAAGTAGACACGCTGCTATGAATAGAAAATAAAAATCAGCAGATTCTCAACTCAGAGCTGAGCATCAATCCTAAAAGATCTACAGAGAATAAAAGAAAAAACTGAATATGGTAGAAGTTACTTTTAGTGTACACTTGTTCATTAGGCATTTTAGACTGAAAAAAGACCCATAGTCTCATCTTAACTGCCACCCACAAATTAATTTGGTTACAGAACTCAGGTTAATGTTCAGTTAAAACCTAGCATTAGAACCAAAACATTAACAGGATAATACCTCCTACCTACACTAAAATTGCACCAAAACCTAACTATCAGCTTCGATTGCTAATGATATACTACTGCTAGTTTTAAAATACACAGAAAATTGAAAAACAACCATAACTTTATAAATTAATTATGACTAACCCATGACTAAATAAAGGAAAAAACCCTTGACTGACTATTGTTAAACACGGCATATGGTTCCGCAACATAAAGTTTTCTGTGCTAATATGGAAAGATGCAAGCTTGATGTTACATCCATGTACAAGTAATTGCAAAGTTATTCTAAGTGATGCATTTTACCAACACGGAATGGAGAACCATCTGGTTGTAGCGACCTGTTCTGAACTAGGCTTCAGTATACCTTCTAAATTCACTCACCATTGACACGCCATTACGCTCTCCTATTTCATAAAATAATTTTGTAGTGCTTAGAAACTAACAACACACATGTGTACAGTAGTACACATATGTACTACTGTACACATGTGTACTACTGTACACATGTGTACTACTTGAATGAATGCTGAAGAGATGTTAAAAGCACAAGCAAGATTATTGACACCATTCTTAGTGAGTTCCAGACACATATTTTTCTTCTAAGTATTTCAATTGCAATTAGGTTTTTGACCAATTTAATGTTAAAACATTCTGGCAGTCTAATCACCTAAAACAACAAACACAACCTTAAATAATAGAAAAATAGTGATATTTTCTGATTAAACCTACTAGAATTTAAATCATATCTAACAAAGTATAAGCGACATAAACTTTGCAGTGCCAGGCAGAGGGTTTATCATACGCTACTATGCTTGCTGCTGTTCCTATAGACCAGGGATGTCAAACTCATTTGTACAAACAGCCAAAATTCAAAACACACGGTAGGTCACAGACCAAACAGAAACAATTATTGAACATAATACGACTAAATTCTTTGTAATACTAATCTAGTACTAAAGTTTTTGTAAGATAAATATGAATGAAAACATACAGGACTGTCATTTTGAAATGGACTTAAACCTTAAATAAACTATATCTAATATTCTTCTTTCCGTACAAATATTTTCTGTTAAATTATACAGCATTGTATACTTAGCCTCCCATTGGTTATTAAATGCTCTGTTTTTAGAATCAACTTTTCTAACTTTATATCTTTTAATAGCTAGACTTAATTAACAAGAAAAGTACATGGCAAGGCAGCTGAAGAGTTGTATAAAGGGATCTGTAGCCCCAACCCTGTATTGCTTCATACCCATGAGCCATGAATAATGATAATGTGGAATGATCTTGTGGGCAAGATATGATTACATAGTGAGCCGAATTTAGCCTGCGAGCCGGAAGTTTGACATGTATGTGCCATAAAATTTATGTATGGCTTAAATTCGAGAATATACAGTAAAATTATTTGCTTCACTGACTTCGTTGTTTAAATTTGTCATCAGTAATCAACTAATTTCCTCGTTAGGCCAGGAGAAACTACTACTAGCTATAACTCACCCGTTAGGCATAGTTTTACAAAGTAGTAAACAAGTGATGGCTGGTTTCATATAATGACAGTACAAATAATCTCTTCTAACATATAATTTGGTGAGTCTAATGTTTAATTTTATTAGTTTTGAGTTATATACTGTACTCAATTAGTTATAATTAAGTACAGGCAACACAATTTGAATGCAGCTCAAAGGATTTCAGAAATGGTAATAATCTCTGATACATTTCAATCTCTTGAGTTTTATCAGAGATGCAACTCAAAAGATTCAACACTCAACCTTTTGAGTGTTGAATTATCTTTTACACCACTGAGAACAAAGTTTAGTCAAGATTATTCAAGTTTACTCAAGGTCACTCAGGTTTACTCCAGCAAAGCTGGGCTTTACTTATCACAAGAAAGTTTTCTCACTTTTCACTGCATTTGTTTTCAACAAATGACTCAGAGCACAGTTTTTTGTGCCAAGTGATTTAAGAATGTAGGATCACAAACGGAATTACTCTAACAGCACTTTATGAGATTAACTTATGATAAATATATTGTATATCAACTATAAAGCATACTGCTATTATAGAACCTTCAAGGAAGAACTCCTAACTAACAAGATGAGTAACACAACATCAGGTCCCTTAAAAAAGGAGCAACAATCAGTTATCACGGGGTGAGTTGAATCTAAATCAACCAGGTCTGATTGAAAACTATGATTTGTAACCTAATAATATTTGGGAGTAGCAACACACTTGAGCAAAACGTTAGTCTATCTTTATGTTAAATCCTTTTGACATAGAAGTGGTTGTTTCATAACATGGAGCTCCTATGCAGCCAGCAAATATAAGGCTACTACTATGTGTTTAGATTGACTATTGCAACTGTTTCAATTGAATTCACGGTAGTTTGTGCTCTTTTGTTGACTAAGTGTACGGACATACAATAAAAAGTTTTAATAAACTTATTGTGCTGATTCTGTTACTTTATAACATAAAAACTATAGAAGCGCAGGACTTAGTCTACAGTGCAGTTTAAGACCTGACAATGTCTCTGTGAGCTCAGTGACTGCCATCATCTTGCTAGTAGTTTGATTAGATACCTATATACTTCTGCTGACACAGTCTCAGAATTTTTATGCTTTGCTCTGGTTTCTTTCAAGAGAGTGAACCGTGTTTGAAATAAAGTACAGATTTGCTGAATAAATTCTGTCTCTCATAAATTGGCTCAAAACTGAGAGTGCTAAGAATAAGATTTAATAGAATTATAGAAATTATTTTTGTTAATTTCTTGAGTCAATATACTGCATGTACATACATACAGTGCGTATTGCCTATTTTCGAATGATTATAAAGCTTTCTACAGCCATATTATTCCTGATTAAACCATAACTGTCACGAACAACTTTTATCGTATTTACTAGGTGAATCAGACACGCTGATTCCAATTTTTTACTCAAAATAAGGATTAGTCCACTAACTTTCAGAGTAATGAAGGCTTTTTTACAACGTTTTAATATCGGTCTTGAAAACAACACGATCGGCATAACAAGCTCCGCCCATAAATATGTGACGTAACCTAGCTTTTTAGTAACAGAAGTTACGTAGGGATGTTTAGACCGATTTAGAATAATAGATATGGGTGTTTTAAAATCCATTAATATCTAAATTCAGCCTTAAAAACAATATCAGTTTTTTCTGGAAGGTAAATGAGCTATTTAACATTGCATATTTAAAAAAGCGCGATAACAACGCTAGCTTGTGATAAAACCGCGGTTTTTGAGCTAATTTTCCTCAGCGTCCAGCCCATTTAAACATCATGTAACAAGCTACAAGCAATTTTAAATAGCTTATATACCTTTCATAAAAATCTGAAATTATTTTACAGGCTGGATTTAGATAATAATGGGTTTTAAGACACCCATCTCTATTGTTCTAAATCGGACTAAACATTCCTAACTTCCGTTCCTGAAAAAGCTAGGTTTCGTCACATATTTATGGGCGGAGCTTGTAATGCCGATTGTGCTGTTTTCGAAACGGATATTGAAACGCTTTAAAAAAGCCTAAATGACTTTGAAGGTTAGTTGACTAATCTTTATTTTGAGTACAAAATCGGAATTAGCGTGTCTGATTTACTTAGCAAATACGATAAAAGTTGTTCGTGACAGTTATGGTTTAAATTAAAGCTGCTTGTCTTTTTACAAAATACATATACAAGCATAGTATACTCTGTTTTATTAACTGCCCCTTTTTAGTTATAATTATGTTTCGTTTGTTATCCTTCTCTATTCTCTTCACTTCTTTATCCTTTTCAAGCTCTCTGGTTCACTCCCTATTTTTCTCTAACCACCTATTTTAACCTCCATCTCTCTCTAACCCTCTGCTAAATATCAGTCTGTATTCAATGTATAACAAACAAACTTATATGGGAATATTCTGTCTATCTATACCTAACTTGATAACTTTTTTTAGTCATTAGATTACATAAAGGTTACACAGTGTAATTAGGTTACATAATAGTTATTGTATGACACACTTTAAAACTCAAAGTATAGAATGCATTTGAAAAGGATTTTGATGTTTCTAAGGTTCCTCATTTTTGAGGGTCTAGAAATGACAAAAAAAAAGATTGATAAAAAACTGAGCATCAAGTTTTAGAACAATGTTTTTTCATAATAGCACCATTGCTTATCGGAAATAATAACATGATCTAGTTTTCTGGTTTTAGATTTGGATTAGCGGAAATGATGCTGGTGATACTAGTTGTTGTTGTGGGAGTAGCAGAGACGGTTATGTCAGATGAAGTAGGAGACAGTTATGGCTCTGTTAATGCTCTTTCATGTAGCGGAGCTTTTTGTGGCGCTCCTCTTCTTACAGCCTCTATTGTGACGGTGCGCGTTGCAAAAGCTAACAACGAAAAAAAGGTAATTTTTCTAAACAAAGACAGCATTATTTAAAAAACCTGTTTAATAAAAAACCTTTTGAGTTGTTGAGTGTTTTAACAATTTGACTATTATTAGTTTGTATAGCGTCGAAGGGCACTTGTCGTTGATTAATAAAACAATGAAACTATTTTTAGTTTTTGCTAACATATTTTTGATTTGATCTGCCGGTTAGAAAATGAAAAAAAGAGTAGGAGGTAAAAATGATAATGAAAAAAGAAAATCGCAAAGAAAGACAGAGATCATAAAATTCTTAAGGAAAGCTGAATGAAATTGAGGGATCCAAAGAGAACTAAGAGAATATAACAGAAATGAAGAAAGATAAAAAGAGGAAAGTATCTGAGACAAGAAATATTGGATAAGTGAAATAGGAAGAAAGAGAACAAGGTAGATACAGAAGCATAAAAGGAGTGAGAGAAATAGCGAAAGAAACATGGAATTGAAGAAGAGTCGCAAAAGAAACATTGAGTTAAAAAGGATACTATAAAACACCCTGGATTAGTGATAAAGAATAAAAGAGAAAATAGAACGAGATAGCAAACATAACATAAGGTTAGGGAAGAATAAAAAGCAAAGGAGGAAAATGTAGAAAAGTAAAAGAGAGAGGGGGAGAGAGAGAGGGAGAGAGAGAGGGAAAGAAGGGGAGAGAACGAGAGAAGAAAGGAAAAGGAGGGATAGAGGGAGAGAGAGAGAAGGAGAGGGAGAGGGAAAAGGAGGGAGCGAGAGGGAGAGGGAAAGGAAGAGGGAGGGAGAGGGAGGAAGAGGGAGGGGGAAAGGGAGGGATAGAGGGAAAGAGAGGGAGAGGGAAAAGGAGGGAGAAAGAGGGCAAGAGAGGGAGAAGGAGAGGGAGAGGAAGAGGGAGAGGGAAGGAGAGGGAGGAAGAGAGGGGAGAGGGAGATAGAGAGAGACGAAGGGAGAGAGAGAAAGAGAGTGAAGTAAAAGAGAGCGTGAGAGCCCTGATAATGCAAGCGTATATTTAAAGGTTGAATCGAAACAAAATTTGCATTACAGTTTTTTCCATGCCATTTGGCGGAAAATTTCTGCAGATTGGGAACAATTTTTGGGAACAATTTTTGCAACACTTCATCACAGGTGATCAACAGGCTCTTATGCTTATCAGAGGATGGTATGCAGCCCTTTGAGCTAAGGTTGAAAAATTAAACTAATTTTAGGCTAGGTTTTGAGATATCAGTGGTCAGAGTGACAACATTACAGTGATAATGAAATAGACGCGTAAGGACAATGGGCATAGTTTTATTTAATGCGTGAAGTTTATTTGTGAAAACATTTCGACATATGGGGTTGTATGAAAGTGTAAACAGAAGCATATCGTGTTCAACTATGTTACATTTGAGCGGTTTTAAGAGGGATTCCAACCTATGGCCATTTTTGGGATGGCAGCAATTAATATTTCCATTTTGAGCTTTTAAGAGTTTTTAATCACATTTCTACATATTTTGAACTTTCAACACAGCAGAGTAAGACATGATGAACAACCGATCACGATGATGATCAACCGTAATGTAAACTTTGTTGCAAGTCAACCTTCAAATGAAAGTTTATTTTAAGAAAAGGCTACTTGCATGAATACATTTAACTTCTCATGAGAACTTGATTTCTTTGTCACTTATATTATCACTTTTATATCAATTGCATTAATAAAATGTCACTGCAAACGAAAAGATAAAAGATAGTTGCTTCTGATTATAACAGGTCAAATTGGGTTTCATTCTGAGCATCTCTGGAGTCGTGGTCTCCTTTGCATTACTCATATTCTCAGCTGTCTCAATAAGTCAAGTTTCAGCTCACCTATGCCATCCAGCAAGCTCCCGCAATCACCTGTATTCTGATCCCGTAAGTAACTAATCTATATGGATATTATATAGTGAAGTCTTCAGGTCACCAATATTTAAGCTATCAAGTTGTTTAGCTTTTACGTCTTCAAGTTGTTAAGTCACTAAGGTGTGAAATCATCAAGTTGCCCATGTCATCAAGTTTTTAAATCACCAAGCTTTGAATATAATGAAGCTTGAGTCATTCATTACTTATTTACACCATGAAGTTCTTGACAAGCCTTGAGGATATCAATCTTCTAAGCGCCTAAACTTCTGTCTAGTTTCTAAGTAATAAAGTTTGTAAGCAAGCTTGTTTCTAAGTGGCAAAACTTGTAAGCTGTAAACCTTACAGATTACAATGTCTGAAATAGAAGGCTCACCTCATTTCCCGCCACCAATACCTGCTGACGATTATTACAAAGTGACTTATTGCAGGGATTGGAACTTTATAATTAGTTATAAAATCTCTTCGATCTATTTACAATTTCTGCGTTTGAGACCCAAGTTCATGCTAAAACATTTTGGTTTTGAAAATATTACCTTTAAAACTAAGTTTTAGCTAAACAGTTGCCTGTCAGAGTGTAACAAAACCTGCACAAGAGAGAGAGCAATTTAAGGCCAAATGTCTTTTCTGAGAGCTGCGTGACAAGCTGCTATCTCACTATTACTAGTAGAATTAGCATATCGTTAGAATACTACTCCATCACTTAATATTCAATATTTCAGAAGCTGGAAGCCATCTTTATACTAGATTGTC
Organism: Watersipora subatra; assembly: GCF_963576615.1. NCBI lineage: Eukaryota > Metazoa > Bryozoa > Gymnolaemata > Cheilostomatida > Watersiporidae > Watersipora > Watersipora subatra. Next base: position 34,512,272 of record NC_088717.1, read on the forward strand.
TGATGGCCTCGCTAGCTTTGGCCATAATGATGCTGAACATCACACGCAGCTATTTGTTTCTGCAATCCATTTCCTTCTGTGGAAGACCGGCTACTCATCGTGTGGTACGATAAACTATGCTTTCATAGACTCACCAACACACAATCACCTAGCGTAGTTAATCATATTTTTTCACATATTTCGTCAATTTAATCATCACTATTATATAGTGATGATTAAAAATGCGAATAAATGGAGATGTTTTCAGATATTATATACAGTGGTGATTATTAATATGGACCGCTTAGTCTAGACGCACAGTTTATTATTAATTTATAGTTTATTAGGTATTTTAACTTATTAAATATCAAATGATAAGGGCCTTTTTGGCCTGGTTTGGTGTAACATAGCAGTATCTGAATATCATTGACAACAGAAGAATAAAAACTAAGTTTATATGTTTTTTGAAAAAACTGGCCAATTTTGACATGATTCTTGAGCCTACACATATGTGTAAATTGGCGGCCTTTGGAGTAGACCACAAAGTACGGTCGTAATTTTTAGTTGTCTAGCCCTTAATTTCAATGTCAGAATAATACAGACTGGGTGCCCAATATTTCTTGAGAACAGTTTTGTTAATAGACAGGATGTCTGCAAAACTTGCTTCTCAAACAAATTTATGTATAATATATAAGAATTGAAATAGTAAAAAGGCAAGTTTATGCCATAAATGACAAAGACAAAAAGATTCCTGGTCCAATAACTACCAGCCACATCATGGTAGAAACAACTGCGTTCATCGGAACTCATTGGCACCTCATTTATGTACATTTAGGGCTTTTTTAATCTTTGGTAAATGCTGTAGGGTTTTCAGTAAATTAAACTAGAACATAATATTTGCAAATAACTTTTATTATATGATTTATAACAATTTATTATACAATTATATTTATTGTAAAGGCAACTTAATTGGTCAACATACAGTAAGTACAGATATTTTTACTAAATAATACATTTGTCCATGCATCGTGAAGAGAATGTGGGTGTACATGCCTAGCCTGTGTAGTTCCTTTGCTAAATATTGCCATTTTTAAACATTTAATTGTGTGCCTTTCCTTTACCTGGTAGCTCATAGGGTGACTGTGAGCATGTGAGCTACAAGCTATGACAAGCCTTACTTAATTGTAGCAGTTGCTGCAGCAAATCTATTTTAGCAACTACCCGATTAGTTGCGACACAAATGGATTAGTGCTGCTAAAGAAAGCATGCATTTTAAAATAAAAATCACCACTGCAGAAGTGTTGAGTTAGAAAAGCTTTAAACCAGAAATTTTGTATGCAAATAATTACAGTATATAGCAAACATTATTGTTAGCTTATGCTTTTTTGTTTCTTAGCTTACATATCTTTGCTATCAATTTTCCTATACCATAAAAGCTTTATTTGAGCGCCATGGTACTCTATTTTTTCAACTTTTCTTTAGAGTGATGGTTTATTACAGGTGACGTTCAAACAATAGATTTCTTAAACACCTTGTTAGAATGATGAGAAGATAGATTTAACCCTTTCACAGGTGACTTGAATGTCAACTATATTTTGCGCTATGCTTCGGGCGGTGCGACATTCACCTTTTTGGATGTAAGAAACTTGCTAACTTACTTCCATTTTGTGGTATACCTCTAAATAAATATGCGCGAGGAAGCTGATACATGTCTTGACCAGTTGATATTTATAGCTTAAAATTAAACTACAAGAATTTTATAGCCTGCATTGCAACTTGTGGAAGCTTTTCAGTCTTATAGTTCAATTTAAATTTGAAATTTTCATTTTATGACTATATTTAACAAGTTTGCATAAAAATCCGTTGTACTCATCAATACGTTTGCTACAGTTTGCAGCCAAACCCTCGATCCATTGTAAGATGAGTTCAGATTACAGCAATCATGCTATAAAATAATCTATTTATAGAAATCTCAGTGTTTGTGATTTGGTCTGTGATTTGGTCTGTGATTTGGTCTGTGATTTGGTCTGTGATTTGGTTTGTGATTTGGTCTGTGATTTGGTCTGTGATTTGGTCTGTGATTTGGTCTGTGATTTGGTCTGTGATTTGGTCTGTGATTTGTCTGTGATTTGGTCTGTGATTTGGTCTGTGATTTGGTCTGTGATTTGTCTGTGATTTGGTCTGTGATTTGATCTGAGATTTGGTCTGTGATTTGGCCTGTTCCGCTATAGCTATTAACATCTCGAAATGAGAAACCCGTATTGCAATAGATTTGTATCTTGGAACCTCCCGTTCTCCAGACAACTAGCTAACCAGTTGAACTACACAAGATGCATTGAGTCATTGGGTGATATAAGTCGCTAACTAGGTTAAGATATGCATAGCGACTGGCTTATGCGAAACATCATTAAAGTTTGCTCTCACTGCTCTTAATAGTAAGTTTAGTGATACTGATACTATCTTGCTCAAATTAGAAACCGGCTAATTGCCAATTGGCATTTAGCCACTTGAATGGCAAGTGACAGGCAACTACATTACCTGCCACTTTTTATAAGCTGTTTTAATACCCGCGCAACATTGGGAATTTCACTAGTTTGCTATAAATCTGCTAATTTACCAGTTTTACAATAATTATAATCTATCAGATATCTATCTAATGTTACGGATACATATTTAAGAACAAATGAGCTAGACAAACCATAATTATAATACATGCAGCAACAAAAATTAACATCTTAAAACAAACATTAACATTTTTAAAACAAAAGTATTAGCATCGTTTGTTTGGTCAGTTGCATTCTGACTAGTGCTTCTGTTTGGAACCATTTCATATTCTTATGTCTCTTTGATACATTCCACAATGTCTTCCTACCTTAATCAGTCTTTTGCACACCTGAGCTAGTTGATATTAGCATCTAAAATCTTTCTAGGCAAAGCAAAATTTTTACGCAAAGCCATTTGGAATAGAAACTTCTAGTGAAAATGAAAAAAAACTATGTGTAATTAAAATAGCTTCAAACTGTTAGCCTCAAAATACATATTAATAAACTTTCACCGGTAAATACGAAAGATTTTCCCACATACATCGGAGTATCAAGACTGGGCTAAAAAAGGAACTACTGTTAGCCTAATACAGTTACTAAGTAGTATTTTTAGGATGTTACAATAAAAATTTTTAACGAAAAAACCTAAAGACTTGGAGTTGGAAAACGGGCTTCGAAACGAACAGAAACAACAAAAAAATTAATTGTTATTGATGTAATCGAGTCATTAGTTTGTTTTGTAGACACTACTCTACTGACCCATTGTTATTGTGGGTTTATAAAGATGAAGAATGTCAAATAGTATATGGGTGAAATTGAGGTAGTGTTCAATCAAAGGGGAGTTCAATGGAAGGTGGCATTCAAATGCAGGTTTTGCTGTATTTTTATCTTCAACCAACCAAACACAGTTGACCTTTTAACAGAGCTCATTATATGAACTCTTTGACCTACTTTTGAAAAGGTTTTCAAAATTTTTGTATGAATAACAATTTGTCTTGCAACATACATAAACCGCAACTATGCGTTGATAAAAACGAAACCGCATCTTAGATTTTTCAGGGTAATAACGCAGTGCCCAGAGCTAAAGTATGACCAAGAGAATTACATTAGTAACAGGATTCTCCAATTCAATCATGAGACGATGGAACTGGTGAATCACGTTATTGAACTTAACTTGATCAATAATTGTTGACGTATGATGAGAAATCCAAGTATTTTTTGCTTGGCTAACTGAAAATATGTCCTTTTATATCTGAATCACCACACAATAATGCTAATTAGTTAAAATGGAACATCTGCCAGGTTGTGAATTATTACCAGAGAAATTATTTTACATTGCACATAATTTTAAAAACATGATATGTATGTATAAGCTTTTATTGGTATTGGTGTCTTATTGGTATTGGTAGCTTATTGGTATTGGTAGCTGATTGGTATTGATAGCTTATTGGTATTGGTAGCTTATTGGTATTGGTAGCTTATTGGTATTGGTAGCTTATTAGTATTGGTAGCTTATTGGTATTGGTAGGTTATTGGTATTGGTAGCTTATTGGTATTGATAGCTTATTGGTATTGGTAGCTCACTGGCATTGGTAGCTTATTGGTATTGGTAGCTTATTAGTATTGGTAGCTTATTAGTATTGGTAGCTTATTGGTATTGGTAGCTTATTGGTATTGGTAGGTTATTGGTATTGGTAGCTTATTGGTATTGATAGCTTATTGGCATTGGTAGCTTATTGGTATTGGTAGCTTATTTGTATTGGTAGCTTATTGGTATTGATAGCGTATTGGCATTGGTAGCTTATTTGTATTGGTAGCTTATTGGCATTGGTAGCTTATTGGTATTGGTAGCTTATTGGTATTGATAGCTTATTGGTATTGGTAGCTTATTGGTATTGGTAGCTTATTGGTAGCTTATTGGCATTGGTAGCTTATTGGTATTGGTAGCTTATTGGTATTGGTAGCATATTGGTATTGGTAGCTTATTGGCATTGGTAGATTATTGGCATTGGTAGCTTTTTGGTATTGATAGCTTATTGGTATTGGTAGCTTATTAGTATTGGTAGCTTATTGGCATTGGTAGCTTATTGGTATTGGTAGCTTATTGGTATTGGTAGCTTATTGGTATTAGTAGCTTATTGGTATTGGTAACTTATTGGTATTGGTAGCTTATTGGCATTGGTAGCTTATTGGTATTGGTAGCTTATTGGCATTGGTAGCTTATTGGTATTGGTAGCTTATTGGTATTGGTAGTTTTTTGGTATTGCTAGCTTATTGGTATTAGTAGCTTATTGGTATTGGTAGCTTATTGGCATTGGTAGCTTATTGGTATTGGTAGCATATTAGTATTGTTAGCTTATTAGCATTGGTAGCTTATTATCCTTTGTTGAAAGGAAAATGGTATGAAGTGTCACAATCTTAAAATGATAATATTGGTTGTTCATTTTTTGTCGTTGTGCAAATCACATGTTTAAGTTTCAGTTCTGTCTAGCTTTTGTGAATGAGTAATGCACTTTTACATGACTTTTTTATTGTTCTTTACTAATGGGCAAAGAGGTCAAGGAGGATGAGATAATACTCCTTTCTGCTAAATAATGAATACGCGTATTTGTAGGATGCCGGAGGTCATCAGGTCGTACGGCAATTTGATTCTGTGCATTTTCCCTGACTCATCCTTGTTTATGAAAATTCCATTGTCTGCAACAACCAGTCAAATCATTTTGTTTCCTCTGGTCTTTATTTCGTCATAAACCATAATACAATAGCTGGCTGAAGTGCTGCGAAATTAAACATTGCACAACAAACAACCTTCTTCATTGGACAGGTATTGTGAAACGTTGACACGGATGGTAGCAGTTGATAAACCATACATCTTTACATGTAAAACAGTATCTTGGCATAGGATTGCCAGTAGCATGGCGATTGCTTTCACAAAAGTTACTTTTTGTCTGTTTCTAAACTTTTTATATGTCAGTAAACAATTTTAAGTTTTTATTTTTATTTAGTTCCACATTAACAAATTTTATGGAAACAAACTAGAAAAATGTTCAGTTTAAACCTTTTCTGTTATCTGATATGCTTCTAAAAATTATAATACCATTGTGACAAGACAAGATAGCCCAAAAAAAGGCTCAGCAGTGAGTTGTTTGGTCTTATCATTTATGGTAGAAACGCAAACAGTTCCATGCAACTATGAGAGGAAACAGGGTAATATACGCTGATTAGGGTTATATAGAAAGTCATTGCTCTAGCAGCATATCTCAATATTGTCATCATAGGCTCCTCCTCACCCACTCATTCACCCATTTACTGATTCCTTTGTTCACTCATTCACTCATTCATTCATTCACTTATTCATTCATTCACTTATTCATTCATTCATTCATTCAGTTGATGAGTGTGTATGTGCGTGCATGCGGGCATGCGTGCGTGCGTGCGTGTGTGTGTGCCACGCGCACACTCATCAACTCGCTCACTCACTCAATAGTACCAATAGCTGGTCAGTTTTCTACTGCTGTAAAGATTGCACATAATTACTGGCTCGTTTTAAGCAATTATTCAGGCTGTAAAGCTCCAGAACATAGAAATCTATGACCTTGAACCCATTTAGAATCATAATCACCTAGGACCTTATCAACGTAGAGACCTTGAGCTCTAAAACAATGTAAACAAACAATTAGAGCATACCGAGATAGATGGTTATAGCCAAAGGCTCTTTATAAAAGTGAAGACCTAGAGCTCCCAAAACAATCTAAAAGATCTAGATTTTTAAGGCTATACTGCACGATAAATATGAAGAAGTAAAACAAATACCAAGGTTAACTTTGCGGTGCAAAATGCACACAAAATAATGTCACCTATACAACGCTAGGTGCAGCTTAACTGTAACAAAGCTTTTAGAAATCTATATCAAAATTGAGGCTACTGAACAAACATTAATTTTTCTTTCTAAGAGCTTGCTAAAAGCTTGCTAAAAGCTTTTTTTTGCCATTTAAAAGTGTGATTATAATTGGAACTTTCAAGCATAGTAATGCTGCTTTAGAATAAAGCTTTGTGTCTATATGTAAAAGAATAACTGCGTGTTTTCCTTACACTTTGCAAGCTGTTATTGTTGCACGCAGAAGTACAGAAAAATAAAACAACTTACTTATATTCTCATAGTCTTTGAGTATAGCTTAAAATTAATTTAGCAAATTTTACTTCATTGATTGAACTTCCTGTCTATGTTGTAGCCTGTTACGAATGACGTATATGACAAGAAAATTAAAGCAGTTGTTCGTCGCATGGGAATGTAAGTGGTATTTACTGTAAGAGAGGCTTATAACTGACTGAATCATAAAGTTACATAATCCCTTGATTTTAAGTGAGTTTTTTCAATGACAAATGCCAAATAATTTTTAACATAGCCTTCAGTACTCAATTAAGTCTGGTATTGATAAAATATAATCAAAATTTAACTTATGAAATATTTGTTTAATAATAAAGTGAGTGAAAGCTGGATTCAAAATGCTTGGGAAATGAATGAAGATTAAATATCAGTTTTAATGCTTTATAAACAATATTAATTAAATAATATTTTTGTTATTAAACTCATTGTTATTTGTTGGAAGAATAAACAAATACCAAATTATTTACACTATTGGCTTTAAATTCACGTGCGTCTAATTGAAATCTAGTATAATTAAAACCTGTAATATCATATATTTTTTTTAGTATCAACTGTTCGTATCAGCTCTTTATATCAACTGCTCGTATCAACTGCTTGTATCAGCTATATTAACCTTTTATAACATCTTTGTGGCATTCACTGTGATTAAAACTCAGTTACTTGCCACTGTCAGCAGTTTAAATTCTTTAGCAAGCAAAAGCCTAAGTCTAAGGTAGAACAAACTGATTTTCAATAACAGTTTACTGGCTGTATATAAAATTTTTCCCAAAAGACTAGAAAAAAGTAATACTATGCTTAGAAAGTGCTGCCTAATTTATAAATAGTGATGTAAAGGCTGACCTATTGGCAAGTTAGGCTTATTGACTTTTTTTAAATTTTTTGTGCACTGAATGGGTAAAATATTTTAAGCTGTTTTTCCCATTGTAGAATCCTCTTTTCTGAACTGTTTCTTTCAATACCCTGCTTCGTATTTGGAATAATTATAATGACAAACAGAGAAGGTCAAAGCTATACCATAAATGCTCGCATTGGGATGGGCATTATCTATGGAACTGTCCTGTTCTTTATAACATGCTCCAACATCTGCGTTAACAAGTCAAGGCGGGTGAGATACTTGTAGTTATTTATTATTCAAAGTTCCTTAAAGATACTTTTTGGGCATCATTGAAGTTTGCAAAGCTGAAAATAATAATTTCTAAATTTGACTTTCTACTTGAGTGCAATATCAGCATATCAAATAAACTTAAAAAGCTCAAAATTTCGGAGAAGATTTGCAACAGACAATGCTATTCGGCGAACTCTTTTGGTAATGTTTATATTACTGACTGCCAAACTCTCAGCATAAAATCAGGTCGTGGCTTAAGGCAAAATAACATTGAACTATGAAATGCCATTAACAACTAACAATCTATTGAAAAGCGTTAAATTGAAGATATCTGAGTAATTGTAAAATATCAATAGACAAACTTGCAGTGGAACAAGGTTTTGCCATTAACTCATATAAAATGGCTAAACTTAGTTTTCAACTGTGGGATACAAACAAAAACTTTTACAAAACTGGTTTTATTTTTGACCACAAGAATGTATTGAGAGGTGTGTTTAATTGATGCTATTGTACTTTGCAGAGTAAAAAGTTGCAGTGTTAAATTTTACAAAATGGCTGCCCTTTATCACAAAGTTTATATGCGTTTACCTCATTCAGTGTATAAACAAATGTTTCTCTATTTCCTCACAATTGACCAGCCCCTTACAGAGGTTACAAGCAAATTGTTATTTTGAATAGTTGATAAATCAAAAATGACATTTGTAATTTTTATTGCTCAGTTCTTTTGCTAAATTTGAACACAACTGAATTTTACATATTTCACAGCTGTTCTATCTATAAAGGTTAGTCTCAACCAATCAGCATTCTGAACATTTTCCTTTAGTAAATATTCACAAAAAATTCCTTATTTAAACTTTGCTTTACTTTAATAACTTAAAATGATTGTTTTTAAGTACAATAATTTTGCTGAACTAGATTTTAGTGATATTTGAATTTGTTTTTAATTGCATATTAAAATTTTGAATAACCAAAAATGTTGTTGTATTTATCAAAAAAAAACCGATACTTAATTTGAGCAAAAATTAAAATAAAAAATAGCAAATAGTGATGTTCTCAATACTTCTCTAATAAAATATATAGTTTTCTTGTTACCTTTAAGTACAGATAACATACATACACTTACCTTATTGGCATACATCACATTTTACATTGAAAGCATTTTAATTTGAAATCATGACTTCATAAACAATTGAAATAAATAAAACTTCTGGTTTTAATTGAAGCTAATAGAATTCTAGTTTTTTATGCTATCTAAAATTACCATGAAACACTTCTACAAAAGTAACAAACTAGCAAATAGTCTAGCAGACATTCAAAGCTTCTAACAGATAAGTGTGTAGCCTTGAAGACTCATTTAGAGCCAATCGATTTGCGATTGGGCGGAAAATCACCTAGTTCCCATGTACCATTGTTACTCAGTGATTGATACTCATCAGTGCTGGCTTTGATCCAGGCATCACAATTTGTACAGCTAGTCATTCAAAATAGATAAAGAAGTTCTTTTGCTGTTTAAAAAGGGTATTTTTTGAAGTGTAGGTACGAATCTTTCTCCAAACAAAGTTCTGTAAAATATGACTCTAGTAAACTGGTACATAATAGTACTTTTGTTATTGTGTGCAAAGGTTCTTAAGAGTTAACACGATCTTTAAAGGCTCCCTTAAGTTATATAGTTGAGCATAGCAACATCTTAGTATGCGTCTTACAAAGTCAGTTATGAGAGTTACATCAAATATATTTAATAAAAACTGCTAAACAACATTTTATGAAGGCTAATCTCTGGCCTTTCTTATAAAGGCCTATAACATCATACAACTTAGTAGCTAACAATTCACTTTTAAAAATTCAGTTCAAAATGCTGTTGTTAGCTAGCATGTAAATGGCTGAGTTTAAATAAAAAACTCTGAATAGAGGCTGCAACCATCATTTGAAGATGTTTTCTACATTTTATCATGTTAACTATACTAAGAACCATGTTCTTCTATCTGTTCGAAGCAACGCTTGGAGGTTATAGAAAAAAAGTGCTTTTTACAGGATTTGAACTCAGTTTTAAGTATGGTAGCTCCACGCTTTACCACCTGGGACCATCAACTACTTCACTGTACTTTAGGGATAAATGTACAGTTATTTTTCACACACGAGGGTCTCTCATACCAGATCAGCCTGCCTGGGTGCTCGTAAATATAATAAGCAAATAGAAAAATAAATGTAAATTAACATAAAAATCTTAATAATGATACTTAAATGGTTTCAATATTTATAAATATTTTTTCTGTGAAGTAACTATTGATGACTGATTGCAAGAGACAGTTTTAAAACATTTTTAGTTCTGTAGAAAACAGAACTTATACAGAACAGAACAGCAAATACTTATGACAGCCTTTAAATGGTTAGGAAAATTTTAATTTTGACAAATGTTGGAGTACAAATTATTAATAGCTGAACTAATTTTGTAAAATCACCCTTCCTGATGAGGTCATAATCATAATTCAAATAATACAAAAAATCTTTTGTAGGCTTTCAAAGTATATTTCTTCTTATCAAATGGTTTGGCTTTAATTCTTGGTCTCTTTATGCTGGTGACATCATCGGTTTCCTTAAGCTTACCATCAATAACAAAAAACAACCCTTCAAGGACGAGAACTACAAATCAAATAATCGCTGACAGCTGGAGAGAAGTGTTTGAGGGTACGACAACGGATGCTACCGCGCAAGTAAGTTTACTCTACGACCGCACAGATAAGTTTGAACAAATACTGACTGTCTGCTTACCTCATGTATAGGCCTACCAAGCTTGTCAATTTACAATAAACTCAAACAATATAGGAAACTGAACACATCATTTATAGATAAATGATACAGTCCAACCTAAATGCCTGAAGTTAATCCGCTTGGATAAGAATACTTCATACGAATACACTGTATGTTGCTTTTTATACTTTAGAGGTTCAATTCCTAAAGTAATTATACATAAAAAGATATAAAAATGAACAAAAAAAGCTAAATTATTTGCAAAACTATATTAATATATTTAATATTAATAATTAACAGATGTCTTATTGCTACCCTAATTTAAAGAGAAATAGAAGGCAGGGTCGGTTTGACCCTGAAGTGAGTTATATAAACATGCACTGCAACACTATTTAACTGCACTATAGATTGTAGGAAATTAAATAAATTTAGATATTATTTCCCTTATCAAAGTAAATTTTTTAACTTTTCAGGATTTTTTACTGTTACTTATAAAAATGTAAATCTTCACAGGACTTTAGGTGTTACATGTGAAAAATTATTCTTTATTTGTTGAGACATATGTTTGTTGTAACTTTAGCTCCCGTAGCGAAAAAAATTGCAAGTAAAGGCTTGAATGTATTTTAAGCTGACATTGTAGTTATTAGCAACAACTTAGTTTTTAAATTTTTTTTTTCAATCAATACTTTAGTTTTAAGTGTTTAGTAATATTATTCGCACCTTGAATGGCTCTAGAAAGGAAACTTATTGATTTAAAAACCCTTCATGTTTATTCTCTGCTAAAACCTGAGCACCTGAAATGAAACACAACAATTTAATGCCTGTCTTTAGAACCAAAGAATTATCAAACTGGAATAGCTCAACATTTAACAATAAATCCATTAAAAATTTATTTTTGATATTGGTAACTAGTTTTTATGCACCATGTTATGTTTGGTTGTTAAACTAAATGAATTTTTGTAGGTGAAGGCCCTAAAAGTGGCATCCGATGCTGTGCTGATGGTCGTTGCTCTTGTCAGTATAGGCCTAGTGACAACAGCACTAGTAACCCGTTTGCAAGTTCTATTCCTCAAAAAGATTGAAGTAGTACAGGTAAAAAAATTATATTTTGCTGGTTATAATTGTTGTCCAATATGATCTGTATAAATCTTTGTTTCACTAAATTGATTCTATACAGCCGGTCACCGTTAGGCTGAAAGTAAAATTATGCAATTACTATTACAAACAGTTTACTTGGGTTTTTGTTTTATGCAAACCTTTATTAGGCAATCTATTAATTACTTTGAATATAAATGATTTTAGTAAAAATTAAATGTATTGGATTTCAGTGGTTTAAGCTAAATACTTGTGTTTAAATGACCATAACTACGATGCTGTATAAAATCAGAATCAGGAAATTATTAGTTTTTTATTATCCAAAACCTCACTTTTGCTTTTAAACGAATCATTCTGTTCTCAAAAACAAAAACAATTCAGAAGTATAAGTTTGAAAAAAGCCCTATTTTATATGCTGTAAAAGAGCTGCCTTAGGCATCGCGACTTCCTTGATAAGCTGGATTTCATTGCTTCAATCAAGCATCTACATATGGCCTTAAGGCGGAGTGTTGCAGCTTTAGCAGGCTTTATACAAAAAATTTCCGATTAGTGAGTAGTGAATATATTAGTCCGCTGTATCTGTACATAAATGAAAAGAAATCATAATCTGCACGATCATAATAATGATCATAATCACGATAATAATGCATAATCAGCATCTTCACGAACTATTCAAAAATTGCAAAAAAGTGTCCAAGCTCATTCAGTCACATTCTTGTGGTATTCTTTACCACAGCCGCTGTTGTAAAATTCTATGCAATGCAAACTAATTTGGTAGCAAAAAATTTTACAGACCGTTATGACAATTTATATGCGCCCTTGTCAAATATTAGGCTTTATTGAATATGGCATTATTTCCTAGTAAATAAACTAATGGCTACGTATTCCAGCTCACAGCACTTCCAACATTCACATCCCTTAATATTTGAATATAATATCTTATTCCGAACTTGTTTGTTTCCGCATTTGTGTTACAAGTTTCATATCATGTATAAATTATGTCCAGAATATTTGTATTGATCTTTCCACACATATGACAAACATAATTTTTTATTCTGTGACACCAACATACATGTACTACATCTACAACCATATGTTTCAGTTTATGAACTTGTGTTACTAAAACCTTCAATTAACTATTCTGACTTCTCTGCAATACTATTAGATTACAAAGTTTTAATACACCTTTCTTCAACTCTCTTAATAATACCTGATTTTTGTCTTCTAATTTTTGTTTTGGCATGTAACGGAAAAAATTATTTTGCTGGTATTTAATAAGACCAATAAAAAGTTACATATTAAACTTGAATCACATTTTATTCTTATACATTTATTTGCTAGCTTTAAAATCCGAGCTTTCGATATTGTGGAAAGTTGGCATAGCTATGATGATATTTGCACTAGATTAAAAGAAAAGTAGATCTACAATAAAAAAAAATATGTAAACACCGATTAAAACTCATAACGCTAAATTGCAGCCTAGCATGTGACAGGCAGCAGTTTTAAATCCGCTAAGGTTGTTACATGATGCCAAATAAAGCAACATTCTATACACAACCAAAACAATAACTACGAACCCATCATTTCTGCTAATGAAAGATTTTTTTGGTATATCCTAAGATATTGAATTATTTACTTGTAGGTGGTTCACTCTCAGACACTTTCAAGCTTCGTTCCCCCAGCTGGTAAGAATCTGATTACATATAGTTTTATGTTCATATTTGAAACCAACTAGTTGCTGGAAGTGCACACAACCTATTTATTAAAATATATTGATGACAATAATGTATTGTGTATTAAAAAATACATTTATACTTTTTACAATTAAAATTATTGACAAATAATTTTTATAATATAAATGTGCATTTTTAAACAAACTTATAAACTAGTTTGTTTGATTTAAAAAAACATCTAGTTACACATCCTCATACTACAGCTACACATTCTTTGATTCCAAGTTTTAAATCAGTTGCACGATTTTGTTCAGATTTTACTCAATCCTAAAATACATTCATTTCCATTAAATGATTCTTGACACACTTGTTTGCCTTGTCATGAAAACTTAGGTTCTTAGCTATTTTTAGTCTGATAATATTTTTCCATATTTATTTTCTTTTCTGGTTTTAATAAATATATAATATAGCGGTTAGAACCTTTTTTCAAAAGAAATCAAACAAACTTCTTTTTTAGAGTATTTCCACAACCAAACACAAGCGAAGCGATTGTTTGGGAGTTTTATGATAAATGCATATGCACACACAACTCCCAAAAAATTATCCGTCAACGACCGTTACCAAACCCTTGTACCAAAACCCAATAAAAAAATTTAACCATTTTTGTGTAGAGTCGTTACGTATAATAATGATACAAAACACATATAAAAATATTTAAATATGTTACCAAGTCTTTAAAAAGTTGACGCAATATCCTAAAACTAACCCATCTGATCGGATTATACATAAATAGACAGATTAATTTGGCCTAAAATCGCAATAAAAACTTGACAAGCATTTTTAATCAAAATTGAAACCGGCCAACGAAACGCTGATAAGGCCGTGCGGCAAAGAGTAGAACCATTAAGTCGTGCACATTTCATAAAAAAACGTGCACATTTCACCAGTCTATGGCATTGTCCAATTGCCGAAGGTTTCTGTAATTAACGTAGAAGTACTGAAAAGTAATCATTGCTTTTTTGCCGATTCTACCGGACTCTGACATTTTGGACACTTAGAATGAGTACTTTGGTATCTCAACTGATGTCCAAAGCAGTAAAAGTAAAGGAAATGACGATGATATTTTTTAGCAATTCCTATAAGATTATTACAATATTTAATTGTAAGAATAATTATTCAATTTTATACGATTATTATAACATTTAGTTATAAAAATAATTGTTCGAATTTACAAGATCGAAGTATATAGTGACCGATAGTGTGCAATATATTACTGTTATTATTTTTCTAAAGATTTTGTTGATGATACTGCGGCTGTGCCCAATATCGCGGTACTGCCAAGCCGTTTTTACATCTACAAAATTAAGTAATAGGCCTACATTTTCTTATGGATATACAGCTATTTCTATGACATCCAGCTAAAATCTGTTTAAATTTTTAAATTCAGCATATTTTTTAGATATAAATACAGAAATCTAAATAAATATCACAACTTCTTGATATTGGTTGCTATGACCAATGATATACAGTCCCCCAGCCTGTGTATATTACACAGCAGATTGCCGTTTTACTTCTAATATTGCATTTCTCCTATTGCAGGGAAGAGATATAAACATATAATCTTTTTCTTTCATTATTGCTGTTTGCTGTACATAATAACACCCAGTACATTACAGCTACCATTGCACCTACCATTGCAGTTCTCCTATTGCACTGCAGTGCCATTTGACTGCTAATATTGCATTTCTCAACCAGCAGTACCCTTTCTTTTTCCAATATCACTTTGGTTGTGGGCTGTATGACAGGGGAATTTCTAGTATAATATGAGCTACTGTTATGATTTTAGCAATAGAAAGATAATAAAAACATCAATTCAGCTACAATAGTTAGTCCGCCCTTGAGGTCTAAAACTAATACCGCCTTAAATATGAGTGTAATAGTTAGTCAGCCCTTGAGGTCTAGAACTAACACCGCCTTACATATGAGTGTAATAGTTAGTCAGCCCTTGAGGTCTAGAACTAATACCACCTTAAATATTAGTGTAATAGTTAGTCAGGCCTTGAGGTCTAGAACTAATACCACCTTAAATATGAGTGTAATAGTTAGTCAGCCCATGAGGTCTCAAACTAATACCACCTTAAATATGAGTGTAATAGTTAGTCAGCCCGTGCGGTCTCGAACTAATACCACCTTAAATATGAGTGTAGTAAAACAAGAAAACAGGAAAGATAATGTCTAAATCAAACCCAAACTCTCTGATTTTCACTGAAGACTGGTCTCGCCAAATGAAACCAAACACTGGCTCAGCTGAATGTTCTCAGGCTCTATGGTACTTCTGAATCAAACCGTAAACTGGAACTCGTAAGGGAAACAGCATAGTTAATGCAATCATGTCATTAAGAGCAACCTAAATACAAAAGCCTAAACTCAGTGTGGCCCAAGCAACTGGTTTCTTTTAACAAATGCTACGGTGATAATGTGTCTGCTCATTGTCTCTCTAAAAATTGGGTGGCTGTCACTCCGAGGCGCTGCCTTATATCAGAGCTTATTAGAAGAGAACAGTTACACATGGAGTGTTCTATAGTATTCTATAGAAAAATTATGCTAAGAATTCAACAAAAAAACATTTTGCAAATTTCCCTTTAATTTTGAAGTTGATTAGGATCGAAATCAACATCCGGAGCAGACTACCAAAAATTCAGACACTCAGGCCTAATGCGCACAAAAAGACTAACAAAAGCTTGAATCAAGCCGATAAAAAGATATGTGAAGTTTGATTGCTACGACTAATCAAACACATGAGTTTAAAAATAAAAAACCTACATACAGTTTCCAGTCAAGGTTAACTACAAGAATTGATATTTAATGTCTTTTACTCCACCTTTTGCTAGTGATGTCTTTGTTGCACGCATAGCTTATAAAAACACCATCTTCTATGAGCTTTTTAATGTCCATTAGTAGTATATAGAGAGCAGATCTACACATAAAAGTGACGGATCCAGCGGGGGGATAGAAAAAGGGGGTTGTGAATTAAATTGGCTAGGGGTGTAGATTGAATCGTGTGGAGTTGAATGAGATGTTGGGGTTTGGGGGGAAATTGTGGTGTAGAGTAGGGGGTTGAATTCGAGGGGTTACGGATCCGCTCCTGGCGTAATCGGCGGATTATCTGTGGATGAGTCATCCGATTAGCGGGGGATGAGTCATCCGATTAAACGCGGATTATCGCGGGATTAGTCGGGGGAATCGTCGCGGATTAGTCGGGCGAATCGTCGCCGATTATCGGTGGAATAGTGGGGGTGAATATCTGGGACATCGAGGGCTGGATGGTTTTCCGGAGTGGATCTCGCGGATTATCGAGGAGAGCGAGAGATTACCTACCGGATGAGTGAGGGGGTTAATATCTGGGACACCGAGGGGTTGATTTTCCGGAGATTGTTATATATTTGAAACATGGAATATATATGAGAAAGTGTTTATGTACAAAGTTATTTTTTGAAGATTTGATGATTTTGTAATGTTGAAGCTCTTGAATGGTTAAGAATTTTAAGGAATTTATTTTCAGTTTTTTTTTGTATTTTTTTGTATGTAAGATTGAAATTTGTTGGAGAAATTAATATGTTGAATGAAAGATCAGTTTTATTACAAAATTATTCACTTTAAAAGATATATTTATATGTATTATTCATTATTTCCATCATCATTTTGTTTCAATAAAAATAAAATAGTTTATGTTTAACTTGAAATATATGAAAATATTCAAGTAGATAGGACACAATAAAGATAATATAGTATAAATGAAACATTGAATATATACATAAGAAAATGTTCATGTACAATCTTTATCAGTACTTTATAATAATTGTACATATACTTATTCTCTGTACTTTATTAACACACCTGATGATCTCTTACAGCACTTTATAATAATTGTACAAATACTTATTCTCAGTACTTTATTAACACTCCTAATGATCTCCTACAGCACTTTATAATAATTATACATATACTTATTCTCTGTACTTTATTAACACACCTGATGATCTCTTACAGCACTTTATAATAATTGTACATATACTTATTCTCAGTACTTTATTAACACACCTGATGATCTCTTACTACACTTTATAATAATTGTACACATACTTATTATCTGTACTTTGTTAACACACCTGGTGATCTCTTACAGCACTTTATAATAATTGTACACATACTTATTCTCTGTACTTTATTAACACTCTTGATGATCTCTTACTACACTTTATAATAATTGTACACATACTTATTATCTGTACTTTGTTAACACACCTGGTGATCTCTTACAGCACTTTATAATAATTGTACATATACTTATTCTCAGTACTTTATTAACACTCTTGATGATCTCTTACAGCACTTTATAATAATTGTACATATACTTATTCTCTGTACTTTATTAACACTCCTGATCTTTAATTAAATTAAACTAGTAGACTTGCTAGCATCACATTCTAACTGATATTTTCAAAATATGGAAAAGACTGTGAAGTGATATATAATACACAATCTTTCGATAAAATCATGACAAAGTACTTTTGGTAAAGAGAACCCTGTTATCATTCATCAATCTTTGAGAGAATAAATGATACATACTACATTTATTCAAAACAATACATATATTCATTTTCTTTATATTCTCTTCAAAACGAATACTTACCTATACCTACCTTAGTACAATTCCTCCATCTGTCCATTGGGCCTTCTTTTTTTTTTGCTCATCCCTCTATTTACTGGGCAAGAGACTGTTATGGAATGGTTAAGCCAAACCAAACAGGAGAATTCCATAGGCAAGCCTAGGAAAACACTCAGGTCGATTGCCAAGGCGCTTGTCCACACGACAGCCTGAACACAGCGACACTCAACGAACTTAATCGCGAGTAGCCGGCTAACAGAATTCTAGCTGAAGCATACAAGCCTTATGGTATCAACGCTCGATTGCCCCAAAATCTCAATCTGTATATAAGTAGGCATCAGGAGCAGGACTAAGTGATGAAAAGGAAAATTACACTGAGCAAGCTTCTTATACAGAGTATTGAAGAATAGTGGCGTATCCAACAGAATCAATGAAGCGAAAATAGTAAACAGATTTTCGCGAAATTGAATTTCGCGAAAGTGAATTTCGCGAAATTGGATTTCGCGAAATTGGATTTCGCGAAATTTGATTTCACGAAATTACACATATATATTATATAGTCAACTTTCGCGAAATTGGATTTCGCGAAATTGGATTTCGCGAAATTACACATATAATATATATGTGTAATTTCGCGAAATCCAATTTCGCGAAATCCAATTTCGCGAAATTCACTTTCGCGAAATTCAATTTCGCGAAAGTTGACTATATAATATATATAAAGTGTAATTTCGCGAAATTCACTTTCGCGAAATTCAATTTCGCGAAAGTTGACTATATAATATATATATAATGTGTAATTTCGCGAAATCCAATTTCGCGAAATTCACTTTCGCGAAATTCAATTTCGCGAAAGTTGACTATATAATATATATAATGTGTAATTTCGCGAAATCTAATTTCGCGAAATTCACTTTCGGGAAATTCAATTTCGCGAAAGTTGACTATATAATATATATAATGTGTAATTTCGCGAAATTCACTTTCGCGAAATTCAATTTCGCGAAAATCTGTTTACTATTTTCGCTTCATTGATTCTGTTGGATACGCCACTATTCTTCAATACTCTGTATAAGAAGCTTGCTCAGTGTAATTTTCCTTTTCATCACTTAGTCCTGCTCCTGATGCCTACTTATATACAGATTGAGATTTTGGGGCAATCGAGCGTTGATACCATAAGGCTTGTATGCTTCAGCTAGAATTCTGTTAGCCGGCTACTCGCGATTAAGTTCGTTGAGTGTCGCTGTGTTCAGGCTGTCGTGTGGACAAGCGCCTTGGCAATCGACCTGAGTGTTTTCCTAGGCTTGCCTATGGAATTCTCCTGTTTGGTTTGGCTTAACCATTCCATAACAGTCTCTTGCCCAGTAAATAGAGGGATGAGCAAAAAAAAAAGAAGGCCCAATGGACAGATGGAGGAATTGTACTAAGGTAGGTATAGGTAAGTATTCGTTTTGAAGAGAATATAAAGAAAATGAATATATGTATTGTTTTGAATAAATGTAGTATGTATCACTTATTCTCTCAAAGATTGATGAATGACAACAGGGTTCTCTTTACCAAAAGTATTTTGTCATGATTTTATCGAAAGATTGTGTATTATATATCACTTCACATCCTTTTCCATATTTTGAAGATATCAGTTAGAATGTGATGCTAGCAAGTCTACTAGTTTAATTTAATTAAAGATCAGGAGTGTTAATAAAGTACAGAGAATAAGTATATGTACAATTATTATAAAGTGCTGTAAGAGACCATCAAGAGTGTTAATAAAGTACTGAGAATAAGTATATGTACAATTATTATAAAGTGCTGTAAGAGATCATAAGGTGTGGTAAAAAAGTACAGAGAATAAGTATATGTACAATTATTATAAAGTGCTGTAAGAGTTCATCAAGAGTGTTAATAAAGTACAGATATTAAGTATATGTACAATTATTATAAAGTGTAGTAAGAGATCATCAAGAGTGTTAATAAAGTACAGAGAATAAGTATATGTACAATTATTATAAAGTGCTGTAAGAGATCATCAGGAGTGTTAATAAAGTACAGAGAATAAGTATATGTACAGTTATTATAAAGTGCTGTAAGAGGTCATCAAGAGTGTTAATAAAGTACTGAGAATAAGTATATGTACAATTATTATAAAGTGCTGTAAGAGATCATCAGGAGTGTTAATAAAGTACTGAGAATAAGTATATGTACAATTATTATAAAGTGTAGTAAGAGATCATCAAGAGTGTTAATAAAGTACAGAGAATAAGTATATGTACAATTATTATAAAGTGTATAAAGAGATCATCAGGAGTGTTAATAAAGTACTGAGAATAAGTATGTGTACAATTATTATAAAGTGCTGTAAGAGATCATCAAGAGTGTTAATAAAGTACAGAGAATAAGTATATGTACAATTATTATAAAGTACTGTAAGAGATCATTAGGAGTGTTAATAAAGTACTGAGAATAAGTATGTGTACAATTATTATAAAGTGCTGTAAGAGATCATCAAGAGTGTTAATAAAGTACTGAGAATAAGTATATGTACAATTATTATAAAGTGCTGTAAGAGATCATCAAGAGTGTTAATAAAGTACTGAGAATAAGTATATGTACAATTATTATAAAGTGCTGTAAGAGATCATCAAGAGTGTTAATAAAGTACTGAGAATAAGTATATGTACAATTATTATAAAGTGCTGTAAAAGATCATCAGGAGTGTTAATAAAGTACTGAGAATAAGTATATGTACAATTATTATAAAGTGTAGTAAGAGATCATCAAGAGTGTTAATAAAGTACAGAGAATAAGTATATGTACAATTATTATAAAGTACTGTAAGAGGTTATCAAGAGTGTTAATAAAGTACTGAGAATAAGTATATGTACAATTATTATAAAGTGTTGTAAGAGATCATCAAGAGTGTTAATAAAGTACAGATATTAAGTATATGTACAATTATTATAAAGTGCTGTAAGAGATCATCAAGAGTGTTAATAAAGTACTGAGAATAAGTATATGTACAATTATTATAAAGTGTAGTAAGAGATCATCAAGAGTGTTAATAAAGTACAGAGAATAAGTATATGTACAATTATTATAAAGTGTATTAAGAGATCATCAAGAGTGTTAATAAAGTACAGAGAATAAGTATATGTACAATTATTATAAAGTACTGTAAGAGGTTATCAAGAGTGTTAATAAAGTACTGAGAATAAGTATATGTACAATTATTATAAAGTGTTGTAAGAGATCATCAAGAGTGTTAATAAAGTACAGATATTAAGTATATGTACAATTATTATAAAGTGCTGTAAGAGATCATCAAGAGTGTTAATAAAGTACTGAGAATAAGTATATGTACAATTATGATAAAGTGCTGTAAGAGATCATCAGGAGTGTTAATAAAGTACTGAGAATAAGTATATGTACAATTATTATAAAGTGTAGTAAGAGATCATCAAGAGTGTTAATAAAGTACAGAGAATAAGTATATGTACAATTATTATAAAGTGTAGTAAGAGATCATCAAGAGTGTTAATAAAGTACAGAGAATAAGTATATGTACAATTATTATAAAGTGTATTAAGAGATCATCAGGAGTGTTAATAAAGTACTGAGAATAAGTATATGTACAATTATTATAAAGTGCTGTAAGAGATCATCAAGAGTGTTAATAAAGTACAGAGAATAAGTATATGTACAATTATTATAAAGTACTGTAAGAGATCATTAGGAGTGTTAATAAAGTACTGAGAATAAGTATGTGTACAATTATTATAAAGTGCTGTAAGAGATCATCAAGAGTGTTAATAAAGTACTGAGAATAAGTATATGTACAATTATTATAAAGTGCTGTAAGAGATCATCAAGAGTGTTAATAAAGTACTGAGAATAAGTATATGTACAATTATTATAAAGTGCTGTAAGAGATCATCAGGTGTGGTAAAAAATACAGAGAATAAGTATGTGTACAATTATTATAAAGTGTAGTAAAAGTCCATCAAGAGTGTTAATAAAATACAAAGAATAAGTATGTGTACAATTATTATAAAGTGTAGTAAGAGATCATCAAGAGTGTTAATAAAGTACTGAGAATAAGTATATGTACAATTATTATAAAGTGCTGTAAGAGATCATCAGGAGTATTAATAAAGTACAGAGAATAAGTATATGTACAATTATTATAAAGTGCTGTAAAAGATCATCAAGAGTGTTAATAAAGTACAGAGAATAAGTATATGTACAATTATTATAAAGTGCTGTCAGAGATCATCAGGAGTGTTAATAAAGTACAGAGAATAAGTATATGTACAATTATTATAAAGTGTAGTAAGAGATCATCAGGAGTGTTATTAAAGTACAGATAATAAGTATATGTACAATTATTATAAAGTGCTGTAAGAGTTCATCAAGAGTGTTAATAAAGTACAGAGAATAAGGATGTGTACAATTATTATAAAGTGCTGTAAGAGATCACCAGGTGTGTTAACAAAGTACAGATAATAAGTATGTGTACAATTATTATAAAGTGTAGTAAGAGATCATCAGGTGTGTTAATAAAGTACTGAGAATAAGTATATGTACAATTATTATAAAGTGCTGTAAGAGATCATCAGGTGTGTTAATAAAGTACAGAGAATAAGTATATGTATAATTATTATAAAGTGATGTAAGAGATCATTAGGAGTGTTAATAAAGTACTGAGAATAAGTATTTGTACAATTATTATAAAGTGCTGTAAGAGATCATCAGGTGTGTTAATAAAGTACAGAGAATAAGTATATGTACAATTATTATAAAGTACTGATAATGATTGTACATGAACATTTTCTTATGTATATATTCAATGTTTCATTTATACTATATTATCTTTATTGTGTCCTATCTACTTGAATATTTTCATATATTTCAAGTTAAACATAAACTATTTTATTTTTATTGAAACAAAATGATGATGGAAATAATGAATAATACATATAAATATATCTTTTAAAGTGAATAATTTTGTAATAAAACTGATCTTTCATTCAACATATTAATTTCTCCAACAAATTTCAATCTTACATACAAAAAAATACAAAAAAAAACTGAAAATAAATTCCTTAAAATTCTTAACCATTCAAAAGCTTCAACATTACAAAATCATCAAATCTTCAAAAAATAACTTTGTACATAAACACTTTCTCATATATATTCCATGTTTCAAATATATAACAATCTCCGGAAAATCAACCCCTCGGTGTCCCAGATATTAACCCCCTCACTCATCCGGTAGGTAATCTCTCGCTCTCCTCGATAATCCGCGAGATCCACTCCGGAAAACCTTCCAGCCCTCGATGTCCCAGATATTCACCCCCACTATTCCACCGATAATCGGCGACGATTCGCCCGACTAATCCGCGACGATTCCCCCGACTAATCCCGCGATAATCCGCGTTTAATCGGATGACTCATCCCCCGCTAATCGGATGACTCATCCACAGATAATCCGCCGATTACGCCAGGAGCGGATCCGTAACCCCTCGAATTCAACCCCCTACTCTACACCACAATTTCCCCCCAAACCCCAACATCTCATTCAACTCCACACGATTCAATCTACACCCCTAGCCAATTTAATTCACAACCCCCTTTTTCTATCCCCCCGCTGGATCCGTCACTTTTATGTGTAGATCTGCTCTCTATATACTACTTCCATTATGACACTATGCTGTATGAAGTACCATACGAAACTAGCAGTCTTTGGAGCTTAAAGAAGTGGGAGCATCTCTACTGTTGTCAGACATTCTACACTCAGTTTAGTGCTAAACTCCTCTCTCAAGATATGCGGATTTGACATCCAAAACTGTGGGGTACTGTAGGGTACAAATCTAAGGGTCTGCAAGGTCAAACTGAGGCTCCTAAAATCTTTGAAGTTGTCAATTTCCTCGAAAGTTTTGCTAGCGATGATCAAACCCACAGCTTCTCAAGAAGTTTGATGATCACCCCTTTGATGGCATTTATCCAGTTCAGTAACAAGACTTTGACGCAAACACTGTTAAACTTTACAATGACCTCGATGGCAATGTGCAAAGACCTTTATACCTATGAAACATTTGGCAATATCTTTCATCACTGTTTGGCACATGGCTTTTTTCAAAATTTTGGACTCTGCCTGAATTCTGTGGCACAAAGCTAGTGTTATTTCCAATATTTTTCTTGAGAATATTGTTCCTGCATTTGTTGCCGTTCACTTTATCAGCACACCAGAATAACAGAAGTGTTAAAAGTGTTCAAGTGTTACAGTAGAGTGACCCTATAAGTGCAAACTCGATAAGTTTCTTTTATTGAAAATACTTCCAGGTTTATGACAAGGAACAGCTTCAATGACGTATTAGTTTTTGTTGAAAGTCTTTCACTGACTAGTGATTCATGTCAGTCATTGCTTTCTCATTTTTGTTTTACTGCTTTTTCAAAATTTAATCAAAAGTCAGATGCAGTTAAATCTATAAATTCTGCTGCGATAAAGCCTTTGGTTTTACTAAAATAATTCTTTATAACGCTCTACTACATTAAAACTATACACAAACTATACACACCTCGGCAGTAACCATACTAATCTTCAAATTCATCAAAAATATTTTATGCCAAAGGCAAATGAATTTTAGAAGATGTCAGTTTTGCAATATTAAAACTATCTAGCCACTTTTTTGCATTATCCTATTTATATAGACTAAACAAGCTATTATTTAATGCATCATCTTTGAGAATGATAAAACTAGTATTTTGACAGACAAATGTGTTAGCAGAAAGCTTTCATAACAAGGAGTTTAAAGGTATGGCCACACGTAGCGATCTTTTCATTCATTTTGACCGAAATCACAAAATGAACGAAAAACACAGAATTGTTTGGCTGAAAATCACAGAATTATCTGAGCTGTGCATGCTCACCGAAATCATCGATGAAATGCTTTAAATTAGCTAAACAATTTTAGCGAACACGATTCTAGCAGCTTTTACGATTTATATAGTCCAAGACACGTATTACAACACATAATAAATGTACAAGCGCAATTCGACATATTACATATGATGCAAATGCCTAGATTGCGCTATTGCTGATTCTTTATCATTATTATTTATTCTTTATCGGACCCTATGGCTACAAATTGTTCCTCATTTAATAATAACAATTTCTTTTTAGCAGCAAAAGTTTCATTGTAAAATGAGTTGCCATCCTTAGCGCAATCAAGTCAATTGCATCGTATTTACTATTACAGATCACGCTAGTATTTTACTTTTTTTGTCGCATTATGTGACTCAGACTATATAAATTACAAAAGCTGCTAGAATTGTGCTCGCTAATAATTTGTTTAGCCAATTAAAGGCGTTTCGTTGATGATTTGGGTGTGCATGCACAGCTGGGACAGTTTTGTGAGTTTCAGCCGAATAAGTTTGTGTTTTTCATTCATTTCGTGATTTCAGTCAGAATGAAAGAAAAAGCCGTTTCATGTGGCTGTACCTCTAAGAAGCATTTTATTGTAGAAACGATTTAGCTCTATGATATTCATTTTTTCTGAGATTCTGTTAACCCCGATATCAAATGGTTTTTTGATTAGCAAAACATTGCAATAGTTGATAGCAAAATAAAACTTCTAAAGATTACCTTAGTTAA
Source organism: Watersipora subatra (assembly GCF_963576615.1). Classification (NCBI taxonomy): domain Eukaryota; kingdom Metazoa; phylum Bryozoa; class Gymnolaemata; order Cheilostomatida; family Watersiporidae; genus Watersipora; species Watersipora subatra. The sequence continues at coordinate 34,537,903 of NC_088717.1, forward strand.
CAAGCCAGCAAATTACCTGCAAACATTCTCTCTTGGGCTAGGTAAAATGAAACTGCTGTGATGTGTCAGAAGTGAAACTGCAGATGCTAGATTTTTTAAAAGCTGAAGACTAAAAGAAAGCATTGAATGATATTTTTAAGAAGTTAGATACTTTGAGGGTTATAGACTTTTTACAAATGAGTGAATTTGATTAATTTTTCTGTGATTTTTTTAATGCATAACACATTAAGAGTGATTGAAAATACCTTTGTTTTTTTTGCTTTCTCAGTAAAAATTTTACTCAAAGATACTAGCATGCACACACAAAAACCAAAGCCAAAGAATAGTTCATATATACACAATCTGATTTCCGACCAAAATAACTTAATTAGGAACTTAACTTTAAATAGCTTATAACCAAGTTACCAACATTCAACTATTTGTTTTAATTTGATTGCTTCAACACAAATATACTCTTTGACCAGCTTATTTGGCAATTTAAGTGCAATAAGGTTTTTGACAGATATTTGAATCAGAGCAGGCTCTCTATTGACCTTTGTATACATACATCTGTGTACCATTTTAGTTGTTATACATTTTAACATGAAAACTGAAGTTTATTGTAGCTAGATGTACTCTTAGCTTATAAATTTGAAATTGCGTTTGCTCTGAAACAGTGGAATACAATTAAAAAAAATGATTTGAGCTAAAGTTAGGTTATTATTGTTTAATAATTAAGGTACTCTATCAACCAAATTTAAGGATGTTACTTACACAATTGCAGCTCCAAGAGAAGATGCTGCCTCAACCATTGTCACAGAACCTAGCAGTGAAGTCTTTTTCAATAATACCAGGGAACCAGAAGTATCCATCTCTACTTCCAGACAAAGAGAACCTTATTCATACCACTCTACTGCAACTAATGTGCATGCTCCACCCCCACCCTACCAAGCGTCTGCACCGCACAAGCAACAAGCCTCATCAAATGTAGAAGACATTTTACCTACTTATGAGTCCCTACGACTAAATGAACACTTTTACAACTCTAGAAGAATCAACTCTAACCATTAGAGTTGATTGTGTCTGATATAAAATTAAAGGCGTCTCATTTGCATGTACATATATTATATCTTGACAGTATTTATCCGTCATGTTTTATTAATTGCTCATGAACAAAACTGCTTTCATATATTTTTCAATTTTACAAGATTATCAGGATGACGCTATAAAGTGTTGTGCTAGATTTTTTTTGCCCATTGATAGTCGATCAGGTTTGATTTTGGTCTGTTAACTGCTCAAGCATAATTAATCAGAAAATTTATATAAACAACAGGTGCATGAATTTGATTATCAAACATTGAAAACAGACAATATGAAACAAAATAAAAATTCTAATAACAGCACAACTTTCATTGTTTAGGAAATGTTACATAAGTTCAGCTTTAAAAGCTATAATACACGCAGTATTTAGATGTCTATTAGCAATTGTGCATTTAATGTCTATTAAATGAATGATTGGTGCTGCACAGTTATTAATAAACAGCTTATAAACAGTGGCAGATAATGTAGTTGCTAAATTGGCTAGATTGAGTAAGCTAGCTGATGTATTGTTAAACTTACCAATAAAAGCTGTGAGAGCAAGCTTTAGTGAAGTTGTGAGTAAAACAGAGTCGTTATGCATTTTTTAACCCACATAATGACCACCTGTGCAATGTGTTCGTCGAATCCTACGTATGTAGGTTCACGGTTATTTTGTCGCTTTCTAAATAAAATGTTCTGAGATCATGTCCTTTGCAATACAGATTTTTTATTGCTATAATATTATACTCGCTACGACTAGACACAGAGTTTAACAAAAACTAAAAAGACAAATGCTGAGGTTTATATATGTTTGCAATTTTGCATTTAGATGTCTATTTGTGATTGTGCATTTAAATGTCTATTTGTGATTGTGCATTTAGGTGTTTATTTGCAAATGCGCAATGGTTTATGGAATATTTAAGATGTGATGGCTGACATTGTACAATACTCCTACGTAAGCTCTTGACAAACTAAATTGAATCTACGAAATTTAAAAAAGTTTTTCTCAAACAATACGCCTATTTAATAAGGCTACCAATGAACTTTATGCTAGCAATTCATATTTTTGGAGCTAAGCAAAAATATAGCAAATTAAAGAAACATTTCATAAAAAATAAGTGGTCCATATAATTTTTTGTTGAATGTTTTAATATTGGAATTTGCTAAAGACAAAAGAAAGATTAACAATAACTCAACAAATGTCAAACATCATTCTGCTAAATCAGACATGCTCCTCAATTGCCATTTTTCATGACACCGGGTTGCATTTGAAAAAAATATCTATTGTCTTAAATTTTTTTTTAGTAGAGAACAAATAAACATACTTTAAAAGTCAGTGTTAATAAATGAGCTAGTGTTTAAACCACTCCTACTAACAACCAATTTATTTAGCAGTAACAGCCTTTTAGTCTACCCAAAACAAATTTAACAAGTTTACGCATGAGCATAAAAGGGTTGATTTCCCAGACAGTGCAAACATCAGTATGTCTTTGATGCATCTCCATCAAGCAATGTACTTTTATGAACATTGATACACTTTAACCTATAAGAGCCATTTAAACTTAACTGTTTAAGTACAAAACTCTGTCAGTAAATCAGCTTCGGTTTTCTTGAAGGATGTCTACTTGATACATATATGTATTTACAAATGTGCTGCAGATGCAACTACCAAATCATGATGCAATAACCAGGCTTTTAGCTTCTAAAATAATTCTGATCTGTCTAATAACAGCTAAACCTTCTAGTTGATCACTAGCATAGATTGATAGCAAGAAGGGTGTATAGTTAATACATATACATATATGTATTTACAAATTTCGCTGCAGATGAAACTACCAAATCATGATGCAATAACCAGGCTTTTAGCTTCTAAAATAATTCTGATCTGTCTAATAACAGCTAAATCTTTTATTTGACCCATAGCATAAATTGTTAGCAAGTGCACGCTGCAAAGACTTACCCTATGTGGCACCCTGCCAAATTATAAAAACTTACCTACCAATCCATTACTACTCTATGTTAATTAATATTTAAACCAAGGGTCATGCAGCGTGTAGGACTTGAAGAATATGCATATTCTTAAAGTCCTACACGCTGCATGACCCTTGGTTTAAGGAGTCATGACTCCTTAAAGCACATCAATTATATCAGTACTTTTTTATATATTTCAGTACTTCAGAGTGTTGCCTTTTGTACGAGCCTATATTCAATACATAATGAATTACAGAGTTATGAAAAACAGGGTGTCAAAAGTATGTCCGGAAATAAAAAAACACTTAGTTGTGGTTCCCACAATACATGTCATAAGTGGCATTCAGCCTTAATTTGTCGATTCCTTTCGCTGCCATTGAGGCTGCGCTTTTCTGTGACAATTGGTGCTTTTAAACCTAAATAGTGCTAATAGTAAACTAGGATTCTAGATAATCAACAATGCCCGGGGATCGTGCTGATGCCCGACAAATACAAACACATGTTCTGAGTTAGGCGTGGTCACACGAGCACCGAACCGACGTAGGATCGGTTCGGTTCGGAGGCTGGTTCGGTTCGTGGCACATGTCACACGGCCACCGAAGTAACTTCCCTTCCTAGATACCATACGTATAGAGACAGGACACGGTTTCATTAGTAGTTGTTATGTATTTGAGTTAAATATTTCTATTGTAAACAAAAAAACTTTGAGGAACAATTATAAATTATAATTACACAGCAGATTTATCAGAAGATCGTTCGGCTGCTCAAAATAAATCACTCGATACAAATATTTTGCTAACCCTTCCCATCAACATAATTATATTTTTTTTATTAACATATGAATGTTTTTCTATGCTGAGTACATAACAAACAAAAACAGTCTTTATCATAGTACTGTGGTTTTACATAAATAAATCAGTCAACGATAGTTCATCAGGATGAATATGACACATTACTTATATTCTACACGAAAGGAAATCACAACCATTCCCTTACATTTATGCAAAACTTAAGTGCAACATCTTACATTTATGTAACCCAATCACAAGTCTGGGTGAACCTTGTCGTAAATTGCTTCATGTTGTTTATTTAACGAATTAAAAGTATCGTTCCATTTCTTTTTTAACTTTACTCACACGCACGTAAGAAGAAATGTGACGCGTGCTCGCTAGAATTCTAGAATTTTAACCAGCCAATAAGAGCAAGGGTTCGGCACGAAATTTCGAGCAGTACCAAAATAGTTCGTTTCGGCCAGAAATGTCCTCAGCCGAACTTTTTAGAGCTGAAAACGACGTCGTTTTGCGTCATTTAGTTCGGTTCGGTGCCCGTGTGACCACGGCTTTAATAGATTTCTGGTGTTTGTTAGAGTTTGCTTTTTTCATCCTTTCGTTCATTTTAAACATTTATAGTAATTATTATCACATGGTTTTATATGATGGCATTTTTTGACTTTTGCTGCCTTTAGGACCATAAGTTGTGGAAGTAGTTGCTGTTGTAGTAGTAGTATTATAATCTGAAGAATTCGTATTGCTTTCCACGTTGCTTTCTAAATATGATTATGCTTCAATAAATATACTGCCGTTGATAAAGGTAATGAAACCACATCAATTAAACTGTGACCTGCAGTGATGTGGCCCTAAGACTTTATGTCAATCACACTTTTTCCAAAATCACGCAATGCTTGAAATTAATTAGCCTCAGTCGTGCCTCTCAAAATCACAATAAAAAGAGAGGGCTAGTGCATAATATCATCGGGAAGACAGTACGGTGCTTGAAATCTGAGTTATTTATCATAGAAATAATCTGTACATGGAGAGCCAATGACACCGATTCCTTTGTCATTTTCATTGGTTCTCTGGAGTTGTCCTACCTTCGCCTGCCACTAGCGTCATTATCGTAGTCAATAAATAGGCTAAGCGGTAAGAGCACGCAACACCGAATATGAAAATTGTTACGTCATAATTTGCGAGCCTATGCCTTTGACATTTTTGCAATAGATCTATGGGGAACTCCTATAAACACCAACCAATGTCTGTCTCACCATGTCAAACAATGGCTCATTTGAAGGCCAAGATATTGAAGAACCCGAATAAGCTGAAACAGTACTGATATAATTGATGTGCTTTTAGTGTAGAGCTATTATTGACAAGCGTTATCAATTCTGCTACTGATATGAGGCCATCTGAGTACATCTTGACAAAAGCTGCCTTCAATGAAATCTTATCTTACTTAAGCACGCATTCCTTTGACAGATGATATGCGACTGATAAAACATCTGATCTTGGTAGTATTATGGCCAATCCACTCATCATTAGTTTATCACTGCTTATCATGCTGCATGTTTGTAAGTGATTGACCCGCTGAGACAAAGCCAGAGAGCATATGCAAAGTTAGTCAAGCATAACCTCAGAAAAGCCTCACAGAATTGAGGCATACTAGCGAATTTAGTGAGACTATGTACAGCAGCATGGAGGCAGCTAACAGCACTTCAACGGATGACATTGTCAAGAGATTTGCTATAGCAGATTATGTAGTGTTTTTCCTTTCTCTCGCACTTTCTGCAGCCATAGGTAAGATACTACCTGCATATCTACTACGGAACTTTTTTTACAAAAACATTTTGTAAAATTTGCTTTTATATATTTTGGTTTCTTACATTGGTGCACATCACTACTTCATGCCCACAATGAGCTTAGTAAAACTAGAAACGGCTGTGGATTTATAAAGTTCTTTTTGTTTTAAAGCCACTTGGAAGGGGAGAAGCAACTTTATTCAGCAACTTTAGCCTTTACTCATTATAATAGAACTATGTCAGATATTCCTGGTAAAATGTGTCTGCTAGCCTGAGCAGGTCAGCTAGTATCAACCAACCCGATTGCTCTTATATCTTGGCACCAGACATAATTCTGAGCATTGCAAATGGAAATTTATAACTCTTTTTCAGACCTACATTCCGCCTCAGCATCACTGATCAATAGTTGTTTTACAGGTTGTTTTTTTTGACAAATTTTATAATCTTTACTGTGATAAGTACCGTGTCTACCCGTCCGCTTGAAGCCACACATAGATGTTGGGAAAAAGATTGCTTGTTTTTGCGGGATTCAATCTCTGGTTCTTCCAGTTTCATAGACCACCGCTCTATCACCTGCCAATCAACTGCCTTGATACTTTATGGAACAATTGTTTAGCTAGTAATTGTTTAGCTAGTAATTGCGTCTCACAATCTCTCACAGTGCACCTGGCTGCCAGGGTACTTGATATTTGATAACACAATCAATTCCTTACTACAATTTATAATGTTGATTATGAATGATTTTACACGTGACTAGAACTTTGCCTTACTTTACATAAGCTGAACAATATGCCTAAGGTCTGCTACCACATGCCACTTGAACAGCACGATATTTCCAAGTGCTGTGGGAATTTAGTTTGTAGACGATAGAAACCTTTTGGTGTTATATAGAGTCATTGGAGAAAAAATCCTGACTACGGAGTTTAAAATTGATGCGGCCGTTAACTATTGAACCTTCTTCTGCTTCTTAAAATGTCAAAGAATTGTTTTAAAGAAAATTTTTTATAAAAACTTATTGTCATCTCTTAGCTTTGATTAGAATTCTCATTAGCAGCATATGTGCGATAAATCATTTCATTGAGACCTAAAAAGAGGGAATTTTAATAGAAATTTTATCAAAACTAGACGCTGAGCAACTATAACAAATTGTTTCCCATCTGTTTCAATGAAAACATCGAATAAACTCAGAGTGACTTTGTCAGCAGTGTTTTAAGCTGCAGTGGAAATGATCAGTAAGCAATACGATATTTGCTTTTAACAATATTGTTTAATATTTATGTTTGACACATTTTTTATGATTGATTCGCTTTTCAAATTGATTTTAGAATACAGTTTTTAATTTTAAAGCCCAGTATTGTAGCTCAATTTAGAATAATAAACCAATTACTCTGAAATAATACAGCATAATTTAAAGTAAAAGTTCTTTTCAAAATTGAATTATAAATAAGATTGATTACTGGAGCATCTATTAATTCTGCTTAAACATTATAATATAAATGGTACAGAGTTAAAAAAAGTGAATAATCATGTTTGAAACTGCGCATGTGCTTTGTTGAGCATACAATGCAAAACTGAAGCTAGTATTGACATTGAGCAACTCATTCACCATTGCCTTCTTTTTAAGGTATTAGACCAACTTTTATGTATGGGTGACAATTATTTAATGTATGTATATAAATAATATTGCACACATAGATCCTGGGTGCTTGGCTAATTGAGTGTGACCATTAAGGATGTTATGAGCAAACCTCTTATGATTTTGCCTCTGCTGTGTACACTGACAGGAGATCGTACTATTATCCATGCTTTTTGGTTAGAAAGCTGTTTTTGCCCATTGATTCATCAGAATATACTCATCAGAATAAAGTTCAGAGAGTATAAATTGCTTGAAAGGAGGGGTATTTGCTAGTTTAGAGAATAACCGTAGGTTGAAGATGCTTATTGCTAAGCTAAAGAGATGGTGTTCATGTAATATAGCCAGAAGAATGATTGTGACGTATTGTGATTTTAGAGTCACTAGATTAAGTAAATTGAGGAGAAAAAAGAAAATATGTCTAAGCAAGAAAAGGGTGTAAGTTTCAAAAGCAACAACTGGGAGTAGGTTTAAAGTAACCAAAACGAGGTCAGATTGAGGTACTGTAAAGAAAAAATAATGAATTTGAAACAAGAAATATAAAAGAGTTTGACGTAAGGCAAAGGAATTTGGCTTGAAGTAGATAGAAGGCAAGTTTAGAGCAAAAAAGGGGAGTTAGTTTAGAGCAAAGAAAGGAGGGGAGTTGATGGTAGGAGGAGCTGAGTTTGAGCCAAAGAAAGTAGGAGTGTGTGAAAATAAGGAAAAAGGGAGAGTTTTAAACGAGGTGAAGGGGATTGATCTGTTTGAAGTAAGGAGAGAATGAGAGTTTAAAACTGTAATGGGTAGTAAACACATAGCCTGGCAATCTTAGCCTGCAACAGCTTAGCTAGTGTGGTATCGAGCCATGAGCAATGAGAGAGCAAAACCACTTCAAAAATAAGTGTTCATGCTTCTTTACTCAAAGCAGCCGTGCTAAATCTACACATTAAAGATTGTGGCTAGTTGCGCTGATATTCAATCAAGTTTTAGCTCTCAGTATGTACTCTAACCATGCATTTGGAATAAATAGCAAAATTAATTTAAAAATTGATCACTTATAGAAAAACAGATTGCAACCGCAATAAAATTAATATGAAATTTTTTTATCGGAATGAAATGGCGCCTTGAATGCCTCGGTCGTTATGCATGTATAACCAATTACATTGATGATGTTATGCCACAAATGCTAAAAACTCCAATAACAAGGCTATGGCTGTTAGATTTTATTAATGTTTCATCTATCAAAAAAATTCAGCCTTATTGAGATACACAATTGATACTAAATTTGTTTTTTTAATGGCACAAATTATTATTTTTGAGTAGAAGAACACCAATTTAATAGCCTTAAATGTTACAAAATTAACCGATGATGCTAATTTTAGTCTTGAACTGAAAAGCGAAACGGGCATGACAAACATTTTCAAACAATTATACAGGATGCTATCAGATTCTCTCTCAGTGCCAGGCGTGTAAACACTAATTTGAATAACAAAGTTACTGTAAATATTTTTGAGAGACAAAAGTCACGTTTATATTTAAGTCTCACAGTTCCAAGTCTGAAAGACAAACATTTACTTTACAGTTACGGTTGTATCGAGCAAAGGTGTACCTATAAAATAGCAACAGCTTGATGTTATCCATGGGAAAATTAAAGAACCAAAACTAATTTTTTGAGCTGTGATTATAAAAACTACCAGATTTGTCTGCCGACTTTCTATTGCAAGAAAAGTTTTATGTAAAGGTCAAAACAACTATATACAGTTCGACCATTTTTTATTGCTATTCTAAATAATAATTTATTAGCTTGATACCAATTTTATTTTGTTAGAATTCATTACAGAAGTGCTGAAGGGCTCATTTACTTACTCAGCTGTTGGTAAACAGTGGTTTGCTCTCCCTGTACAGACATGTGTATTCAGGTGTTCGACAGGTGTCAGACACATGTCACCTAAGCAAAAGCAGTTATTGTTCACCCTGAACCTATATAAATCTGGTACACTGTCCTGACACTTTGGACCCATTTCCCACACCTGAGTCTATTGCTCAGCCTTATGCTACACACAATATGTGTATACAGTGGCTCGCCACTGTATACACCTATTGCGTATACATGCGTGTACAAAACATGTGTATTCACATGTACCAAAATGTATTCCCCTGTATAGCATGTGTATACACATGTACTGAAGCCTCCAGCCACATGTACACATATGTACCAACAGTGTATAGGTGTACCGATACAGGGAGAGCAAACCACACTTTACCCAGCTGTCAACTTTGGACATTTTATGTAAAGCCTCCTATTCTAATGTTTAAATGAAAAATATATTTAGTGCTTAGTTAGCTGTTATCTATGGCAAACATTAAGTGATTATACAAAAAGCTAATATTATTAAATTATCTGCCAGATGATTCACTCTATCTCATATGGCTAAACTTTGTTAACCAGTCTCACAACACCTTATGTTAAGCTTTGATATAGGCTAAAATTGTAACTAGATTCATAACACGCATTGCGCAATGCGTTAAGATATTGTGTTATTTTATTTTTCGTTTACTTTTTAGTTTGGTTAGCTATAAAAAATATGTTGTCATCTGTAACTTCTATCACTAAATTGATTGCCTGATAATAGTATGACTACTTCTTGGCAAATTTTTGAATAAATACTTATTATGAGCAACAGTTTTTAAGCAAATTTGGTTTTTGGATGTCTTCAAAAAGTGTGTTGGTACAATAATTGCTGATACTTGCCGGCAAAGTTTTGGTATTTTTATTTATTAACTCTATCAGAAACATAATTTGTCCTCACTTAAAAATGAGGTCAGAATGCCGTGACAATCCAGCTTTAGTCATGTTCAACATCAACAATGTATCAGGCAACATAAACATCATTACAACATAAATAGTATTAGACCAGTTGCCAAGCTACGCTAGTTGGAGTGAAAACTTCAGCTTTTGATTGATGGGTGACACCTCTATTCTATAAGCATTTTAAATTAATTCCCTAATTCTTATCAAAACAACTGGTCTGCCTTTAGATGTCTATACTTTCCTAATCAATCACACATGAAGTGCACTGACAAAGCAAGAGGAAAAAGCTTATGTTTTTGTAACTAATTTGCCTGAGAATAGTCCCACTTTAGTTATAACAACAGTGAAACATGTTTGCCACGCAGCTTCAGTGCTGTGTGTAAGAATAAACATCAAGAATGATGCTGTTAAATTTCCTATGCACACTCAAAATAGGTAGAACTGACCAACTTTGGGGAAACATCTAAAATAGATGGTACAGTACCTAGGTAAATTTAAAGTAGATGATATAGTACATGAGTAGCTTAAAGTAGATATAGATGTTATAGTACATGGGTAGATCTAAAGTAGATGGTATAGTACATGAGTAGATCTAAAGTAAATGTTACATTACATGAGTAAATCTAAAGTAGCTGGCGCAATACATGGGTAGATCTAAATTAGATGGCACATTGCATGGGTAGATCTAAAGTAGATGGTACAATGCATGGTAGATCTAAAGTATAGATGGTACATTACATGGATAGATCAAAAGTAGCTAGTACATGGATAGATCTAAAGTAGATAGTACATACATGAGTAGATTTATACTATGTGGTAAAATACGTGGGTAGATCTATATTAGATGGTAAAGTACATGGGTAGATCTAAAGTAAAGGGTGCAATGTACGGTAGATCTAAAGTAGATGGTATAGTCAGTAGGCTCCACCAAAGCATTAATTTAGACTAAAACATAACAACAATCTTAAAGATGAACAGGCACAAAATTTTAGTAGATTTCACCCGAAAGTATGAGAACTTTTTTATCATTTGCAGTTGTCTTTCATGTTTGAGGTAATCTGTCAGCTAGGATGCTTCAAGATTAAAATCGACAAAACTTGATTGGTGTTAAAGTGCTCAAAAGAAACATAATTATGTGCAAAATGATGTTTCTAGTCGCTATCATTGCTATATTGTTGATATCGGCTATTGTGTTCAGGTTGCAGCTTTATGCATCTTTACTTTGTCAGTCTCTTTGCAACTATGGGGATCACAATTGCACTTTTGATTGAGTGTTTTAACCACATTCAGGTTTGGTTGATTTTAATCTTAGATTCTCCTAGCAGTCAGATCACTCAAACATCAAAAGCTGTTGCAAATGATAGATAAATACCAATACTTTCTAATACAACTTACTATAATGTTGTGAAAGTTCATTATTAAAGCTATCCTTGACAAGTGTGCCTTAGTGATATTTGACCAGCACTGTTATCACCTTAACAATGATTTACAAAAAAGTCAAAATAAGCATTTTTAACCAGGTTTGTCATAAAACTGTTAGGTTATAGTATCCTACAAACGTTATAGTAGCCTACAAACATTTAAAAGTGTGACCACATCATATTCTAATTTATTTTATAAGAAATCATAGATATTTTTTATCAGGGAAGCAGCTGTGGTTCATTGGTTAGTCCGCCAGCATATAATCAGTAGGTCAGGGGTTCAAATCACAAAAGGATCATTGGTGGTGTTAGGAAGGGCATTCAGCAACCATTGCACCTGTTATCAAATCTCATGAACAAATGATTGTTAGACTATAAAATGCTATGTATCAGGATATTCTATTTATGGTGGTGGTCCTCAAATGGGAAAAGCTGAAAGAAGATGATAGATATTTTTTAGCATTTGAAATATTGCTTGCTGCTTTAGATCATCTGACCGCATGTAAAGTCAACCAAATTTTATAGCAGTCAAAATGTTCAGAAATAAACAACATGTTCAGACTGTCTAAAGATGAAGCCAGTAGTCGGGTTTCCTGTTTGTACTGCTTATTATTGACATCTTAAAAAAATAACGAAATAATAAAGATGAACTTTGCATGAAACTTTCGCAGATTTTACCAGAAAGTATCAGAATTTTTGAGGTGATCTGGCTGATTGAACATTTCAAGATTAAAATCGGCAAAACTTGATCATGATTAAAGTGCTCAGATTAAGCGAACATACGATTATGACGCCTATAGTTGCAAAAAGACCGACAGTCAAACTTGAACTAAATAGTCAATATAGGCTGTAGCAACGATAGCAACTAGTAACATCATTTTTCTTTTGAACCTTTGAACTGTAATCAAACTTTTTCAAGTTTAATCTTCCACAACTCTGGCAGCCAGATCACCTCAAACATCCAAAACAATTTCAATTGATAGAAAAATAAAAAGAACTCATTCCACGACCAAACGAGCGGAGAGAATGTTTGAAAGTTTTATGATAAATGCATGTGCACACAACTCACGAAAATTATTCATCAACAACGTCGCAAACCCTTGTACCGAAATCTCATCAACAAACTTAACAATTTTTGTATAGAGTCGTTTAAAGAATAGAGAAAGCATAATATTATTATGCTTTATTATTCATCTTGAGGTGTTGACTGATGTTCTAAAAAAAGAATCAAGGAGATTGACCAACCAGAAGCTGAGATATAGCCAGCCAAACACAGGTCTACCAAAAAACAAAAGTGTTTTGGTAATCATCAATATATGACGTATGAAATCGACTTGTGTGTCATTGGTCAATTAAGCCAACTAATGCGCTCTCCTATAACAATCACGGCGTTTTAATTGGTTTAATCCCTGGAAGTATAGAACAATCAAATTGGGCCTAACAATCATCGCTCCTAGAATTCCGAACCAGTCCCTCTGACGTGTAGATTAGTTTTAGCATAAAATAATTACACGCATCTATTATTTCGCAACATTTCGCTATCTTGCTAGTTCAGCTCAGTTTTGTTGTTCTCCTACTTAGCTTCCCTATTCAGACTCATCTTTAGCGTTGTTCAGATTTTTTAACTATAGCTAATAAATAGAATCAATTAAATCAATCTCGGTTATCATTTGGAATTTTCTACAAATTATATTAGTTACATCATTTATTCTATACGCAGTTATATTATTATTTTGTATAATTGGCATTATGAATATTATATAAATCATAAAAAATAATCATAGATAAGATAATAGATCAATAGAAAAATCAAAGCAAAAGTTATCGTTTTCTTTTCTTATAGCAGGAGCAGCACGGTCAAGTTAGTCTTTTTAAGATTATGGCTGTAGTGAACTTCCAGTCTGTTAATAGTGACGATAATCATGAAAATCAACTGAATGCTGCAGTAGATACACAGTAGAAAAATGATGAAAGAACAAAAAGTCCCATTCCTATTTCGTATTCTAAAAAAACTGCAATCGCGGATATCGCATATAGACTATACACGCGCCGTTCGTTGAACAGATGATCTTCGGAGCATATCCGTGGAGATCGAGTTAAAATTTGAAGCACAATAGTCAAAATCTGCTCTTCTGCTTTAAAAAATCATGACGAGGGGTTGTGGGCAAATGCCTTTACCACACAATATTTGGATGATTTTCCTGAGAAACCAGAGCTAGTATGTAAATTATTTACTATCGCGAGAAGCGTTTCACATCTCGTAGCCAAAACAATCATTATAAGTAACGGCGGTAAGGGTGCGCAACTCCGGCACATGACCATTAAGTCGATTTTATACGTCATAGTTTTCGGGATTTTCGAAGGGTTTTCCTCTGATTCTTTATTAGGTAGACCTGTGTTTGGCTGTCTATATCTCAGCTTCTAGGGGGTCAATCTCCTTGATTCTTTTTTCAGAACATCAGTCAACACCTCAAGATAACTAATAAATCATAATAATATTATGCTTTCTCTATTCTTTAAGTATATCAAATATACAAACCACATAAAAAATACTTAAATATGTTACCAAGTCTTTGTAAATTGTCGACAGTATCTTAAAACTTACCCATCTGATTGTATTCCCACGAACAAACGTGCGGAAGCGAAGTATGAGAGTTTTTATGATAAATGCATGTGCACACAACTTACAAAAATAATTCATTAACAATGAGACGAACCCTTGTCTCAAAATTTCATCAACAAATTTAACCATCGTTTTGTAGATTAGTTAAAGTATAATAACGATACAAAACACATATAAGCCTCTTTAAATATGTTACCAAGTATTTGTAAATTATCGAAATTCTCTTAAAACTTACCCTTCTGATCGGATTATACACAAATAGACAGATTTATTAAGACGAAAATCGTCACAAAACGCTTGAAAAGCTTGGTTTAATAAAAGTTAAGACCGGAAATTGAAACGCCGGGCGACAGAGAATAGAACGATTAAGTCGTGTGCATTTTGCGAAAAAATAACGTGCACATTTCACCACTCTATGGCATTGCTGACGGTTTCTGTAATTAACGTAGGAGTACTGAAATCGTTTCATTTTTGCTGATTTCAAACTGACATTTTAGACACTTGAGTACTTTGGTATTCTAACTGATGTCCAACGCAGTGTAAGTAAAGGAAATGACGATATTTTTTCTAACGATTCTTATGAGATTATTACAATATTTAATTATAAGTTTGGATGACTACAGAACAATGACTACGTAGTAAAAAGCTTCTAAAAATCTATATAAATATCACAACTTCTTGATATCGCTAACTATGACGTTTTTAAATGTAAACAAAATTGTGCATTGGTTTTATATTATTACTATATTAATAATATTGATTATTCTAATAATATCAGTGCATTTTACTTCTAATATTGGCCAATATTGCATTTCTCCTATTGCAGGGGGAGAGATATAAACATATAATAATCTTTTCCTTTTATTATTGCTATTTGTTGTATATAATAACACCCGCACTCAGTACATTACAGCTATCATTGCAGTTATCCTATTGCACTGCAGTTCCATTTGATTGCTAATATTGCATTTTTCAACCACCAGTAACCTTTCTTTTTTTCCAATATCACTTTGGTCGTGAGCTGTACGACAGTGGAATTTCTAGTATACAAAAATAGACAGATTAATTTGGCCGAAAATCGTTATTAAAATTTGCCAAGCCTTGCTTTTATCAAAATTAAGACCGGCAAACAAACCGGCGAGCGCCAGAGAATAGAACCATTAAGTCGTGCGTATTTTACAAAAAAATAACGTGCACATTTCACCAGTCTATAGCATTGTCGAATTGCTGAAGGTTTCTGTAATTAACGTAGAAGTACTGAAATATAATCGTTTTTTTTGCCTATTTCAAAGTAACTGAAATTTTGGAAACTTTTGAGTACATTTGTATTCTAACTGATGTCCAAAGAAGTGAAAGTAAAGGAAACGACGATGATATTTTTTTCTAACGATTCTTATGAGATTATTAAAATATTTAATTATAAGTTTGGATGACTATTGAAGTGTTATAGTCTCACAAAAAACATCGATGATGGGCAATATGCTACTGTTATTATTTTTTCTAAATCGTTTTGTTAAATAGATTTTCTAAAAATCTGTATAAATATCACAACTTCTGGATCTTGTTAGCTATGACGTTTCGAAATGTAAACAAAATTGTACATTGGTTTTCTGTTATTACTGTATTACTATATTAATAATATTGGTTATTACAATAATATCAGTGTATTTTACTTCTAATATTGCATTTCTCCTATTGCAGGGGGAGAGATATAAACATATAATATTTTCCTTTCATTATTGCTGTTTGTTGTACATAACAACACCCACACCCAGTACATTACAGCTACTATTGCAGCTACCATTGCAGTTACCCTATTGCACTGCAGTGCCAATTGACTGCTAATATTGTATTTCTCAACCATCAGTACCCTTTCTTTTTTCCAATACAACTTTGGTGGTGGGCTGTATGACAGGGGAATTTATAGTATACTAAAATCTTTTGCAAATTCAATTTTAAATGATAGGAAAATATCTATACTGTTTGATAAGCTCAATTGGAGCTTGATATAATCACATCTCTAGCTAGTACGTGGAAAGGTCTTGAGACACTTCTTTCACAGAGATATCAAAGTGTATAAACTCATTCTTGTCAATGAACACTGACCTACGTGGTGTGAAGTACTTCATGTACCACAATTGAAGGGAAGCTATACTAAGTCTGCTGCCATTGGCAAGTACCAATTGCAATCTGAAAGCCTATGACTAACCCCTAGGCCTACTATATACCATTTACTTGAAAAAAATCAGAAGTCATAATCAGTTTGCTCTTTGTTTACAACATTGTCACCACAGGGTTAACCTCAAATAATTCAAACATGAAACTAGCCGAGAAAATACATGTGTTAGCTGATTAGAAAACATAATTTACATTGCTGTTTATGTCATGTTAGGATTTAATTAGGACATGCAGGGCAGCCCAACCCTAATGAATTATCTCGTACATGATTAAAATTAGTTTCAATATTGTAACTATTTGTTTGTTGTGCAGCAAACGTATTTGTGTTTTAATTCTATGGGTACTGTCAGCTTATTTTATTATTAGCTAAAACATTATTTGGTTTTGTTTGTACTAGTGTTAGTTAGGATGCGTCTAAAATATATAAGCAGGAATTGAGTTTGTTTTGCGAAAGCGTTTTACAAAGAAGATTATTGAGGAAGGGAATTTTCATTTTAAGCAAGAAGAAATGGTATGTAAGCAAAGTGAGTCACCAGGAAACAAAGTGAAGAGGGGGCTACTAAATTTTTAGTATCTAAATTTAGTGAATGCCATAGGCTCTATTATTCTACTTATTCTACTTAAGTAACCCTTTCACGACTGAGCACACAACTCCGTTAGCATTGCAAAGTTGACGCTATTTTGTTATAGTGATTTGTTATAAACTTATAATGACATTTTGTAATTACATTTTTGCATAACTTACATTACATTTACATTACATTAAATTTTATAGTGATTTTATTGTTCCAAAAAAGTCAAGTAGTGTATCTCTCCACTAAATAGACTATAAAGCCACTTTTGCATCTTCCACTTACTACTGATTTTTGAAAAAAATTTAGATTCTTGAACACAAAATAATAAAAATTGCAACATTATTAGTTTCAAAAATCAAAAGCTAAAGTTAACTACCACCAAATCTTTTGTGGTCATGTTATTCAAGGGACGCATCTACAATAAAATGCTAGTTGATGGAAGTATTGTTTTTTTAAATAGTAAATGACCAGAGGTCTGCTAGTGCATGTCCACCCTTAAATAATTTACATGTATGTTATAATGATGTTCATAGGTTCTGCGTACTAGCTATAAGTTTAACAGGCACATTCAGGCAATGAAAGTTTGTCTTCTGCAAGGTGTAATCAGCAAAATGCTGAACTGCTGACAAAAACAAACTTACCAACTGATGAAATCTTGCCTACAGTAGAACTTTATTGCAATACAATAGTACAATACCCAACCAAAATATATTGGTGTAGGTGTGCTGGAAAACTGTCAGGGCTGGCTATTTGTTGTGCACAACGCTTTATCATCTTTTACACATCACTGTTGGCTCAGTAAATATTTAGCCCAAACGATCACAATTAATTCTATGTTAAAATAGCATAGATTTTGACAAATTGGTTTTGTGAGGAGCTAATAGATTCGCCATTATTTGATTATTTTGTTTTATAATTTATCGACGTGTACATGCATACAAGTTACATTGTAATTTGCAATTCCACAATTAAGATCTTATTAGTGGTTCTTATATTTGTGTTTTTGATTAAGTAACCCTTTTATCTGTCACAAATACTTCAATGTATTTACTTGTTATATTATTCTTTATGGTTATTTGAGTGGTCAGCCAAGAAGTTATAAACAGTCAAGTTTATAAATTTGAATGAAATAAACCATTGAAGATTTATGTCAAAAACGTTCATTTTTCTACAAAAACTTTCACTGAATCTTTCAGTTACACTTTCCGACAAATGGTGCATTGTTCTAATAAAATTTAGCAAAAAGAATGGCAACGTTCTAAAAGTTTGTTTTAGTAGTGGCAAAAAAGCTCTGCAGGACTGGCTCAATATGCACATATGCACTTAAAATCTATAAAATACTAAAATATACCCTAAAGCTATTTTGGAACTAAAAATTAACTGATTTAAGAATGATAATTTGAAATAACTGCTAACTTACTATTGTTACCTTTGGTGAATCAAGCAACAAGTTAGTACCTGTTACATCAATAACCGTGTTAGTACCTGTTACATCAATAGCCGTGTTGTTAGATTTTTGCAAGCATTCAATTTTTAGACAATGGCTTTTATAACTATGTGCACTTAAACCAGTACTTCCAAAATAACTGTGGTAGGCATTTCCAGCCTTAATTGATAGTGCTACAATTACATAAATATATACGTACAGGGAACTACAAGCTGGCAGTGCCTAAACAGCAGAGATGTTGCACATAGGATGTAGGCCTACACTATGCATAGAATATTTTTAATTTGTCCACATTGAATATGGTATGGTTCAGTGTTGATCTTTGAATTGTTGAATGTACAAAATCTTAAAAATAAATTTTTGAGAATAAGCTTTAGATATTTTGTTTTAGGTTCCAAGCAAAAATTTACAAACCAAGTATAGCTCTTGAAAGAAACTAATAAGCTAAAAAGTTCCATTTAAACAATTTAAAGTTATACACACAATGAAAGTGTAAACACGCAAAAGGTTTTATAACTAATTTAAAAAATATTGTTTTTACAACAAATTTTTTTTTACAATCATCGGTTTTAATTTTGCAAAAGCAATATTTGTCTGCTACAAGAAACTTCAGACCAATAATGATTGGCAGAATAATAAACAAATAAAAACAAAATAAAAGCCAACAGCTTTTATTCACATCATACTAAAACATAAAAAACACACACATTTTAATAAAAAATTAAAACTGTTTTTTCAGAAACCAAATGCAGTATATTATATTTTCTGTGCGCCAAATATATTGAGTTGAAAACAATTATTTTTTGTTACTGAATATACGTACTTAAAAATATCAAATTTTAATTCTAGTAATAAACATAATTATTTCTTAATGTTTAGTATAATCAAAGTACGCCGCAGCGGACGGTCAGATAAAACTCTTTAAATTCTTGGTCAGCCAATAAACTGCAAGAAAACCTATGTTTGACTGAATCAACATGTTAAAAAACAAGTCAAATCTCAAATTTCAAATGGCTGTTTCATTTCAACAACCAATCATAGCAAATAAAGTGCTGTTACACTATTTCATGCATAACAAGATAGTTTGTGTCAATAACCAATAAGAATGACAGATGCATTTGCATGCGTAGCATCAATCAGCGGTGTAGATTGATCAGTGTACTGATTTACAAAACTAATTGGCAGCACAAGCTAATAACAGATTACTAAGTCGTGTGCACACATCTTTATTTTTATTTTTGTTGAATATAGAGATATCTTAATTAAAAAAGGATAACCATTCAAAGTAGAAATTGCTCAATAGATTCACTTTTAAATAAATCTTTCTCCGAGAATACCTAGATGCTTTAAAAAGCGTTAAATAGCTACATACTATTGAGCGTAGTTTAATGATAAACTGGATAATCTAAGGCTATCATTGTTAATTTTAGGAGTCTACTTTGGATGCACCGGAAAAAAGCAGAGGACAACTCAGGAGTTTCTACTGGCTGATAGGTCTATGTCGATAGGGCCAGTCACTCTTAGCATATTTGCAAGGTCAGCGATTAGTGTTTGTTCCTATAACACTTCATTGTCGCTAATCATATTCCTAGACTGCGTCAAATCTTTTTTCTTTCAGCACAAAAATGTCAAAAAAGAAGCGACAACTTCAAAACTTCCATCACTTGCCAAAGTGTCCATAAAACAAACAACCGTTTTAATTCTGACTATTACCTACCATAATACTTTTGCCATTAAAAATTTGTTTCCAGATATTTTTTTATTAATGTGTAAGCAACTAACAACTTTTCTAGTTACTATCCCTGTAAATGTGTTTTTTTTAATAAAACTTTGACTAGTAATACAAAGGCAAGTTCTCTGTTACTAAAGCTAATGTTTTAAAGCTTGCATTGCCTAGATTTTATGGAAGTTGTCAACTCTGGCCTACTACTACACACCGACAGTTTATTGTCTGTTCGTTAATTTTTACATTTTACTTGTGCACCTGCGGAACATAAAATTGTTTTAAATGTAAAAAATATGAACATGAAAAAAATCAAAAAGAGAAATGCTAGTAGTCACTTACTAGTAAATTTCTAAGTTAATCTTTTTATAGTTTTTGGGACTTTGAGATAAATTTACTTCAAATCAAGCATATTTACTAGCTTAACAATTTGAAACCGAACCTTTTTGTATACACAAGTAAACCACTCAAGGCTATACCGTACTAACAAATTTCAATCGATTGTGCAAGTATTTTGGGCACAAATCCTTTTCAACTGAATATCAGATAAAAATTCTAGGGTTTAGATTCTAGGATTCTAGAATCTAAACCCTAGAATTGATGGGCTTGGATTCATCGATCCATGAATCTAAACCCATTCATGTTATACTCTTGTTATAACACTTAGTGAACTGAACCATAAATTCTATGTTATATTTTTAGTTTCATATCAGCAATAACAATCATTGGGCAGCCTGCTGAGACGTACACATATGGCATAATGTACATATGGGTGACTCTCTCCTACATACCAGCTATACTCATATCGACCTATGTGTTTCTTCCAGTGTTTTACAACTTGGAAATCACGTCTCTCTATGAGGTCAGCGACATCACTCGTTATGTGACTAACTATGTTTGCTTGTCACTGTTTTATTACTACCAATGGCATTCATAGAAAAAATTGTAATATGGGTCGCGGTCACAGAAACCATAGTTAAGTCGCAAATCACGAAGTTGAGTTATCCGACTTTAAAGTTACACTAACTGAATTTATAATATTGGTAACGATTTTTGTAACACATGGATATGGACCAATCAAAGAGTGATCTTTCTAAATCTGAAATCAGTTTAGCAAATAGAAGTCTTTAACACTTGGAAAAGCCCCTTAAAACCGTTGCTCTGCTAAACAGGAAGTACTGAAAAATGGTGTCCAATAAATATAATCGTTTCTTTTTTGCCGATTTTAAAAATAACTTTGACATTTTGGTAACTTATATGAGTACTTTGGTATTCCAACTGATGTCAAAAGCAGTGAAGGTAAAGAGAATTACGATGCTATTTTCCTAACGATTCTTCGAGATTATTACATATTTAATTGTAAGAATAATTATTCGATTTTATAAGAATATTATCAGATTTAATTATGAGAATTATTATTCGAATTTACAAGATCGAAGCATGTAGTGACCGATGGTGTGCAATATGTTTCTGTTGTTATTTTTCTAAAGATTTTGTTGATGGTTTGGCTGTGCCCAATATCGCGATACTGCCAAGCTGTTTTAAAAATCTGCAAAATTAAGTAATACATTTTCTAATAGGTATACAGTTATTTTTATGACAATCAGCTAAAATCTGTTTAGATTTGTAAATTCAGCATACTTTTTTGATATAAATACAGAAATATAAATAAATATCACATTTTCTTAATATTGGTTGCTATGAAATTTTGAAATGTAAACAAAATTGTGTATTGGTTTTCGTTTCTCAAACTTTAACGCCAGTTTTCTCGAAACTATGTTTTCGCACCAATGGTAAACGTGCATTCAGTTTTTGACCATAAAATCTGCTGTAATTAAGCTAGAATCAAAAGTTTTTTTGCAAAAAAAACTGTGAGAATTTTCTCCTTCTGCTAGTTTAGATAAATCTGAATCTCATAATTTCAACTTAACCATGGTTTCTGTGACCATGACACATATATTTACAAAGGCAGCTGAATAGTCTCTCAAAACTTTACCAATATATCTGCATCTGTTTTGATTTTTGTGCACATCAAGACGGATGCAAAAGTTATTTGTAATTGCATTATCAACTTGCATTACGAAGACCCATAACTACTAAAACTAGAAAAATTAGTATCTTGTTGTATTACTAATACTAGCATCTACTTGTATTGGTGATATTAGTGCCTACATGTATTAGTAATATTAGTAACTACTTGTATTAGTGATATTATAGTACCTACTTGTATTAGTAATATTAGTACCTACTTGTGTCAGTGGTATTAGTACCTACTTGTATTAGTAATACTAATACCTACTTGTATTAGTGATATTATTACCTACAGTACTTGTGTTAGTAATATTAGTACCTACTTGTATTAGTAATACTAATACCTACTTGTATTAGTGATATTAGTACCTACTTCTACTAGTAATATTAGTACCTACTTGTATTGGTAATATTAGTACCTACTTGTATCAGTGATATTAGTACCTACTTGTATCAGTGATATTAGTACCTACTTGTATTAGTAATATTAGTACCTATTTGTATTAGTAATATTAGTACCTACTTCTACTAGTAATATTAGTACCTATTTGTATTAGTAATATTAGTACCTACTTCTACTAGTAATATTAGTACCTACTTGTATTGGTAATATTAGTACCTACTTGTATCAGTGATATTAGTACCTACTTGTATTAGTAATACTATTACCTATTGTACTTGTGTTTGTAATACTAGTAGCTACTGTACTTGTGTTAGTAACACAGTGCAGACTTTATTTTTATTAGAAACACTACGTAGTATTAGTGATACTAGTACCAAAATGTACTTACACGTATATAAGTGATACTTTTTTGCCAAAATTAATCTCACTTTTATTATCTGCTATCATACCTTTTTCAGTATCTGGAATTGAGATTCAACAGAGCCTCACGTATAATAGCTGCCGCTTGCTTCATTCTCCAGACAGTAAGTTTGAAAGATATCGCCTGGAAATCTGTACTATCTGTAGCATAACTACTGTATTTAAATTAATTTAAGAATTATATAATTAATAAGAGTATCTTTTAGACACTGATAGAAATTTTGTCAATGCTTAGCCTTGTACTGACAAGTATTTTTATTTGTAAAAATTGATAACTTAATCTTATGAGTAAATACAATTCCTTGTGAAGAGGTACGTATACGCTCCAATCTATCATTCAAAACTACAAAACTATTAACTTTACAGGAAAAACTTGTAGAAACTATTTAGTGAGATGTTTGCTTACCACCGCCATATTAACCAGTAGAATCCACATGACTATCACATGTCTCTATAATCTAAAATGGGTACTATCACTGCTTCTGTAAAATGCACCTTTTCATTCTCACCATAATAGCTGTTAGACATACTGTGTGCTATTGTGATGTCAAAAGTTACATATGACCCACAGTTGGACTTAATTCAGTGAATGTGTGGCACAAAAAATTTACAATCAGGTGATAAAGTGTCGGTCAACTTATTCAAAAAGTTTTGACTTCAAATCTACCTAAACAGCTTTTTTTCTCAAGTTCTAAGTGCAGCTTAAAACAGACAAATTACAGACACCACTATTAAAAATAAGTAAATCACCAGGGAAATTATATTGGGGTAAAAACCAACTACATAAAAACAGATACTTTATGTAATCATCACATATAGAACTAAAAATTACCATCAACTTACATTTTATTGATATCCTTATTAAACTTATATTTCATTTCATTCAGACTGATCTTTGGAAGAAAAAGAGATCTTTAATTCTTTACCCACAAGTAGCCATTCAAGCATCAAACATTGATGGATGCTAGCAGAAAACTTGCTCAAGCTTTTTATGTAACCTCAATATTATATTGCTTAGCGCAAAGAATCAAACACAGCCAAGTAATGCCTTTAGAGCAAACTTCATAGACTTGCTTTGGATATCGGTTTAATCAGATTTAAATTGTTTGTTCAAAATATTGCCATCTACAGCTTCTACATATTAAATAATGTTTAGAAAAATTGAAGGTTTAAATTGACAAATAAGGTTACATCATTCAGGATTCCAACTACCTGCTTATTCTGTTCCAATCCTTCAACAGCTGCAGTAATAAAGTGACTTGAATATTTACAGAATAATTGTACATAAAGTTATTTCACCGACAACCTATCATGGTGCTTTGGTCTACTTGGGTACTAGCGATAATAGAAATGACAAGACAGATTTGTTTTGATCCATCCTACTGGTCAGAAGCGAACACGCTAAGTTAATCAAATTATTGCAGAAAAAAGCTGGCTCAAAGTCTAAACAAACTTACTAGCAAAACATGTTGTTTTAGAGGCTCACTGTTTCACTTGTTTTAGAAAGTAAGTTTATACTGTGTTATATATCAACAACAATGAAACTTTAAATCACATTCAGATTAACACAAGATATTATTAAATACAAAATTCTCTTCAACTGATAATCTTCCTAGACTATTTTTTTCCAAAGCATGTGATAAATGTGAGTGTAGAGTTAAAATTTGCAACTGCCTGACCTTTCATATGCGCCAATAGTGGGCTTATAGAAACAATTTTGGTTGACAGCTTTTTGATTTGGCAATCGGTTTAATGTTCAGCTTAATGAAAAGAATTAAAATTGCTATGTTTTACTCTAAAGGTTGAGCATCATGTTTTTGTTTGACTAGATGAGTAAGTTACAGTCCGCCGTCAGAGCAGATGACACTTATCCATACCATGGAACATGCTCGAAAACTGCCTAATCTTTCTTTAGATGATGTACATGGCTGTCGTAGTGTATGGACCAAGTCTTGCCATCAGTGCTGTTACCGGGCTGAACACATGGCTGTCTGTTATAGCTATCTCTGTTGTTTGCATCTTCTACACGTCCTTGGTAAGTTAATGAAGGAACATGTTTTGATTGAAACATGCTAATGATTGAAACATGTAGCCAAAATAGTTCTCATGAGCAAATTTTATTAGTTGGATTTTAAATCTGCTTTCATCATTTTAAAAAAGAACAAAAAATTTGTGTAACGGTCTTTCTCAATGGCTAGTATTACTTGTACAATAGGACTTCAATCATTGGCATTAGTGACTACACTGGCCTAACTGGTTTTACCGTTCACGATACTCTTGCTGGCCTTGCTGGTTTTGCTGAATTCACTGGCCTCGCTGGCTTCACCAAGTCTCTTTAAAAGTAAATAACCATTTTCGAGACACAAGTTAAAAAACTATAAAAATAAAAATAAACAATTAAATAAAGAGATATTTCTTTCTATTAACCAACTGTCTCTGTTGCATGCAAAATATGTGAAAACCAATGTCTCTTTGCACTCTAACAATCACAGCTCCTGATGTTTTTCTAACTTTTGTATATGTGTGGTTGATTCTTTATATTAGTGCTAAATTTATATGTGCAGGACCGGTATCATTATGGCTATTACATGACATATTTTTGGCTTTGAAAGCATCAACTCAACAAATTCAAATAGCATGAAAAAGTTGAAACAAAATAACTCGAAAAATCTATCTGAGATGTAGTTAATTTCCCTATTCATACTGACCAATTATTCAATATTTTATTTAATCGTTATTGTCAATATCAATTACCAAACCGAGTTAATAGCGTAGTAGCGGAGTCAATAGCATAGTAAATAGTAGCGGAAATTCAGGGATTACGTGTTTGTCACAATTTCCATTTCCATAACATTTCCATAATTCATTTCCATATTATTTCCATTTCCATAACATTGCCATAATTTATTTCCATATTATTTCCATTTCCATAACATTGCCATAATTTATTTCCATATTATTTCCATTTCCATAACATTTCCATAATTCGTTTCCATATTATTTCCATTTCCATAACATTTCCATAATTTATTTCCATAACATTTCCATAATTCATTTCCATAGTTTTTTCCATTTCCATAACATTTCCATAATTTATTTCCATATCATTTCCATTTCCATAATATTTCCATAATTTATTTCCATATTATTTCCATTTCCATAATATTTCCATAATTCGTTTCCATATTATTTCCATTTCCATAACATTTCCATAACATTTCCATAATTTATTTCCATATTATTTCCATTTCCATTAGATTTCCATAATTCATTTCCATATTTTTTCCATTTCCATAACATTTCCATATTTCTAAAATAAAATTTCCATATCCATTTCCATATAATTATGGAAATATTTATGTTTATGGAAATGGATATGGAAAAGTAAACATTTTCATAATATGTTTAGCGATCCCTGCAGCAATAGCTTAGCCAGGCATGCATAATGCCTGACCTTCTTTGTTCTAGTCTCTCCTCACTAATCTACTTGCTGGCCTTGTC
The DNA here is from genome assembly GCF_963576615.1 of Watersipora subatra. Lineage (NCBI taxonomy): Eukaryota > Metazoa > Bryozoa > Gymnolaemata > Cheilostomatida > Watersiporidae > Watersipora > Watersipora subatra. The sequence continues at coordinate 34,564,251 of NC_088717.1, forward strand.
AACATTCCTTTATATTTATGAGCTCTACTGAGGCTATTGTTACTGGTTGGAGCATTGAGATATGACAGTCCTGGTTCTGCTCAGCAATTACCTCTCCATCGCTCGCTTGACTGTCAGCGTTGAGCAGCGGCTTATGTGCGTTTTGGTTGCTGCCTGGTTGGAGCGCTGAGTCAGCGAATGATCTGGCTCGCCACAGGAAGTTGCTTTCTGTCATGACTAGTGACAACACTATGTTTCCATTGATTGTCTTCACTCAGTTCTGTCATGAGTCAGGATTTTCACTTTGTGGCTTTTGGCTCCTTTGAAGTAATATTAACTCAAAACAGTTATTTGTTGTGTTTGCATGAGTCCATGATAATGTATCCTGGGTATCACACATGATTGCCAAAGCCTAAGAACAAACACCCTAGCCTAAGGACTAACACTCTAGCCTAAGGACTAACACCCTAGCAGTCATGTGTACAGTGTGAGATCGTCAGGTTTAATAACCATACCGTGAGCGAGATGCCGTGAGTGTTTGATCTACCAGCAAACAGTGGTTTACCGAAATGAATATCGCAAGTTTGAATCCTGTTAGAAGGAATCTCTTTCCTAACTCGTAAGGATGGCTTTGGACACACAGCCAGACACAGCTTTTGTAGTAGCTAAGATTATGGGTGCTTTTAATTTATTTACTGGGACTGGGATGTGTGTGAGTTATTATAGTTGTGGCCCCCTTGAAGTAATCCGTTACTTGCCTAGAATTTCACAACTAAACTATTTTCATAAAAACAAGTCAATTGTGCAGAATTTGGCTGTGTATGTATATTATATTGCCTTAAATTGGGTAGAACAGTGATACTAAACCATGTAAATACTTATTGTGAAAAAACAGAGATTCTTTTATAGAAGCCCTGGCCAATACTGACATTTTAATTGAAAACACGCTCTGTCAGTATGACCACATCAGTAGACAGGGTGGCGCACTCATAATTATTGAAAACCATGTCAAAGCCTGGATTTGATAAACCTAAAGTAATGATCAGTAAAAACAATGGCAGCTGCTAGGCTGTGTACGTATGTGTGCGCGTATGTGCGCGCGCTTGTGTGTCAAATGAGCATGTGTGTGCAATTGTCAACTCTTTCCGAACATGTGATTAATTTATACATAATATGAATATGATATTTGCTTGCTAATATGCTTTATTTAGGGTCCAGGCAACATCAAAGCTGTATGCTACCATTGCCTATAACTAAGCCAGAGACGATTTGAGATAGTTTCTTTCAGACTCCCTTAATAGTTTTTGTAATACCACTGATGTTAGCTGGGTTTGTGTGTTACCATTGTCTGTACATGCAGCCAAGTCCTGAGATAATTTGAGTTAATTTCTTCCAGACTCCTTTAATAGTTTCTGTAATACCACGGATGCTAGCTGGGTTTGTGTGTTACCATTGTCCATAATACATGTAGCCGAGCAAGAGACAATTTGAGTTAGTTTCTTCCAGACCCCTTTAATAGTTTCTGTAATACCACTGATGTTAGCTGTTTGTGTATTACCATTGTCTATTTATGTAGCCTAGTCTATACAATATAACTCCCCTCTGTTTATATCTTGGATTACGTATATGTTACAATTTCCATAATTCATTTCTATATTATTTCCATTTCCATAAAATTTTCATAAAACTTCCATAATTCATTTCCATAATTTCTATATTATTTCCATTTTCATACCCTTTCCATAATTTATTTTCATATTATTTCTATTTCCATAATATTTCCATAATTCATTTCTATACTATTTCCATTTCCATAATTCATTTCCATATTTTTTTCCATTTCCATAACATTTCTATAATTTATTTCCATATTATTTCCATTTCCATAACATTTCCATAATTCATTTCCATAGTTTTTTCCATTTCCATAACATTTCCATAATTTATTTCGATATTATTTCCATTTCCATAACATTTCCATAATTTATTTCCATATTATTTCCATTTCCATAATATTTCCATAATTCATTTCTATATTATTTCCATTTCCATAACATTTCCATATTTTTAAAATAAAATTTCCATATCCATTTCCATAAAATTATGGAAATATTTATGTTTACGGAAATGGATATGAAAAAGTAAACATTTCCATAATATGTTTAGCGACCCCTGAGCGGAATATCAAAAAATTTGCAAGACAGCACTATTAGCATGTATTGTATTATTATGATTATATATATTATTAGCATAGTAACACCACACTATTCGTTTCTTTTTGAAAAATATCTTTTTTATACGGGTGTAAGTTTAATTTTTAGCTCCATTTACCTTGAAAAACTTCATTTTATTTTATATTCTATTTAAGCGCAATCCCAGAACTTTTATACGGTCTTCGTTTGTCAAACCCTTTAAACACTTTCAACTTTATATTTAAGAAGCACTAGTAGTTTCACATTTGATGAAGTTGATATCTCAACTTGCATATTGTATCACTAAAACTGAACTGACTTAGCTGTAGCCGGCAAAAAAGCAATATTGCAGTATATGACATATATTTAATAAAAAAGCATAAGAAACGATATAGTAGCCATTTGAACTACAAACAGTGGAAACAGAAAAGCACACAATTATGCGAGGTCCAACTAGACAAAGCGCTCAGCAACTATTATGCAACCAATACCATTTATTATAGAGTAGTGTAACTTGTTTACATACACCATGTTTCCATGACAAGCATGAAGAACATCTTGTGGGTTTGAAGTTGTTTGCGAGTTGTGTTACCATGCAAATTAAGTGTTTCTATAGACGGAATTACTCTGGTGTCTTGTTGAAAAACAGGTAAGGAATTGTATGCTATAAGTTAATAACTAGCAATGCAGTTAGCAATGCAAACACATAAAACTCAATCAAGAAAGGACGACGAAAGTATTGAAAATGATTAAAATTGAATAGGTGGCATGGTATTTTAATTTTCATTGTTTGCAAGTGCTGTTTTCATAATTCACCAATATGATAGATTACATAAAGTTTTGCAAACTGCAGAACTCTTTCAGCTTGCGGATATATGGCATTTTCGTGACGCTGTTAACTTACGGATTGGCTCAAATTTGTGAATGATGCATGTCATAGAAACACAGTGATTGAGCACTTGATGTTAAACAATTCATACTAATTGCTCTCTAATCAGGTTGATTCCGAAGTGGTAAAATTAGCATCTGATGAATAGAAAACACATGAAAATTGAAACTATTTGCTTTTTGATCAGAATTGGAGACTTATTGGATTAAAACCTCATCTATTTAATTAAAGTTCAATGCACGGATGCAAGAAATTGAAAAAACTGGAATATATTTTAGAGAATGTTAATAAATAATGCTTGGTATCATTCATGTTAGTTTTCTTTTGTCTAATTATACTTTAACCTAAATAATTTGATTTCTGTGATATAAAAAAATGTTTCAAGTATGTTAGCTTGCCATAGTCTGAAACCTCTGAAAGATATATAATAGCAAAAAATTGCTTTTTCTTTCAGTAGCTTGCTGGCAAGAACAAACCAGTAGATCTTATTTCGACATCAAATTGTGTTTTGTTTTTGTTTATAGTATACTGACTTTGTTTAGGGAGGAATGAAAGCTGTTTTATGGACCGACACCTTACAATCTGGTATCATGTTTGCTGGAATCTTTGCCGTGCTTATTCAAGGGTTCATCATCAGTGGCTGGGACCAGGTATGGAAAGATGCTTCAGAAAGTGGTCGGCTAGATATAAGGTGAGTGTTTTGGACCGCAGTAATGTATAAGGTAAATGAGAGAAAGTTGGGGATTTTTGACCACACAGTTTTATATACAAAATCAAATATTGATGAAAATAAATTTTATCAGTCTAAGGTAACCACGAGATGGTAACCCCGGTAACCATCTCGTGAAAGAAAGGTGTTGATTGCATAGTATTAAACAAACTGCAAAGCCTTTTTATTATTATACTATATATTTTTATATTGTATTATACTATAATAGAGCTAGACCGATTACAAATGAGCGCAGGTAAAATTTCCTAGTTTTTCTTTATTGACTTTAATGCATTCTGAAACAACTTGTAACAATAGAAATTTGTCTTCAACTGACAAGCAACTTGATAAATCACAAAAAAATAAAAATAAAGTAAATCAAAAACTATTGGAAGCAATTAAAACATTAAAGAGTGTTAAAAAATAACAACCTGACCTTTTGACCTGTGCGACCTGATGTAATAAGTTCAATAATCTAGTATAAAAATGTTGTGCATTAAAATATAATTGTACTAGACTTATTTTGTGCCGTAAAACTAGGAAATGATAGACTATCCTCTTCATTGCTTTCCTAGTCAGTAGACCTATTCTAGACTGCTATTAGCTAAATGAATAGGCTTGTGGCACCTATGATGAACTGTTAAAACATAAAACAACAATTGTACAACTACTTGTGAGATAAACAGCTACATACAAAGCTCAATGCAATTTTGAAAGGAATGCAAATATAATCATACAAATGAATGCCCAGCGTTGGCCGGGTAATAAAAAATTCTTTGGCCAGACTTTTTTTAACATGTAAAGCATTTACTATTTTAACTTTTAAACTTCATATCATGGGAAAAGTGTTTTTTTGTGCAGTTCAAATGAAGTTGGAGAAAAAAGAAACCGACTGCAAAGGTTTTCAACTTTTTACAACCAACTAAAACTTTTAAATTTTATATTGTGACAGAAGTTTTCTGTTGAAATAAAAGAGGTGAAAAAATGAAAATGTTAAGGTGTTTAAATGTAAATGTGAAATATCATACCATGAAAAATTACTTGATATACAATTACATGATTTTAGTTCCATTGTTGGCATCATGAGGCAAAAATATTGTATCAAGTGGTATACAAACCCATAGTATTTATCTAATGCAAACACTTGGTAAAAATTATCTTAATTAAAAATAGGAACAAAATAGTATGTTAACCTCAGTAACTATCAATAGTTACCTACAATAACTTAAGCGCATTTTGTGGGTATGATCTGCAAGAAATTTAACATTACAATGTACTACGTGCAGAGTTCCTTCCTTCAAGACATACGTGCAACATAAATGCTGAATCTAACTTATACGAATTTAGCTTGCTAAAACATACTTGAAAAAAGGTTTTTATGCATTTTAGTAGTCTTTTGACTGAAATTCTATCACTTATTTGTTTAAAAACAAGTTTTTACCATAAGGAATGACAGTGAACTGAGATACAATTGCCAAATTTTAATTTTGAGAGAAATTATAGCTGATATCGTTTTGCAAAAAACAAATTAGCCCTGATATGGCGAAAACGCAAAAGCATATTTATCAGAGAGTTAATAGAGTTTCGATTAATACATCATTTAAAATGGGCAATCGACAAAAAGGCTTTACAACTCATTGGTTAAGTGTGTGATTTAGAAAGTTTGGGTTACAACATTTGTGAGTTCAAATCCAGCATAATGTGAGGTTTCAATTTCAAGATTTTAATAGCTTTAACTGGACTTACCGAACTACACAAGTACACGCAGACCAACTTTAATATATATATATATATATATATATATATATATATATATATATATATATATATATATACACACGTATATATATTAATCAGGCCAAAGTTGTTTTTGTTATTGCTAATTTACCCCAATGCTGTTTATCAGTTCTTCAAAATTTGATAGCGTTTTTCTGCAGCCTTCAGCTAACTTCATGTAAAACACCAATTTTGCGCTGACTGCTTGCAGTTACTAGCAACACTTGGCATAAAATCAGATTTTACCAGCGATATCCTGAAAAGCCTGCGACTAGCACTTTCATAAAAACTATGGTGTATCTTTAAGTACGTGCAAGCTCATGATACGATTACCTTGTTATTCAATTTTTTCACCTTTCAAAGTGGAATATGAGGATTTTTCTAACTCGCCATACAAATCTTATTTTACCGTATCGATTCAGAAAATATATTGCCTGAGTTCAAGTTTGGCAGTTAGAGTGCTAATTATGTACGTTGAAATAACATGCACTGAAATACTGTTTGCCAAAACCATTTTCACAACGCATAAATAAAGGTGATGATCGATTTCTCCCAATTCAGCATTTTTTTTGTGTGACAACGGTAATATTTTTTCTTAAAACCAGCTGCCAAGTTAGAGTTGCGAAAAACCCAAGGTAATTGGTCAGACAACTTCTTTTAATCGGTTCACAAAACTTCACTTCACTACATATTAAACAAAGCATGTTTGAGAGCAGCATCACTAGAGCTTTTTTGACAAATAAGCCTGAAAAATATTTTAATGAGATCAGCCAAAAATTATAGTGAAAATGAAGCTGAAAACTGATAGCTAATAAAGTTTTAGTGATAACAAGCTGGATATCAGTAAAACAATTGAAAATTGAAAAATACATACTCAACCCCAGCTTCAACTGCGCGCGTGTGTGGGTGTGTGTGCGTGCAAACTTGTAAATGCATGCAATTGGGGACTCACACCAGAATTTAACAGACAAATTGGGGACGTTCGGAAATTGGGGACGTCCCCAATCTTTTAAACCCTTTTTTCTTATAAAAAACTAAAAAATATACAGTTTAATCCAACTCCCGACAAAATCTGAGCACTGTCCCCAATTGCCTGCATTTGTACGAGAACATCTGTGAGTGTGGGTGTGTAAAAAATATGTAAGTCCCCATAAAGTTTGCTAAATTCTCACACACATTTGACCTGTTTCCATTTATTAGTAGGCAAATATTTTCGGAGTTTTCTTCTCATAGAAACTTTTCACCTAACAATTGGGGACATTATATCTTATTGGGGAGCTAATTTCTATCTTGTAAAAACTCACAATATTTGCGAGTTTCTACAAGAATGAAATTACAAGAGATGAAAACTCCCAATATTTGTGAGTTTTTATTTAAAGTGTAGCTTCGGAAGCAAATTGAGCGTTTACACTATTTTTAAACTTATGTTTAGCTAAAGGCTATATTTGCTCTTCTGCATTACAAATGTATTTTGTAGTTTAGCATTCGCAAAGTTTTTTTTACAATATAATGTATTTGGTCAGCAGTTATACACGCTCAGCAGACATTTGAAAGTGTGTCTCGTTTGCTTCCTTCAATAGTTCAGGCCTTTAATAATCCTTGAGAGCTCTTGTACTTTTTCAAATATTCTCACATATGCATCCTTCTTTACTTACTAGCTTTTATTTTTAGTATGGTTGTAGTTTATACGCAATTAAAAAAATTGCGCTTTATTATTCAAAAGATTTGTTTGAATTCATTACATACATTTCTTACATAAGTTATAGCTGCATAAAATCTCAGGTTAATTTCACATAGTCTTAAGCATAAGATCTCTGTACATGTACTTTATTGACTTCAAATCTTGATCCATTGTATGTCTTTGCAAGAACTTTACTACATCATTGATATTTTTAGACTGAATAAAATTTTAAAATAAAACATGTAACCTCCAATGCTTTCTCTAACTCGTTTACATTCTTCCTATATCTATGAACAATAATGGTCAAAATTCTGATTTAAAATATATTTTAAAAGTTAACTTGAATGTCTGATAAGTTTGGTTCAAAACATTTAAAACAAACATTATTAAACCAATTTCAAGTGTCTCTGCAAACTTGTAATCTGAGATCTGTATATTGTTAGAATTCAATCAAATCTTCTGTTTTTTCTTTCTCAGACCAATTGTCCATCATTGAACTTTTTTACTATGTAGTATTCTTTCATCAGCTCCACTAAAAAACTTTCGTTACTACTAAAAGATCAGAGTCAATTACAAAGATTGACAAGGTAGTATATCTTTAGAGAATGAAATAGCTAGATGGAAAATTCTGCCATACATTTATCGCTCCTCATTGAAAATACTTATAGTTGTTTTAGAAAATATAAATATTTCATCAAGTTTATATTGAGTATGTTGACAATACCAATTTTTTTATCTAAAGCTTGATTGTAATTTAACTCCTATGTCCCTATGCTTGCTTTTCATGTATGGCTTGAAAACAATGGAATTATACAAGTTTCAAGTTTAATCAGTTGCGGTTATCAATGTGTTGTCAACATTTAATGAATATATTTAATTCTTTTTGGCTTTTGGATTTTTGAAAAAGTGCTTGTCATCACCTCACTTGTTCTTTTTACTTTTGTTTATAATAGTTAACTCATGCTGACGCAATGTAAATATGTTGATGAATGGCATTGCTAGCAGTATAAAACAAAATACCGCAACAAAATTAATTCAGTAATGTAATTAAATTTGTTGTCTGTTTATGCCAATCGCTAATGGCCTAACGCTGAGTTATCCTTTGTACATCATACATGTGTAGAATTAATAGTTCCTAAAAGTAAATTAAAAAGTGTCATAATATGTATATTTATTACTCAACAAATATTTCATAGACAACTATAGAACTGTTGAACTGAGTTTGAAGTAGAAATGAAGTCATGCATAACTTTTAATAGCATAATTATGAAAGTGTGCACATGAGATTGCACATGAAATTGTCCACCGAGCACATGAAATTGGCAAAAAATTAAGTATACAAAAAAGCAAAGTGTTTTTGCATACTCGCAAACAATAAAAAGATTTTTTGGGGTGTTAAATGGGTGTGAAATACTGAACGCAAATAATCGTCTACATGAATGATTTTTTTAATGTTTATTACTACTTCATTCATGGGAATGCAACAGATTAAAATTTTTTTAATTTTATTGTAGTATTCATCATATATAATTTTAGCTGGATTTCAGTAGTGTATATATGTAAGAGCCTAATACGGTTCAATGAATGCATGAAACTTTGTTTGTTATACGATACAAAGCCAAATGCGCTTTGCTAACGTCTCAGCAAATAAGCAATGCATACTGAAAATCTATATATAAATATCAGTGTCTTTTTGTCTTTCATTGTATGTTCATTTATAACAAGTATGCTTTGTTTTAACATAACAATGCATAACTTACATGACTCTCGCATAAGCTTGATTGATATGATAAGCAAGAATATTGCAATCAGTAGAGAGCTGTAGCAGGACTGAAACAGGCACAGTATAAATTACACAAATATATAAGCAGTACACAGAAATAAATGTAGTACGCAGAAATAAAAAAAAACACTTTCATTTGAAACCGTCATTTTTCTTACCCGTGCAAAATCGGGCAATCTGCTTGTTTTATATAAAGCAAGAGAGGCTGCTACCTATTTGTAAAAATTCACAACAATAAAAAATCTAAAGAAGTTAGACCAATATAAAATAAAAAACATTTTTTATAATTAAAACACAAAATGAAACCAAAACTTTTGTTGATCACCAAAAAATACCAAATAGTAGATCCCTGGTCAAAGATTTTCAAAATCACACTGGCAAAACTGCTAGCAATTTCTTGTTAATTGTTTTTTTAATTATTCTTGACAAAGTTATTACTTGCGCTGTTTTAATTAAAAAAGTTCACAGGTAAACGTTTGTTTTTTTGCTATTTTTAATTTTGTTCAAAAAACTTTGCAATTATTTTTTATAGATTGCATTGTAACACACTAATTTTAGATATCAATAGCGATAGGGCAATAATTTAATTATGGTGCTATTGTTATTGGGATTCCTAATTTGAAGTAAACAGTTTTATGAGAATTATTCTATAGCTGGCCATTGACTACTTCTGTTGGAAAGCTTACCTACAGTTTTAATGTTTGGAAAACCGACTCATTTTACTTTTTGTTGGTCATAGTTGCTTGTTTTTTTTAATAGTTACTTTAAAAAACTCTCACAGCATTGGTAAAATTTTCGTGCTATCTGAGATTTGTTTGAGCCAATGTATTATCGCTTCTCAACCTTTGCCTGTCATACATTTAGCCTGTAGCGTCTTGCTTATGATTATGTAACATTGCAGAACCACAAGTTAAATATAGAGAACAAAGAAACTTATTCAGTACTGCTGGTCATCTGTAATAACAAGATTATAACATTGGATGCTTTACGCACCAAGTCAAAGACAAATAAGATGTTTACTTCCATAAAATTTGTGCTCAATAGCATATACAAATTACAAATATTCAATGAGTTTATTATTTTCCATTTACTCCATTATATAGTATTCTATTGGCACAAGACTTTATTGTTAATTAAAAACCAAGCAGGTGCAGTGAGTGAGACATGTTTTTAATAAAATAGTAGCTTGTAAATTTCACAGACACTGCAAATAATTTTTCAATAATTTACCTAAGCACGAGATTTTGAACTTCATTTGCAATATCACCCTGTTAGGCTCAAACAGAACAAATTGTATTTGTTTTGTATTAATGATATTCATGTTCACGTTCATTTTAAATCACATTGTTTTTACTATGCCAATCTTTTTAAGAAAATGCGTACTTATTTGCCAATATAAATAGCTTTCAAAATGCATCAAATTACTGCTCAGGCACCAAAGAGTAATGTTATATGTTTTAAATGGAAAAAATAAAGTGAACCGTCTGTAATAATCAAGCCGGATTATATTTTCAAAATATTACATCTGAATTGATGTTGCACACAAATATCACTGTTATCATAAACTATACAGATGTAGATCAATGTTGTCAAATATTTCACATGGAAACATCCTAATTGACATTTGCAAGAATTTTTTATAGATTGCATTGTAGCAAACTAATTTTAGATATCAATAGTGCAATAACTTACTTATTGTTCTATTGTTATTGTGATTGCTAATTTGAACTAATCAGTTTTATGAGAATTATTTTATAATTGGTCATTGACAACTTTGGCTGTAAATTTTATCTACAGTTTCAATGTTTGGAAAACCCATCTAATTGTACTTTGTGTTACTGATAGTTGCTCTTTTTTCCATAATAACTTTGAAAAAGTCTCACGGCATTAGTGAAATTTTGATGCTGTTTGCGATTTGTCTGACCCAACATGTTATCGCTTCTCAATCTTTGCCTGTCATACCTTGAGCCTGTAGTGTCTTGCTTATGATTATGTAATATCGAAGAAGCAGGAGTTAAATCTGGAGAACAAAGAAACTTATTCAGTACGGCTGGTCATATACAATAACAAGATTATAACATTTGATGCTTTATACACCAATCAAAGACAAATCAAATGTTTACTCTCATAAAGTTTGCTCTTGCTAGCATATACAATTTACAAATATTTGTTGAATTTAGTATTTTCTGTCTACTTTTCTCTACAGTATTCTATTCTGCGCAAAGCTTTATGGTTAGCTAAAATGCAAGCAGACTCAGCAAGTGAGACATGTTGTAAATGCTATGGCGGCTTCAAAATCCCCAGACACTGCAAATAGTTTTTAAGAATCTACCCAGGTGCCAGGTTTTAAACTTTATTTGCAACATCACCTAGCTAGCCTCAAACAGGAAATATTACATTTGTTTTGGATTAATGATAGTCATGCTCACGTTCATTTCAGATCACATGATTTTCACTAAGCCCATTTTTTAAGGAAATGCGTTCATATTTGCCCATCTAAACAGCTTTCGCGTGCATCAAATCACTGCATAGTTTCCAAAGAGTTATCACATGCATCTTAAATAGAAAAAATAAAATGAACAAAAGCTAACAATCAAGACAAATCATATTTTTAAAATATTTCATCTAAATTGATGTTGTTCCCATAAACTACTATTATCATACGCTATACTGACATAGGGCAATATTGTCAAATGATTTATTTGATAACATTATGAAAAACGAAACGTAATATGGAACACAAATTAATTCTTTAATTGGACTATCGAATTTACAAAGAGTTGAACAGTTATATTTTAAAACAAATATGAAGGGTATTTCTTATGAAACCTTTTTCAATTTCTCAAGAGAAATTTAGTATTTTGACAATATATATGCAATTTAACCATGAGCAACTTATACCAGAAGAAAATTATGATAGACAATAGAATTATATCACCCCCAACTATGGAAGGTTTGAAGTCATGTATTTACTGATTTGCTTTAGTTTTTAGTTTAAATTGCAATTGGAAAAATTTTTTAAACCCAAAATGCATGATTCTCAAAGTTGATTGTTGGAATATCACACTCACAAAGTTTTTTTATTTTGTATCACATTAGATAGTTCGGTTGATGTACCGGCTTGCACAGCAAGAACTCTAATAGTGAGTGATTATTGCAAAGTTGTTTTCTAGTGCCGTTGTTTTTGTAATAATCTTTGTTTAATATCCGTCGTTTTGGTATACTTTCAGTGTTGGTAGAGAATCTCCTGAACCAAGTAAATATTATTACTTTCCACTCATTTTCTGCTAAACATTAAGCAGCAAGGGTCCAGGTAATCATGATGCAACATCAAACAGCAACAAGATCTATTAATAGAACAAAGGAAATTATGCAATACGTTTACTTGCAGGCAATAATAAGATCACATGGTTTGCGACTTTTACACAGTCTCTCATCCAGAGAAGAATTTTTTTCTTTTAAGATATGCTCTCCATAACATACTACACTTAAAAATATTTAACGGTTTTAATTACAATGCTAATTTTATATGAAGCAAGAGAGGCTGATAAATGCTTATAAAATTCACAATAATAAAAAGTCTGCAGGAATGATACCAATTTGCAAAAATATTTCTGATAATTTAGACACGAAGTTAAGCAAAAACTTCTGTTGAGCACCAATAATTACCAACTGGTAGATCCCTTGTTGAAAATTCGCAACAGCACACTTGCAAAATTGCCTGAAGATCCTTGTCAACTGTTTTTTATTACTGCTGACAAAGTAATTACTTTTGGTCTTTTACTCAAGGAAGGTCACGAGCCAAAATTCCTGTTTTGTCAATTTGTAACTTTGTTTGAAAAACTACACAAGTCTTTTTAGAAATTGCATTGTAACAAAATAATTTTAGATATCAATAGCAATAGTGCAATAACCTACTTATTGTTCTATTGTGATTGCTAATTTGAACTAAACATTTTTTTTAGAATTATTCTATAGCTGGCCATTGACTACCTTTGTTGGAAAGCTTACCTATAGTTTTAAAGATTGGAAAACTCATCTCACTTTACTTTGCGTAGCTCATTTATGTATATAGCCACCCCTTTTTATTAATAATTGCTTTGAAAAAGTCTCACAGCATTGATAAACTTTCTGCTCTGTTTGAGAGTTTTCTGAGCCAACATGTTTATCACTGTTGAAACTTTGCCTGTCATACATTGAACATGTCTTGCTCTGCTTATGATTATGTAATATTGAAGAAGGATCAATTAAACTTAGGGAACAAAGAGACTTATTCAATACTGCAATCAGTAAAATTCAGCACTGCTCATGCGCAATGACAAGATTATAACGTTTTCTGCTTGTACACTAAATCAAAGACAAATAAGATCCTAAACTCTTATAGAGATTGTGCTCAATAGCATATACACTTTACAAATATTAAATGAACTTATCATTTTCTGTCTACGCAGTTCTATAATATTCTATTCTGTGCGCGGCTTTATGGTTAGCTAAAAACCAAGCAGATTCAGTGAGTGAGACATGTTGTTAATGAAATGGTAATTTGTAAATCTCACAGACACTGCAAATAATTTGTCGAAAATCTACCTAGGCACAAGATTTTAAACTTTATTTGCAACATCAGATAGTCATGCTCACTTTTATTTTATATCACATGGTTTCCACTATGCCCATTTTTTTAAAGACATGCGTACATATTTGCCAATCTAAACAGCTTTCACAATCCATCAACTTACTGCACAGTTGCCAAAGAGTTATGCCATGCGTTTTGAATCGAAAAAGTAAAGTGAACAACAGTTAACGGTAAAGACAAATCACCTTTTCAAAATATTTCATATTATTGGATGTTGTTCACATAGATGATTATTATCATAAACAATACTGACTTAGTAAAATATTGCCGAAGGTTTCACGTTGAAATGTTATACTTAAAATTTTATTAAATACTTAAAGAATTTGATAGTTACTGTCTATTTTTATTTTAAAAAACTTCAATATGAATTAAAAGCCAAACAGGCATAGCAAGTGAAATGTGTTTGAAAGGTTGTGTTCTGTTTCACAGATTCTGAAGATAATCTGGCAAATACCTACTTAGCGGACAGCAAATCACCTTTAGTTGCAATATTGTCTTTTAGCTGTACACAAATTATATTATATTTGTATTGCATTAGTGTTGTTGTTTTGTGTATGTGTGCCAATTATAGGTTCAATAGTTTCTATCATGCAAATATTTGAAAGAAAATAAATATATTTTATTACACCTAATAATTTTTGTACAAGAATTGGTAAAAATCCCAAACTAATAGGTTAAATGTCATACACACCCATGATAATAATTCCAAAACCGAAATGAGGATATATTATCGCAATGCTTTTTCTATTATTTTGTTAAACTAATGTTTGCAAAATTAATTGTTGAAACAACAGACACACCTCCGATTTCTCAATGTTCAATGAATTTTTTATGGATGAAAGTATACTTAATTAATTCATTAATATTCTAAAAGTAATGGTTTTATTTTAATTAACGGTTTTGATAATATTCGTAGTTATTGAAATAGCATTGAGAAATTTTATGACTGTATGTACAGTTATGATATTTGCTTTATGTTTTCAAACCAATGGCCATACAAGCAAATTTTCATGCACTGATATTTTTACCATCAATTTGGGAACATCTTATTACAAATGTTTTGAGATTGGTGGCGACTAATTCTGCTCTTATAATCATTGTGTAATGTTCCAAACTAATGGTTGTAATATAATAAGTATTTGGTGGGGTATTCATCTTTCCAAATTAGAGATATTTTATTCTTTGTCATCAAATGTAACAACAAACTGAAGGAAACTTTTTATAACATCCTTGATATGAATTAATACTATGTATGCACCAGTAATTTTTGACCATTATTTCAAACCAATGGTTAAAAGATCATGCAAACTCGTGGTTATATTTGAAGCCTCAAATTAGCAACAACATAGCACAATGGCGTTGAGATGCTATATCACTCAAACTGCTTTTGTAATAATTGCTCAATATCCCCGAGCAAATGGCTAAAAAATCATACAAGCTTTGTGGAGATAATGAAGCGAGCATTAGGGACATTTTATTACAGATACTTTGAGCTGTTGTATGACTGTGGGTGGATTTGCATATTGGCCAACTTCCCAGAATAGTTACATAGTTATAAACACTGGTGATGGTATTTTAGCATCTATTTGGGGACATCTTGTCACAATAGCTATGAGATGCTTGGTCACTGCGTGTAGATTGGTAATAATTGGTCAATGTTTCAAACTAATGGAAGCAATATCATTCACAGTTGCAATAATAGTTTTACCACAAAATTGGTGAAATCTTCTCACACATTCGCTTTAAGATGGTTGGTGAATAAGTGTGCACTTACAATTATAGATCAATTTTTTCAAGCTAATGGTTCAAATATAACTAAAACTTGTTGTGATATTTGTGCCATTAAATTAGAAAGATTTTCCCACAGCCCAGATGCTTTGAAATGGTTAGTGACTGTAAGTGAACTTACAAAAATTTGTAAAGTCACATGCACATGTGATAATAGTTCTGTGATCAAATTGAAACATCTTGGCATGATGAATTTACATGGCTTAAAACTGCACATTATTTTATCATAATTGGTTAATGCGACCATACAAATATTTAAAATAGCGTAGACATGTCTGAGATATTTGGCTGTCAAATAACGGCCATCTTACAGCAACGGTTTTTAGATTGTTCATGACTGTGAGTTCACACATAATAATTGTTCTATGTCCCCAAATCAATGGTTAAAATATCATACACACCTGTGAGAATAATTTTACCATCAAATTGGAGACATATTGTTGCAATGGTGTTTACATATTCTATGACTGACTGAGTTATTTTGTTTTAATTGGTCAATGTGCTCAGGAAACTGCTGAATAAGCATATTTATTGGGATTGATATTTTGGCATTAAATTTGGAACATCAAGCAGCAATGGTATTAGGAATGATGATGACTGTGATATCAAATAAAATAATCAGTCAATGTCCCCAAATCAATGGTTAAAATGTCATACACACCTGTGAGAATAATTTTACCATCAAATTGGGGACATATTGTTGCAATGGTGTTGACATATTCTATGACTGACTGTGTTCTTTTGTTATAATTGGTCAATGTGCTCAGGAAACTGCTTAAGAAGCATATTTATTGGGGTTTGTATTTTGGCATTAAATTTAGAACATCTAGCAGCAATGGTATTAGGAATATTCATGACTGTGATATCAAATAAGATAATCAGTCAATGTCCCAAATCAATGGTTAAAATATCATGCACATCTGTGAGAATAATTTTACCATCAAATTGGCGACATATTGTTGCAATGGTGTTGACATATTCTATGACTGACTGTGTTCTTTTGTTATAATTGTTCAATGTGCTCAGAAAACTGCTTAAGAAGCATATCCATCGAGGTTGATATTTTGGCATTAAATTTGGAACATCTTGCAGCAATGGTATTAGGAATAATCATGACTGTTATCTCAAATAAGATAATCAGTCAATGTCCCCAAATCAATGGTAAAAATATCATACACACCTGTGAGAATAATTTTACCATCAAATTGGCGACATATTGTTGCAATGGTGTTGAATGACTGTGCTCTTTTGTTATAATTGGTCAATGTGCTCAGGAAACTGCTTAAGAAGTATATTCATTAGGGTTAATATTTTGGCATTAAATTTGGAACATCTTGCAGCAATGGTATTAGGAATGATGATGACTGTAATATCAAATAAAATAATCAGTCAGTGTCCCCAAATCAATGGTAAAAATATCATACACACCTGCGATAATTTTTCTACAACCAATATGGGGATATCTTTTCACGATAATATTTCTACTAATTTGTTAAACTAATGGTTACAAACTTGCTGATTAAGATACCAAACATTCCCTTGTGCTCATATTGCCCTCTAAATAGTTGATGGTGAAAAGTACAGACTCCCTATTAGACTAGCATTGAGCGAATTTATGATATCGTGTGCACTTGTAATAATTTGCCAATTGTACCTAAATAACGAATATACTTGTATACTAATAGAAACACATTTTTCTTTTATGTTTACATCATACATCAGAAAAATTGTATGACAACATATTTGAGACTATTTTTGACGGTTTGCAGTTACAATAACTGGCCAATTACTTCAAAAAACATCGATTGTAGTATCATACATAATTTGGAGGACGTACACGCCTTCAAATGGAACAAAGTTTATTTCAATAGTACCGAGATAGCTCAAATCAGTGTGTGCAGTGATGGTATTTATTTAACATTCCCAAGCTAATGGTTAAAATATTTTGCATACTTTTGGTCATATCTGCACTAAAAATTGAGTCAATCTTGTTTTTTAAACATTTGAATAGATTACAATTAAATGTATGGTTTTTGCAAAGATGGGCAACTCAATATATTTTTAAGAAAATGTAATAGAAGGCAAATTTTTGGTACGGATAACACGTTTTATTAACCCTTTCTTGCATGACGTCCTCATATGAGGACAAAATACTACATCCAATTTTTAAACTTAAAAATTAGAAGTTGTTTTTCCTTGTATCATTCAATCAATATTCTACAAATTGTTCTCTCCTGTTGTACTGTTATTGAGGTCATAAGAAGTAGGTCAAGGTCTGGAGGGAAATCTGAAGTCAGGCAGCTGTGCACAAGGTGAGTTTGCTAATTATCAGTGATTCTTTTGCTATTTCTTCAGTTCCTCTTCTTATTAGAAAAGTGTCTTTTTTTTCTGAGCTTGATCAGTCTTTCAGGTAAATGATTGAAACATAACAATGTTGTTCACAAGCTTGTAAAACTTTCAAAGTGGCTTTAATGAATTGTCCTCATTTGAGGACATCATGCAATAACTGAATGAAAATTTCACTATGCATAAAGTCTTCACTAGAAATTTTTTTGATAATAACACTGTCTACATTGTTTTAGTCTTGCTGAAGTTTCTGCATCTCTCAATTATGAGTAGTCAGCGCTCCAGAAAAGCAGCCTCTGAGGCACTGCAGGCTATTTTATGCTCAGACTCTGAAGATGGCTACATTTCATCATCAGGTGACTGCAGTGATTTTGACGCAGACTACAATGTGAATGCTCCAGAGGAACAGGTTAGCGATGACTCTGACTGGGAATACTCCACAAACACTTTTAGTTTGAGCAGTGAAAAATTCTATGGCAACAGCAGTTTGAGTTCTGTCTGTTCTCCGCCTTCTCAACCTTCTACTTCAGCCGTCGCAACAACTCCTTTGCCACAGAAGAGAAGAAAAGTGGCCGTTGGGTCGATTTCTGGTTCTTCAGCATCTACTTCAGCTGCAGCTTCACAGGAGCAAATGTGTAAGACACCACCAGTTGCTAACTCTACACCTTCAACATTTGGTCGAAACGAAGCAATACCATCAACCATTATCAAAGCATCAACTAGTTGGACAATCAACAATGACAACGACTATGCGCATAACGAACCTGTCTTTACTGGTAAACGTCAAGTAAACCTTGCAAATACTGAAACACCAGTCAATATATTCAAGCATTTTTTTGACAATGACTTGCTAGATGACATTGTGTATAACACGAATCTGTACGCCTCGCAGGTAAACATCAACTCTGCATTCAATCTTACAAGAGGGGAACTTATGGTTTTTTTGGGGATAAACATTGTGATCACCTACATAAGATATCCAAGATTACGGATGTATTGGTCCAGCAACCAAGGAACTCGATGTGGATTGATTGCTGATGCAATGAGTGTCAATAGATTTGAAGCCATACGCCGTCACCTTCACTTTGTAGATAATGAAAAGCATGATGCAAACTCTACTGATAAAGTATGGAAGCTGCGCCCTGTGATGGAAGCTCTTCGGAAAAGGTTTCTTACAAGTGTAGATGCTGAAGAATGTCATAGTATTGATGAGCAGATGGTTCCTTTCACTGGCCAGAGTAGTCTAAAGCAATATATCAAGAGTAAACCAAAGAAATGGGGTTACAAAATATGGGTGAGATCAGGTGTGTCAGGCTACGTTTATGACTTTGAATTGTATCAAGGAGCAAGCGGTAATAGACCTGAAAAAGTCCTAGGACTGAGCCCAGATGTTGTGATGCGGTTATCAGACCGTTTGGCTGGCAAGAACCATAAGGTTTACTTTGACAACTTGTTTACAACGCTGGAGCTGTTGAGTGAGCTAAAGAAGAAGAAGATATATGCTGTTGGTACTCTCCGCAAAAACCGGCTATGCGGCGCAGATGAGGTTTTGATTTGTGATAAAGGTATGAGAACAAGAGGAAGTGCTACCTATGCTACCAACAAAGACAACATCACCATTGTGAAGTGGAATGATAACAATTTTGTCTACACTGCAAGCACATTTGTTGGCATGCAACCAACCAGCGTAGTACAACGATGGGACAAAAAAGCAAAGAAGCATGTAGATGTTATCAGGCCTCGTGCTATTGAAGTCTATAACAAACATATGGGAGGAGTAGATTTAACAGATTTTCTGATTTCATGTTACAGGCACAGCCTGAAGCACAAGCGTTGGTATTTACGTCTGTTTTTTCACTTTGTAAATGTCACAATTGTGAATGGATGGCTGATCCATCGCTGGGAACATGGAGACAGCGTTGACTTGCTTGAGTTCCGCAGCTCTGTGGCACAAGCGCTAATTACACAAGGCTGGACAATGTCAAATCAAAGAAAAGGGAGGCCATCAAGCTCATATGTACACCCTCCTTGTCTAACAAACATCAGAACAAGGGTACCAGATGAGATCAGGTAAGCAAAGGGATCATTATGAAATTTTCAATTACTGAATAGTCTTGAGTTTACTAATAATTTTAGTAAAAGTAATAGTTTACTCATTTATTTTAAAATTTTTACTTGTAAAAATGTTTATTTAGTCAACATGTACATATTGCTATAATCCTACACCTTAAAAGCTCACAATTTTCACATCACTGGTTGAATCACTTTAGATACAACCTTGATGCTGGACACTGGCCAGAAAAGTCAGCTATGAAATATGCAAGCCGATGTGTTGCTCCAACCTGCCACAGCAAAACAAGATACTTGTGCAGAATTTGCAAAAAAGCTCTCTGCCCAGAATGCTTTGGAGCATATCATACCAAGTGACTTTGTCTGATTACAGCCTATAATGCAACCAACCAACTGTTGTTTGTCCTCATATGAGGACAAAGCGCATTGTTTCATAAATGCATGGCGTCCCCATATGAGGACATTAATTTTTACATATGTATAAGATGGGGTGGAAGTAAAATAATAAATGTTTTGTGTATTTTGTGTGTAAATGTGCAGCTTTTGCTTGCTTATTCTCCTCTAGTTCAATGGCAACTATATTCATGCAAGAAAGGGTTAAACATAATGATATTTTTATAAGGTAATTGTTTTTGGGCTTACATTAGGCATATTGGAGATACCGATGCTTCATTTCCAAAGCTTGATTCTAATATGTCTCCGCCTATGCTTGGCTTTTCATGCATGGCTAACAAACAAAGGCATTGCGCAAAAATTTAAATTAAAAGTGGTAATCATAGTGTGCAACCAAACAGAAAAGTACGACTAAAATTAACTATATCCAAATTTATTTGGCTTCCTGGTTTTAAAAAAATTACTCACATTTGCTGGCCTTGTTATTTTTACTTTTGTTTAAAAAAGTTAACTCATGATCGCGCAATGTAAATTTTCTGATGGCTGCTCTTGGTAGTGATAAAATGAGATGTAGCAAAATACTTTATCGATTATAGTAATTAAATTTGTTGCCTATTCAGGGCTTAAGAGTTCTATGAAAACTATGTTAAAATGTTTACCTTGAACATACTCGCGTTAAATGTTGAAAAGTCTTAAATCTAAATAGACATCAGCCTGCAACCCAGGCCTGGCTGTTTGAAATTCAAAACCTTAACTTGAACAGATCACCGTAAATTCTGTGAAGCAATTGATCACACTGAATTTATTACTAAACATAAAAGTCTAAGGTCGATTCAACCTTTGCGCACCATACATGTGTAGAATTAGTACTTTAAATAGGTTTAATAAAGAACTATTAAACTTCTAAGTTGATATTTGGGGAAAAATTAAGTGATGGATAACTTTTACAAGCACATTTATGAAAGTGTGGAAAAAGTTTCACATACCGACAACTCCAAAATGGTTGAAAAAAACAAAAATAAGCCAGAGTTATCTTCTCTATGCAAAAGTCCCCGTTTATTAGATAAAAAATTCATACATGTGTGTGATGTGATGTCCCCAAAGTTAGTGTTAAATTCTCATGAGCTATAACTGAAAAACGGATAAGATGACAGCTCCAAAAATCAGTGCATTTGTAAACCCAACAAAAAATGTTTTAATATGTTATTTTTTAAAGCTCTTAATGATAGATGAAAATTGTCCTCAAAGTGATGGTAAAAATATCGCGTCCCCAATTGCATGCGTTTACAAGACTGTGTGTTCGTGTGTGCGTGTGTGTGTGGGGGGGGGGTAGATGTGTGTTTGTGTGTGGGGGTAGATGAGTGGGTGTGGGTAGATGTGTGTGTGGGTGTGGGTAGATGTGTGTGTGTGTGTGGGTGTGTGTGCGTGTGCGTGCGCGTGTGTGTGCGTGTGCGTGTGTGTGTGTGTGTGTGTGTGTGCGTGCGAGCGTTTAGTAAGCTAAACTTATTTAAAATGACTTCCAAGTGTATGTTATACGTACGTCTGTCATGAAGGTAAAAGCTCTCTACAGTATGTACTGCACGTAGCGCATTGCAATGTTACATTTTAATGTGGATCGTAACCAAATCGTAACAAATGAACTAAACATACCAAAACTGCTGTAGGTAACTGCTGTATAGCTACTAAAGTTAACATACTATTTTGTTACTAATTGTTGATATGTACAGTAATTATACAAAAAATTGATGATTTTTACCAGGCGATGATTGCATTATGTAATTATTATGGTTTTTATACCCTTTCATACAATTTTTTTACCATGCTATGCCAACCCTGGAACAGATTATAATTTTATCCTGAATTTTATCACTGTATATGAGATAATTTAATATTTTGAAATCATTTTACATCGCCAAAGTGGTATATGTTTCCATTTGTTTTAAGTACCTAGATAAGGACTTGGGGTTGTATTTTAAAGTTGTATAGCATCACTACGATGGAATGCCATCAGCCTGTTATTTTGTTAATATTTTATAAAAATCAGTAAAATGCAACATAATTATTCAGCAAAAAGTGCAATTCATTATATCAAATAATTGAACTTGAATATACTTCAGAGTTAACCTGCATCATTAGCCATAAACTATTTTCAATCTAAAAAAATACAACGATTGACTATGAATAATCAGACAGTATATCAAATGCATGGTACATTTTAAAAATTTAGAAAAATCTTTTAATTTTAAACAATATTGATTCATGGGTACATAGAAAATCATAGTCTATACCTGCTAAAAAAAGTTTTTTTATAAGTATGTGAACTTTTTATTTCTTACGCAATGTGCTGATGAGTGTTTATCAAATATTTATTCCACAGAGTGCAGCTATGATCAGCTTTTTTATTTAGTACGTTAGCACTTCTAACTCATAGAATGCGATTATGTTGAAGCATCAGGTTTTAACACGCTGATTCACTGTTATGGATTGAAGAACAAAGACTTAAACACACATTCAATTTATGGTAGCTTGGTTAATATGTTGATTAAATAATATAGATAAACTTCAAATGTTTCCCAATGTTGCAGTGTAGACCCAAATCCCCTAGAGAGAAACACAGTTTGGAGTTTGGCGATAGGATTTGCATTTTACTGGACGGCGATCTACTCAACCAATCAGACGCAGTTTCAACGAGCCCTCACCATTCCTACTCTCCGCAAAGCTCAAATGTATGAGACTTTATTAACCTTTTACAACTACTACTTCCATGCTTCAATCATCTTAGCGTTGCTTGTCAAACCTAAAAGCTGAAAAAAGCCATCAAGTACAATATTCTATTCAAAAAATTTGATATAGATAGCCTTGATCGAACTCAATGCAAAAAAAAGTAGCATTAAATTTTTAAAACTAATGCAACTGCTTCTCATTTTTTTAGTTGCTTGAAGCCATAAGACATGCAACAACAAAATCACAAATTTTGTGAAACAAATTTTTAACTTTTGTAATGAGCTATTAAACACATTCTGATCAGACAGCAAGCTTAGCAAAGCAGTTAACCATCTAAAAGGAAAATGACATAGGATTGGTTTAAGGGAGAACTATATTATCCAATTAGACTCACTTTGATAATTACTAAAATAAATTATATTATTTTCTATTTTAGCTTGTGTTTTCATTTTAATCAAAACTAAAATAAGCTACACGAGTGAAAATGCAAAGGCTAAAATAAAGTAACAAACTACACTCAGAGATGGTTTGCCTCAAGCTCATCTTAAGCTACTAGACTGGCACATTTTTAGCTTGGTCACTTTCTCCCTGGTTCATTAGCCTTTGAAAAAAACTGGAGGATTAATGCGTCTGTGCAGTGCTATTTTTTAGAAATTTTTTAATTTTTTCAAAATCAAGTAAAAGGTTAACATGCACGTTTAGCAACAATTACTTTCTAAGTAAATATCTATGGTAGCATCTAAATATTTTTAAAAAGTTTACTGGCGCTATAGAAGTTGGTTTTCTTTTCTGCATTACACGCATTGCTGTTTGGCCGCATGCTGAGGTTAATTGCATGCTCTACTAATCAGATTAAAAAATATTTCTCAGCTATTATCTGTTTACAAGTTACTTCAGTTGCCATGACAACAAACACTAACAATAATCTTTACTATATAATAATAGCTGTATCTATTTCATTTGTAATTAAAGTAATCTGTCCAAAGTAATGTTATCCTAAAGGAAAAACGTTGAGAAAAAAGATTACTTCTCACAGGAATAAAACTCGAGACATGAGATTCAAAGAAAGCACTCTACCTCCACCCCTATCAGTCACTTTATCACTTCATATGAAGATACTGATTACTCATGACGATCTCTCACAGTGCATACGATTGGCGAGCAAACTAGATTACATCATAAATATTAATAATGTTTCCAGATAAAACCTTTAAGCTTTGCTTATTTAGTATAATCTAATAGAAGGTTGTATTTTACGCAAGGTTGTACAAAAAATAATTTTATTGAATCATTCATTGTTTAAAGCTTTTTAAATTTGAGCAAATTTTAGTTTGTTTGACTAAATATGATGCAGGACTCTGTGGTTGAACCTGCCTCTTCTGATAATAGTGACAATTATGAGCAGCGTAGGAGGGCTAGTCATATATTCGTACTTCAAAGATTGTGACCCGCTGACGTCTGGCAGGATAACAGCTGTTGACCAGGTATGTAGGAGAGGGGAAAAAGTTTTCTTTTTGTTGTACTAGTTGATTTAGTCCTTACACTGTAACAATTTTTAAAAGTTTTGAACATTTAACTAAAGTACTGCCTCATGTTGATGCAAAATGACAGTCCTGCATAATTATTATGTTTGTAGATTGCATGAATACTAGTTCAATTGAGTGTATTTCTGCACTTGTATTTGCTATATATTACATTATGTAGTTCTTTGCAGTACTTTTGTGGTGTTTCACTAAACCTAATTGTTTCCAAACTTTATAGCTATGAAGTATTTTAATAAAAATGTAAATAATTTTTGAGCGTGTCACTACATGACAACAGTAAAACCAAAAATATGAATTTTATTACTATATTGCAGTAGTGCAATGAGCAGCTAGTTTAGCATAATGTAGAAACGACAGAAGTTTGTATGTTAGGAGAAACAAACCCAAATTTTAAAATTTTGTTTTCTGTGCATTACTGCAGCCAATAGCATAACTGTTACATTATATAATAGATTTTTGAGATGAGAGAGCAAGGAGTGCTTTTAGGTGTTCTGAACTACATAGCATAACATATAATTTTAGTTGCTATTCTTCCACATTATGTTTGCATGCTATATTGATTTGAAGAAGGTTTCCGTTACCGCATGTATCATCAATAAAACACCAAAGACTTTTTTAAAAACTTACAGTTTTTTCTTTGGTTTGAGAAAAAACTGTCGCAAGCCAATTGGTTTTTAGCAAACTTTTATGTTGTTGCAAACATGTCTTAACAATTCTACGGTGACACAGTTACTTAGCAGCCTGACAATATATACCTTAAAAGCTCTATTTAAATGTCATGCACTTTATTTTTCAACCCTTCCACTGTAATTTCTATTATATATGATGTTTAAATATACATGTAGGTTGACATTGTGTTTTCAAATAGCTCATTAAAATTTTGGGAAAATAAATTAAACCCTTTGAAAAGCAAACCGAATGTCATCTTGATTTTGCATTCTTCTTTGGGCAACACAACGTTAAGACTTTTAAATATAAGCATTCTGCTATAACTTATCTCCAACTTGTCATAACTCTCTAATAAATAAGCATGGGAAAACCGATAAAAATCTCTTTCAGTCGGTATATATTGCTTGCAATTAACCTACGATGGTCTTATAGCTCCTGTTGCAATTTGTTAGAGCTTTCAATTTTTCTTTCATTATTTTAACTTAAATTTTTAAAATTTTATAACAACATTTAAAATGTTGCATAAAAACTCATCGCAATTGTTAATATATTGACTAAAGATTGCGCCCAAAACGGGCTTTCTATGTTCAATACAAGTAGTATGAGCGTCGAACCATCAGTAGCCGAGTTTAGATAATGGCAATGCCTCTATTAAATAATATGATATGAATCTGCTACTTTATAAGTTGTATAATAATAATTGATCAAATTCTACAAACACATATTTATGAACTGGTGACATAATCTATAATAATAATACGTGCAGAAACAAAAATTAACATTATTGAAACAAATATTTGCATTATTTGCTTAAATAGCTTGCGTTTTGATTGTTTTTGTTGGTAAAACTTTGATCTGTTTATTTTGTTTTTGGGAAGTGGTAAAAACAAAATTTTGTCAAAGATCAGCAATGTCAATAAAAATATACATACATTACTATTACTATTCAGGAGACACTTTTTAAATGATCATTTGCTATTATGGGTTTGTAACAAGCAATAAATGTCAAATTCATGATCAAATAGAGGTGGGGCCCAAATAAAAGTGTCATTCAAATAGAGGTTTTATGGTACGCAGTTGTATTATCTCTGATGCTTTGTTGTCTAATCAGACTAATTAGGCAGTTTATATACATGTACATCTTAATAATAGGATGTTTTATCACCTGCAGTTGCACCCTCTGTTTGTAATGGAAGCACTGGGACATCTTCCAGGTCTGCCTGGACTAATCGTAGCTGCTATTGCAAGCGGCTCACTCAGGTTAGTGAACATGACATAAACAACATTCCGTATCTATAGCTTTTTGCACATCCCTGAAAGAAATCCGGTTTTTCATAGTCTACTCTTAAACAATTGGGCATTTTAATACACTGCTGCGCATATAGCCTCATGTTTCTTATTATTTTTCATCTAAACTCATCAAACTTATCAGATGTCTTGACATGTAAATGACATTGAAAACACTTTACTCTAAGCTTATTATGACTGACGAAGCGGGAAATATTTTTCCCATATTTGTCTTGAAGTTGATAGTGTTTAAAATGAAAATATAAAGTAACACAACGCAACTAAACATTTACCACAATAAGAACCATGTCCACCCATCCATGCAATTGTCCAGAGATACGACTAAAGGCTAGTAATTCTAGAATCAACAGCCCAAAACGTTACAATATTTGTGTGGGGATTCTCTGTGCTTTATTGACACACATGAAAATCTTTCATGGCTTACTGAACCTTTAGGGCAATAATTCTCAAGGCACTAATCTCCAAGGCACTATCTCCAGGGCACTATCTCCAGGACACTAATATTCAGGGCACTAATTTCCAGAGCACTAATCTTCAGGGTACTAATCTAAAAGACACTAATCTCCGGGGCAATAATTTCTAGGGCACAAATCTCTAGGGCGCTAATCTCCGGGCACTAATCTCTAGAGGACTAATCTTTAGGGCACTAATCTATAGTGCCTAATCTCCAGGGCACTATTCTTTAGGCCACTAATCTTTAGGGCACTAATCTTCAGGGCACTAATCTCCAGGGCACTATCTCCAGGGCATTAATCTTCAGGGCACTAATCTTCAGAGCACTAATCTCCAGGACACTAGTCTCCAGGGCACTAATCTCCAAGGCGCTAATCTCCAGGGCACTATCTCCAGGCCACTAATCTTTAGGGCACTAATCTTCAGGGCACTAATCTCCAGGGCACTATCTCCAGGGCATTAATCTTCAGGGCACTAATCTTCAGAGCACTAATCTCCAGGACACTAGTCTCCAGGGCACTAATCTCCAAGGCGCTAATCTCTAGGCCACTAATCTCTAGGGCACTAATCTTCAAGGTAGTAATCTCCAGGGCATTAATCTCTAGGGTACTAATCTCCAGGGCGCTAATCTCCAAGGCACTAATTTCCAGGGCACTAGTCTTTAGGGCACTAATCTCTAGGGTACTAATTTCCAAGGCACTAATCTCCAGGACACTAATCTCTAGGGCACTAATCCCCAGGGCCCTACTTTCCAGGGTAGTAATATCCAGGGCTCTAATCTCTAGAGCTTTAATCTCCAGGACACTAATCTCCCGGGAAATAATCTCCAGGGCACTAATCACCAGGGCACTAATCTCTAGAGTAGTAATCTCCAGGGCACTAATCTCTAGGGCACTAATCTCTAGGGCACTAATCTTCAAGGTAGTAATCTCCAGGGCATTAATCTCTAGGGTACTAATCTCCAGGGCGCTAATCTCCAGGGCAGTAATCTCCAGGGCACTAATTTCCAGGGCACTAATTTTTAGGGCACTAATCTCCAGGGTACTAATTTCCAAGGCACTAATCTCCAGGACACTAATCTCTAGGGCACTCATCCCCAGGGCCCTACTTTTCAGGGTAGTAATCTCCAGGGCTCTAATCTCTAGAGCTTTAATCTCCAGGACACTAATCTTCCGGGAAATAATCTCCAGGGCACTAATCACCAGGGCACTATTCTTTAGAGTAGTAATCTCCAGGGCACTAATTTCTAGGGCACTAATCTGTTCAAAGTAACATTTGCAACTGAAGAAAATATTTCATATTTTTGAATTTTACTCATGACTTCCTGCATGGTAGATCGACACTTCAGCAAATGTGCCAAAACCTTGTAGCATTTAGAATAATTGTGCGGATATCTATTACACCTGACAATCGCTCATGGCGCACTGACTGCCAGATTACTAGAGCAACAAAACATAAAGGACACTCGTAGTCAGTTAGTTAACTGTTTGTGGTGCTCGTGTTAAGGTTTCCCATGCGCAGACAATTTATTTTAGTATACTTGTTGCAGCACAGTCAGTTCTGGATTAAACTCGCTGTCTGCAGTGATTCTTATTGACATTATTAATCCACTGAGAAAAACCCCATTGAGTGAGAAATTTGCCAGCATGTTTACCAGGGTCACTGCTGTTGTTCTTGGACTTATCGTCATTGCCTTTACTTTTCTTATTTCGGTGATAGGAGGAGCAATTATCCAGGTAAGTCAAAACTCTTGGATCAATCTGGATACTCTGCCCAACTTTGAACAGTTATACTCGTTTCAATTTGAGCAAAATATTATAAAGCGGAAGCTTTCCATTCATGAAGTGTTGAAAGTCAAAAGAAGTTAAGGGAGAATATGAAATTGTTTTTGTCTAATCACTTTTGGCATTTTAACAGAGATACAGTAACTGTGTTAACTGTGGGCTATTATGGCGGCACGGGCATAGATTCACATTGCCTTAGTTCTTTAGCAAGTGCTTATTAACCAAAGACACATTGTGATACTGTGTAGGAAGTTGCACAACACTTTAATGAAACAACATGGTATGCTGTAATTGACTACGTGAACCGTCTGATCAGTTTTGGAAGACAAAAATACATGGGTTAGAAGAATCATGTCGATCTGAGCAACGTGATGACCTGAACATAAGCAGTTGTTGTGTCGCGTCATAGCTAATTCAGTGTTGCTAGAGACTGTGGTTTTTATAACTACTGAAATAAAAAAACATTAGAAAAACAAAAAAATTATTATTTAGAGTCACTGGTACATTTTATAAAAATTCTGCATCAACTTTTATATCAATTATTATATACCTCTTTGTGTATTTTTTTATGTCAAGGTAGAGATACACACCACCATTCCGACTGTTTGAATTTTCACCCAATCAGTTGCTCAAAATCTTAACTATGAAAGTACAAAAAAGAGAAATGTAATCCCACCAATGAGATCCCACCAACAGCATCACACTCTTATCACTAGCTTCGAGCACCAACTGACCAAAGTTAAATTCACTTTAAAGCGCTGTAGCCGTGGAACTTGATCTCCAAATTTGGTAATGCCCTAAGTATCGGTCTCTTTCCATCTTTGGTCGGTGCACCAGCGGCATGCAAAACCTCATTCACATAACTCCAAGTAAAATGAGCATAAGGGTAATAACTTTATTAGTCGTGCCACCTCTATAAATCTGACTATTAGAACCATTAGAATTATATTGTAAATTTACTATCACAGTGTTTGTTTATTTCAATTAGTAGCAACTACAGAGTACTGTTTATGATTATACAGCTTCTGTTTGACAGTTACTCCCCTTGTAAAATGCTTTGTATTAGATTCTGTCGCTCCATTTTTATTCTATGTTTCTTTTCGCACTCCAATTATTAAAAAAACTTTGTTAGACTTTTTTGGCAGTTATATATTAATACAAATAAACTCCTCGTTGCGTTGCTTACAGTGGTCACATTTGCTTAATAGTGAACCTAACTACCACTACAAACTGTTGTCTAAGCATGTTAGTAATGTCTGGGCCAGTTGTCATTGAAGATTGTTACTCAACGAAATCTTTTCGTTACCAACAATTCAGTATAAACTTAGGCTTACAAATTGTATAAAACTGAATTATTATGTATAAAATTACATTTTGCAGGAAATTCCATCTTCTTCTTTAAAAATTTAAGTTATCGCTGGCTGAAAGATAGTTTACACTCTTTTTTAACTCATAAACAAATAAAAAATGACAAGCAACTGACTATTTACCATCGCTGTATTATTTTTATCTATGGGCACAAATTAAAATTTTGATAATTGTCTCTCTTGATATTATGCATTGGTATTTGATTTGTCTTTTAAGTAAACTACACCTGAATAGTTAATGAACAATGTTTTTTCCATATTTGACCAATTATATTGAATATTTCATAAGACATCTGCAGCAAACACACTGAGCTTGAAGGAATTCTTTATATTTTGCAGACAGCAACAGTCCTTGTAAGCACTTGTAGCGGTCCTGTACTAGGCTTGTTCACTCTCGGAATTATCTTTCCATGTGCTAATGGTAAAGGAGCAGTAGTTGGTGTTATCAGCTCATTAGGTGAGTAAAGTAAATTCGCAGGAAGGAAACATACTATGTACAAAATACTTTATATTTTTGTATTTAGCCGATATAAAAATAACACAGGTAAGTGTTTTGCATTTATCTTCCAGAAACAAGGTTTTTTAACACTTTTTTAAAAAAGAGCTGCTTTTCTTTTGAATGAAAAAAATTGCAAGGTTATTTCCTATTGTATTTTCTGGATAGCAACTTAAAGCAAATAAAATTCATTGTGTTACTGGACCGATTTAGTACAAGCTGAGACTTGCCAATTTCACTTTGGTTCAGTAAATGCTCATTTCAGCTTTTTATGAAGAGTTTCCTTGAACTTGCAGAAAACCAACATAAAATATATTTATGAAGTTGGTCAGGGGCAAGACATAGCTGAAAGCCGAAAGAGTTTGTCTCAAAAACAAAATTTTTGTTGTTTTTGTTAATAAGTTATGTTATGTTAGAAGTTTAACTCAGCCTTTTTATTCTTGCAGCCTATGTTTGTAATCTAGTATTGCTGTCTGACTAGCAATTTAAAAGTATAAAATGATTAAAACTTACTTAACAAGGGTTTTCACGTTTAAATTCTCGTAATAATAAAATTTAAGCAATTCTAGTAAGTTTTATCAAAATGAATAGATATTTTTTTACTATTTATATTTAGTTTGTTGTTTTAGGTGATCCGCTGAGATGTTTAAAAATTATCATAGAAACAAATTGCGCGTAGTTAAAACGCGTCAGTGTTGAGTGCTTATATGTTCATGCAACATTTAGAGAAAAACAATGCAATAAGTTCATCTCAACATGTGTTTAAACCATTGGAAACATTTGTTATAGCAGTTGATCTAAAGTTACCCTTGTAGCTTTTTGCCGACAACCATGACCAAATAAAATGTGTTTCAATGAAACCTTATGAGACTGCAACTTGAACACAACAGTCAATATCATAGACAGGCAGTGTGACTATTAGTGTCATTTTTAGAGAAGTTATTTAATTCTGAGTGATTTAACGGAGATGACATTTCTTAACTATAAAATTGATACATCCAGGTATTTATATCACTAAAACTGTAAAAAAGATCACATGGTAGAAAAATATTTTTACTTTTAGATAAAATCTATCAGTAGTTAAAATAATCACAACTTCAAAATATGCGACGATTACTGAGCTGCTTCTCCAGTGTTTAAAATAGCAAACTAGAAATCTCAAGTTTCCAAACTAATTTTAAAAGGCAAATTCGTATTTTTAGCATATCATTTTGCTGCTCTTTCCGTGAAGCATCAATTAATCAATATCAACTATTTTAATTTTGTAGCCATTACGGCATGGATAGGCTTTGGAGCTTCTTTCAATCCTCCCTACACCTATAAATATCCTACTTCGATAGAAGGCTGCCCCGCAGACGTCTTAAGGAGCAATTCATCCCTTACAACAGCAAGCACAAACAAAACTGTAGAAGAGCTCATTGCCGAAAGGTACGCCTGCACACTCTAGCATTTGTATTAAAACTTGCATATGCAAACAAAGGAGGCTTTTGAAGGACAGTTACTTGAGATACTTGAGATACCTACTTGGTCAGGTACTTAAAATAGCATGAAGTAGGTAGTAAGCCTATCTAATCAGATTTTGCAATATAAATAATTACATGCATTTCCTCCTTTTGAAAAAAGAAGTGGCATGATTGAAACTTGTGATAAAAGTTTTTTGAAATTCTTCACAGACTAAATAAAGGGATTAACTGTAGTTTTTACAAAAAGAATGCAGCAGTTTTTTTGTAAATCTTGTAAAGAAAGGTTAGTAAAATCTGAAAAAAGGAGAAATGTTGGCTTGCACTTTTCGTTGAAAACTAAACATGTAGCTGAACTAAGTTAGATAAAACTGTTGATCAATATAAGTTATTGAATTTGTAACAGTGTTATTGCAGATAGCTAGTGAAGACATCATAACATTCACAATGCATATATTCACTCAAGTTTGTCGTCATGTTCATTTTAATATAAATTTTGACAAACTGGTAATGGTTTTAATGAATTTTAGGTGTTTTTATTTTTTTTTGCTAAAATAATACAACTGTTCTTAATCTTGCACTTAACTAATACTGCTTCAAAGAAAGATAGCCCTGTGTAGCTTTATTCATCACTAAGGTATCACTGAGCCATCTCTTTTTACCAACAAGCAAACCCCTTAATAACTAGATTGCAAATTAGTTTGAGTTTGTAAATCTTTGGCTGCTTGAGTAAGTAACTTGGAGTTTTTAATTGAAGTTTGAGTTATTTTTTAATTCATTCAATACTGAACAGTAAGACCTATGACCTGTGACCTGTGACCTATGACAAAGCAGTAACAGCAAAGAAACTTTGAACAATCTCATTATTTTACAAGTTAGTTCCAAAGATAACGAGTATACAAACTATACTGATGAACTTGCCTTCATTGTAGTCGTACAGGCATACAGGCCCTGTACAGCATTTCCTACCTATGGTTCACTCTCATCGGAGTTCTGGTTTGCCTTATATTTGGGCTCATTGCGAGTTTCATCACGGGTAAGTTGTATCAGAAGGTTGTTAAGTTGGTAAGTTGTATCAGAAGGTTGTTAAGTTGGTAAGTTGTATCAGAAGGTTGTTAAGTTGGTAAGTTGTATCAGAAGGTTGTTAAGTTGGTAAGTTGTATCAGAAGGTTGATAAGTTGTATCAGAAGGTTGTTAAGTTGGTAAGTTGTATCAGAAGGTTGTTAAGTTGGTAAGTTGTATCAGAAGGTTGTTAAGTTGGTAAGTTGTATCAGAAGGTTGTTAGTGCTACCGCTATTAATGCTGTCGATTTGAGGCAAGCCGACTAAACATTTTTGGTTTTGAATAGATTTGGATAAATGAAATTGTTGTAACTGAACGTTGCTCTTTTAAGAGAAACTTTCATAAAACTTTCAAATATAAAATTACTAGTATCGAATGTGGACACAAAATAGAGCCAGAAATAAAGATGTCAAATTGCAACCCCGTCATGGCCTACCTATTTGTAAGTGGTCAAACCGTTGCAGAGTTTCAGTATATTTTCTGATGAATAACAAAATTAAAATAAAAGCCTTCTGAGGTCCCGGATTGTATTTTGCTGTTTTTGGTTTTTGTTCCAAGCTGAGATAGTCATAGTTTCAACAAGGCTAGCTGGCCAAAGTCTAAAAATTATCTTGCTGGTCAAAGTCTAAGAATTATCTTGCTGGTCAGTCTAAGAATTATCTTGCTGGTCAGTCTAAGAATTATCTTTCTTTAAATAAATGATCAAAAAACTTCTGCAAAAAAGCTCAAAATGCTTGTTTTCAGACTATTCACACACAAATAAAGCCATACGCTGTTAAATATCAGTGAGCCACACATTAAATTCTATAACTAACTTGTTTACTTGTGAAGCTTTTGCCGAGTGTAATTAATATCAAATATTTGCTGTTTCAATTACAGGAGGGAACGATATTGCATCTTTAGATTCTAGACTCATTTCTCCTGTTGCTGACGGAATTTGCTGCTGTCTGCCTAAGCGATACAAGAAATATTTCTATTGCGGAGTTGATCACCATGGAAAATACTTAGAAGAGAGTACTTCCTACGTAAGAAATTATATATGCTTTTTAAACAACTGATGATTGTCATTTCAGAGTTGTCTTTTCTATCTTTTAACAAATTGCAAAACTTTTCTTTAGGTACATATATGCACTAAATTCGCAGCTATTTACAGTGAATAAGAAACAAGGATATTTGTAGAAGCTAAATTTAGAAAAGAACACGTTCAAAAGTTTGTGCAAACAAATTCTTATATTTGGAGTAATTTACTATAAAAAATAAATACTGCTAAAAAATATTAACCACAGCAACATGAATTTGCACAGTTCTTATTGCTAAAAACTCTAAATTGGTTTATCCGTAAATAGTAAATAAGATATTCACAACAAAAGTCTGGAGAAGCACTACATTGCTTCCTTTATTTTACCAAAAGTAGATTTGTTTTGTTTGCAAGATGAAAGTGAACCAGGTTTTAGGTAATGAACACGAAAATGAAAACATTATCCAAAGTTTAGCAAGCTCTTACTTTTTTATTTTTACCAGGATTTGAAGAAGGAAGAAGCTGTGGAAGACTCGTTGTAAGAAGAGACTTAGTTACAATGTTTATGACAATCTGAGCTTATCACATGTTTTGGAATTGAAGGACAATCCATGAATCATTTCATGAATTATAACTATGAACTTTTAGCATTAAGTTTTTATTCATAAATAAAATATATATTCTATTTACAGGTACTGTAATATATTATAACATAATAAATGTTCTCATTATGTACAAATATCAAAGAAACAATTGTAATCTATCACGCCTTATTGTCCTTATGCGTTGATAGTTATTTCATAAACAAATAGTCAAACGGGGTGGAGGTGCGCTACATCCCTCAGTTTAGTTTGAAAGAAAGTGGTTAAGCAACACAGCCTCAGCTTAAAGCTCGATGATATACATATAATTAAACTACTATAAATGTAGGTTATTGTCTTTAATGTCATAATTACTGTAGTTTAGCATAAAGATGCCAGCATAATTATTTTTTTGCTAGAACCTTCCGAGTCAAGGCTAAGACTTTACCTACTTGCTCACTAAACAAGCTCATTAAGAGGATAGTGACATAGCTTCATAGCTTTTCTGATCGCAGCTTTCCAAACTTGGACTTTAGTAAATTTAATAGTTATTACTTAAAGCTGCCCTTTTTACAATGCAGCTCATTGTAACATAAAACAAGCTGTCTTTTGAATATTTGGATTTGTGTTTGTTTTAAATTGTTATGACGGTATACTATGCGAGCTAGCAGAGGTGGGCTCTTTAGCTAGACTCCATTCTAAATCTTCTTTCTAAGTAAAAGTGATTAATGGTTTCTTTTCAAGTCTCAAATAAGATGTGGCTTCTAATGCATGCCGCCCCAACCTGGTGAATGAACAAGTGAATAAACAAAAGCTAATCATTCTTACGTAAATATGGCTAAAAACTTAACAGTAGCAGACAACTCTTTGGGAGATTTTTGTGAAAAAACCAAATAATCATTTAAAAAGTGTAGACAACACTGGAGTGAGTGCAAAAACATTTTGACAAAAGCATCAATCTCTTTAAAACTACAGAGGGCTATGTCAGGACTGGATAAAAGTCTTGAACAAGGCTTTCCATTTATTAAACAGTTTAATGCTAAGCAAGGACAAAAACCTAAATCACCTGCAGACTATTTATGAAGAAGTCCGGGAACACTTTAAAAAGTGCAAAATAGAAAAAGGTGAGAACTGATAACTCTTGAAGAAGTCTTAAATCGTCATAGTGATCTAACAACCAATTAAATATCGCTCTAAACACTACTGACATGTGTTGGGTTAGTAAGGTCAATCCTACTGAACACGAGTAGATATAACTTTTTAGCAAGTGCAAACAACTCTTCAAAAGGTAGAAGTAATGCGTTGCAAGTTCCAACAACTTATGAGGATTTTGGAAACATTTTAAATATATTTGCTTTTACTATCTCTATTTTTATATGATTAATAGAGGATAACACAAAACAGTGTTCAGCGATGCAAATCTATTTATTCACTTCTGCATGTACATGGTAAATATGCTATATATTTATATATAAGTATTTTTCACAGTTTGTCGCTTGTATGTCTAGTTATAGCTCTTAAAATTTTGGAGTTGAAATTTTGCATTTTGCTGGACATGAACTAACGAAGATTGCGAATCCAGTATGATAATCCAGCGTTTTAACCACAAGACCACGGAATTACAAAATTTACAGTTACTTGCTCTTACTACATAACATATATACCTTTTTCTGTTTTCAAACCTGAATGATGTAATAATTTAAACTCTATAAACTCTTTTAACTCTATGAAACTTTTGTTCTCGCTGTATTAGGGCCAATTTGTTTTTGGCAAAACGATGTCAACAATAGATTCTCTCAAAATTGAAACTTGCCGATTAAATTTCATTAGCTCTATGAAAAACGATGCTTTTTGAGTTTTCGTGAACTTCAATTTCCGGCTTTTCGTAAGGTTCAATTGCTAATTTGCAGTGAAGGTCAATACTTTTCACGAGGACCTATTATTACACGGGTACTATCTCGAGTAGGACTGGCTTTTATATTCTCTAACCATCCGATCAGACAAAGAGAGTCCGATATCTCATTTTCACATTTGTACCGAAAGGTACCAGTATTGTCATATTCAAAGTTTTGATGGATAGTTTCTAGTGGAACAGAAACTTTTTTATACACACACTTTTATGCAAGAATTGTTATTATTAATTCAACATATTCAAAATTTTATTTTGCGTTCTCAGTTTGTATTAATTGTATCAATAACAAATTATCTTTGATTGTAATTGTAGCAAAACAGATTTAATTTAGCTATTACTTGCTAATTGTTTCACGTTTACATTTAGACCCTTTAATAGCCTTTTTTAAAAATCTATTTGACCGCGAAACACTTTCTTCATAATATGAAGTTTAAAAGCTGTTTGACAAAGCTTGAAGACCTTTCCAGCTGTTTTTATTTTCTCTCAATTTGTTTCAATTACGCAAAACACTTTTTTCATATGTAGTTTGAAAGTTAGAATGGCAAATGTTGTTATATGTTATATATAAATCAATTTTTTTTCTAAAGTGTTTTTATTATTTGGACAATGTCGGGTTGTACAGCTAGTATATATATACATACATGTATATATATAAAATCTATATAACACTTTAAAAAGTCCAGATTAGCCCAAAGAAGGACTGACAACTCTTGAAGAGGTCTTCATTTGAGTGATCTAGCAACCAATTGAATACAACTGCAAGTACTACAGACAAATGTTAGGTTAGAACAGTGAGTTTCACTGAACACAAGTAGACCTGCAGCTTGCAATGATAACTTCCAACCATGTGGAGGAAACTCTTTAAACAGTAAAATCAATAAGTTACAAGTACCAACAACTTCCAAAAATTTAGGATTAATTTTAAACATATTTACACTTTCTATCTTTCTTTTTCGGTGCTGTACACAGTATAACACAAAAGAGCGTTTAGAATGCAGCCTATTTTCTGATGCGAAACTACTTAGTTTTTGTTAATATACACTATATTGAACTCACATAAAAGCGGTATGTTTGCTATGCAGCCAACTATTCATACTAAATTTCATACACAACTCAGTACCCTAGCAGTATGGTGCACCATGAGAGATCATCAGATCTAATAACTGAATGCACAGTTATTTTGACCTATGGCAACTGGCTGTCAACTGATGCAGTTGGTAGAGTAGTGGTCTACCAGGCTAAATGTGAAAATTAAAATCCTGTCCAAAGCAATCTTTTTACACAAATTTTACACAAGCTACACAGATGAACAGATGCGGCTCTCATTATAGTAAAATTTGGTTAAAACACCTCAGTCAGTACTTAACATAACACCAACTGTATAATTACAAATATTGATATTGTATTAATCTCATCTATAATAAAGGCAATACTTATCAAATCGTATTTTTAATGATGAAGTCACCTATTACATTGTTTTCCTTATAATTTTTTTCTAATTCAATTCTAATTAATTAATTTTTAATTAATTATAATTTAATAAGATGAAACATCACAAAATTTAAAGTAATTCATCAGAACTGTCTTCCTGTTTACAAAATATTTGCTATGCCTCAAAAATGGAATTTCTATAAGCTGCAATAATTGTTTTTTCTCTTCAAATAGCTCCAGATCAATTTGCTTCTAGCCGCAGCAAACAACCCAACTGGAATGCTTTGGTGCCTGGTCAGTAAATATTTATGACAAAAAATGAATTTTGATTGGACAGGAAAACCAGCAGTTCAAGCAGCATTATAAACATGATGATTTATCAAATGACGAACACACGACACTGGCTGCTCTGAAGAATAGGTTACAAAGACTGGTAGAGCATGGCTGAAAACCAAATCACTAACATTGCGAACACATTTGGTGTTGTTGATTACATTGTATTCTCTGCTGCACTAATAACATCAGCTGCGATTGGTAAGTTCTGAATTAGTTTTCTTAAATTTATGTTTTAGTGAATTGTACTTAGTTGCTTTCCATTTTTACAATAATGCACAACAAAAATTAAAAGTATGCTATATATTGAATGTAGAGTCAATATGTGAACAATATGAAATGCATAAAAATATGAGCAAAAAATATCTCCTTAAAATGAGGAGATAGTTTTTTAACAATATGCTATTAAAAGCAACCAATTTTCTTTAATATCTCAATTGGGATGTAAAACATTACTGACTGTTCTACTTCCCAGAAAGTTATGCACCAGGGTTTATCTGTTTGTTTCACACCGTAATGAGTTCTAATTTAAAGAATGCAAAAAATATAATAAAATTCTTGTTTGTTGTAGGAGTTTATTTTGCTTGCTCAGGAAACAAACAAAAAACAACAAAAGAGTTTCTTTTAGCTGATGGGAATATGTCAGTATGGCCAGTGTCCATGAGTCTGTTTGCAAGGTTAGTAAAATAGTATTTACTCCATTCCTAAGGTGCTGTATTTTATTCATATAAGTAGTACTTGACATATAAAATTAGTTTCATCGTTTTTGCTTTTTCAACATAGGACTTTTTTTTCCTATTTGCATTAAAAGTTCCTTTTGCAATTTTGCAAACAACCAAATAAACCAGTTTAGCCATGTATAATGTAAGTTTAGCCTCTTATAATGTGACCTGAGCTAGATCATCATGACACTGTTTTTGATTGAGCTGTAGCTATTCAGCTTGTCCAAACAATCTACTCTACTTTTAACTGATGTTTTAGTGCTTTAGCCATAACTATACTAAAGAAAGCTGTAATGGTCATCTTTTAATATTTGGACTTGTCTCCCTTGCTGTATTATCTATTTTAGATGCTTTACTTACAATAGATCTATTATGCAGGCTTAAACAATAATGATAATTTAATAGAATATGCATATATATATATCTTTTTTAATAACTTCTTATATTAAATGCTTGATCCTTTATTAAATTTATGTTAATATATTATATGACAATCTTGTAGCATTTTTGAGAATATATTTTTATTTAAAGAGTTGATGTAGCTGAAAATTTCATTATTACATAAGATCTGGTAATGTCTGATAAGACTTCTAAGTTCAGTGAAAAAAACAATAGTACTACTCATCCTATTCAGCATCAAATGGGCTGGCAGCTACCCTCATGCAGAATCTGACGGTAAAAAGCTACAATACTACAAATCTTTAGAAAGCTACCCTAGTTTTATACATCACTGCAGTGCCTACCCGGTGTCTGAAGCCAAAATTACCGGAAACATGTTATGGTGCATTAAGTTGAAACAGCGTGCTAAAACAATTTCATCTCTTTTGAACGACTTATGCAACCGAACTTCAAATGCAACCATTAATTATGAATGAGAATCAAAATAAAACAACTAAAGCAGATAGGCTGTAAAGAGTACACATATCTGAAACTGTTAGACCTGTATTGGCCAACTGATTAGTGAAAAAAGTGATAGTCTAAGAGCTTGACAGTGTGCGGTCAACCATAATTTTTAAATTGCTATTTGATAGCGTTGAAATCACTCATATATTTTATTGGCTTCCTTAAGCACCTTTAGTGGAAGTCAAATAACACATCTGTCTCTCTAGAATACGTTGAGCAGGCAGCAGCTGACTAACAATGATGAAGTAACATTTACTCCTGACAAAACAGGCTTCAGAAAGGCATCAATAATATATAAGCCTTTTCTTTAAGTTTACTTCTTTCTGCAAACCGTTTCAGCTAAATTGTCTCCTTTAATATAAAATTAAATACAAGTAAAATGTTAGTTTAACAAAATTTAAACGCAAGTGGAGATTAGATTTTGGAAAATAAAGACAGTAATATAGGAATGCTAGCAAAGACATATACATAACCTCTGTGCTTTATCTGAAACAATTTTTTTTTAGTTTCCACTGTTATATTCTTAGGAATGCATGCAAGAAGCTGCTCATACACATAAGCTATTTTAACTGACATGATTTATTTCTAGTATTTTTTCATTTTAGTTTTATGTCAGCTATTTCAACATTAGGAATTCCGTCAGATACCTATACCTATGGCCTGATGTTTATCTACGCCGCTCTCGGATTCATTCCAGCAATGTTCTTTGCAGGCCATCTTTACATACCTGTTTTTTACAATCTAAAGTTGACCAGTATATATGAGGTGAGTGGAGGGTAAATATACTTTAGGCCTTCCTCATTTTAACCATCTCTCTTACAAATTGCAGTAGAAGTAAACTTGGTGATGGTTGGTAAACTTCAACATACCACAAAGTACTAAAATGTATTATATAATACCAATGAATATAATGAATAATATATAATAGTACCAATGAAAGTTTTAACTTTTAATTGGTCACATGAAACTGGTTACTGGTCCTATGAAAATGAACATTATTTTAGACAAAATAAGCAATATTTTTCAATACTATTCTATAACTGATGACATATGTTTATTCCGCTTGGCACTTTTAATTAGCTGTAACTTTTAACAGTTTTCAATGATAATAATATAACTAATTTCTTCTTATTCGGCTAAAAAACTCACACTTTTCCGCAAAAATAATGAAGCGTCAGTTGACACAACTTTCAAATTTACATTTGATATAAAATATCACATTTAATATAATATCTTTGTAAACATGTGAATCAAGTTTTGTATGTGGTAGAGAAACTGAGGAAAAATTTATGACATTGGCCATTTCTAACTAAAATTTACGGAAAAAAAGTAAATTTCAAGTAAACAAAAAGGCAATCATAAATGTGCAATCAATTATAATATCTCATCAAGAATAGGGATATGTCTGTGTTATGGATGCTATGAGGTGAGGAGTATACGGAAGTTAGTATAAATGATGGTGGTCTTCAACTAGTTTTGCTTTTTTAATGATTGTTTCAGCATCTAGCAAAGACTAATTAGCCTGCAAAAGATACTGTCGCCATCGACATTATTATTTAAGTTTAAAATTGTTGTTGCAACATATTTTTAAGCATTTTTACGCATTTGTAAACATATGTATATGTCACAAAACTTACTTTTATATAGAAAAAGACAAGATATCACGCTATGTATAACGCTAGAAAATGTATAATATATTGTTGATTTTTGACTGATATAAATTATAGTTGCACTGTTTTAAAGCACTGATGTAAATTATTCATTCTCAAACACTAGAAAATTATCAAAAAAAAAATTTAAACTTTTTTAAATTGATCAAGTTCGGCAGAGAGATTTACAACAGAAAACAGATTTTATAGAGGTGAATACACCTTAAATCATTTTTTTTCGACGTTAAAATTTTAGTTTTATTTATGGAAACTGCTGCTTGTGTTGAAAGATATGAGCAATTTCTATATTGCGTCTTCATAGCTATTTATGTGTCATACATGTAAATGAACA
Organism: Watersipora subatra; assembly: GCF_963576615.1. Classification (NCBI taxonomy): domain Eukaryota; kingdom Metazoa; phylum Bryozoa; class Gymnolaemata; order Cheilostomatida; family Watersiporidae; genus Watersipora; species Watersipora subatra. The sequence continues at coordinate 34,606,258 of NC_088717.1, forward strand.
CTTAACAAAAATCATCTTTCTATGAACTTCTCATGTTAAAGTTATTAGCATAGCATTATGTTATGTTACTAAAACAATAATTGCTTGATGGAATAATATTATAAAATTGAATATTGTTTACATAAGTTCATCAGTATTGAAGTCCTAATGTTCAGTAGGAATTCTCAATGTTTCGTAGGTTTTACAGATCATTGGATCTTTCTACTAGAGTTCTGTTCATGTTCAGATAAGCAAAGGGGAGAATTCTCTCCGTCTCATGTAAATGACCCAAATGCTGTAATCAAGATAGCATCAACATTTATAGTTATTCTTGCTCTAGTGTACCGTGTGTAACCATCACATGAAAGGGAGAAGCATCAACATATGTCCGACACTAAAATCTAACTGGTTGAAAATATTTTCCCTTTCTTAATCTAAATTTAATGTGAGGTAGGAGATGCTATGATCCCTGTCCTAAGCATATTACTTCTGTTAATGAAAGTAGATCATACTTCAAACCAAGTCTTAGCAGTCATATAGTTGTAGTTCACAACACATCTCTATTAGATAAGACAAGACTCAAAAAAATTCTTCCTTTCCAATCATAAGGTTTTGAACTATGATCTCAAGTCCACAGCTCATTGCTTATAAAATATTTTAATCAATTGTTGCAAATAAACAGATGTTGTTTGCTCAGGCCATTGAGTTTGTTTATTATTCTTTCTCAAACAGACATCACTTGAGGGGAAACTAACTTCGTATAGTATATTATGACCTGACCAGAAAACCTTTTGAAGAATTGCATATTTCTTCAATCAGAAAATATTCATGTTTTGAGTTGCCCAGTTTCTATTCCTTAAAATGTTGTTGTATATTATGATATATAAAAATTGACAAAAAACTTCAGTGGTAATTTAATTATAGTTTATTGCAAAGGTCATCTTGATTGCTAAGCAAGGTTAAAAACTCTGCAATTATTTAAAATACTTTATTGCTCTCTTCGAATCACAACAAAACATTGTATATTAAAAAAAGTTTGGTTTGTGCCAGCTTTACCTATTTTCTATTGATAATATAGTATCTGTCGTTAGCTGGGTCTCAGTTTAAGACTATTTATAGGCTATTGGTACATCTCAAAAAGTGCCAAATTATTAACTGCTGATAACTGTGTAGTGAAGTGCTCATATTTTAAAACCTATCATCAAATATAGCAATTAAACAATGAAATTTAATGATATTTTGAGTGCTCCAAAAATAAGTATAATCTATGTAATGAAGTCAAAAATTTAATCACTGCAGATGTTCACAAAATTGAGTTGGGTCAATACACAGTTAAACACAACTCGGTCTCCTTTTTTGTTAGTCTTTCAAATCAGTAAATTAGAATCAGATCAGACGCGACTGTTCAACAACTTCAAATAAAAGCTGATACCTTTGGGTGACCATCTTTGTTGATCTAAATTGTGCTGAACTTGGGCCCTTACTTTGAAACGAAAATACTTAAAAACTGTAACAAAAACACTGTATACTTGGCATCAATTATGAAGGAGTCATTTCTATAACAAGTCACTGTACAAGTAGCATTGCCCAACAAAAGAAATCGTAGTTAGGGCTCTTGTTATACTCACATAGCCACATAGCCACCTACTCACATAGAACAACTGCGAGTGCAACTAATAATTGCTTTCAGTACAATTTAAATTGGCGCAGCAAAGTTTCAAACTTGTGAGGTAATTTAGTTAGGAAACAAAAAGGCCATCACTCATGTTGTGATAATCAGCAAAAGTTATTAGCAGGAGACATTCATTTTTAAGGATAGAAAGGAATGGAGAAAAAAGACCTGCATGCTTTTCAACAATTAGTGTTTGTCTGTATAATAGAATTAGCTCAAACATTTAGTATGTATAATATGTATATGTAGATATGTGTGCAAAGAGATGAATTTCGTTCATCAGAATTTTCTTATTAATGAATCTTTTATTGAGAATTCGGTATTCATCAACACAAATTTACTAGACGGCACTATAATTTTGCAGCCAACTTGAGTCACGTGAAGTGTGTTATACTATAGACCATGCATCACCACTTTGTAACAATGCTGCAAATATAAACACGCTCTTTATAAATCTAAAGAGGTCTAAAAATAAAATTGTACCAGAATGGCAAAAATGTTGTTTATGTTGGTACTGACTGATTTTCTGTGCGAAACTTAATAAACCAAAACAAGCAGTGTACATAGTCAGTTACATGTAATAAAGAAACTGAACCCTAGCCTTTATTAAGTTTAGCATATAATAAACTAGTTCTTTCAGACAGAAAAGAATGCGAAGGAGTCCAGAGTGTTATAGTGCTAATACTTATGTAAACCTCCTGATAACGGTTGTTTGAGATGTTCACAGCAATCGGTATACTATGAAGCGAGAAAAACAAATATTATATGTAACAGCTGAATCATTTTATTTATAGTATTTAGAGATGAGATTCAACAGAATCACTAGGATTATATGCGTCTGCAGCTACCTTATTCAGATGGTAAGTAGAATAACTAGCATACAATGCTCTGGTCAACTTTATTAATGCTTCATCAGATATGATTTACTATGTTTCACTCTTATTAAAGAAGTTCTGTTTTAGAAATTCTAACAGTAACAGTTCTGCACGTATCTCTAGTTTAAAACCCATTTTACAGATTACTTTTGAGTTTTTGAAAACATCTATACTTATTTACACAGCAAAGGTTTTGATACCTGAAAAAGATTTGACATTAGAGTACTTTAGAATTGGTAAGATGAAAAAATTACTTTCCAAATAATGATGCAACTCATTCAACACCTTAAGCAAAGCTTTTAACTTGAAGCTCCAAGTGGATGTGCAACTTCATGTGTTGTTGAGTATCTTGTCATTCTCCAATACATTGGCTATAACATACTTTAGTATTAACTTATTTTTTATAGCAATAATAGCAAAGTTACAAACTTATAATATGCATGATGATCCATAATGGCTACCCCAATTAATCTCAATGGTAAGGCTTTTGCTAAAATTTTAATGAGTTATTCTTATGATATGTATGTAGGGCATAAAAGCTAAAACCCAACCATTTACTTCTGCAAATATGTTTGACTATCTGTTTAGCTGATACCTTTAAAACATTTAGTTTTTGAAATCTAAGTTCAGAAGATTTTAAGCCTCAGTGTTGATGGTGAGTAATGGCTAAGTTATCGATATTTAGGCTTGTTATCAATGACCTAAACACATTTTTGTAGACTTTATATATGTCTGTCGTATTGTATGCCCCGAGCCTGGCTCTGAGCGCTGTAACTGGAATTAATGTTTGGATCTCTACAATCAGTGTTGCTACTGTCTGCATCTTCTACACTGCTATAGTAAGTTTAATTTACTATAACATATGCTTTGATGGTGCTTTCTGGTATCAAAAGCTTTAAAAAACTATAGTTGTGAGTGCTAACATTAACAAAAGCAGACAACTTTAAATGGTCAAATATCAAGTAAATGAAACTTTTCAAAACTTTTTGCGGCAGTCACCATTTTTAAAATGCTTTTATTTTGCTTGTTAAGTAATAATTTTTCTTTGTTGACATCTTGAACAGAATCTGTGATAAGAATAACTTTTAATGTATGTTTTCTAAACATATGTATAGAAAACATACTATTTGTATACATATAGTACATGTACTATATGCATACTATACGTATACATATGTATGTTCTTCTTTAGTATAGCTTTTTCTGACAGCCTTGTCGGTATGTATGTATACATGTTGCAGCAAAATTTAATACCGTAAAACTTAATGGATTTATGCATGAATATACATCAATTCAATTCACTAAAGACAGCATGCATTTAAACAATGATGTAAAATTTTGTGAAGTCTAAAATACATGTTGTTGCAAACTACATCAATTAATAACCAATTATTATTTGAAAAACTCATTGATGGCGGCAGTTGCAAATATTCAAATAGATCTTGGCAAAAACCAGTTTTTGTTTTTTGTTGGTTCACATGCTTGCTATGATGGATAATATCAAATAAACTCGGTTCCCACATGCCCATCTAAAATTGAACCATTGTCTCACCATTGTGCGTTTGATAATACAAAATAATATGGCACTTGTGAGTATGTTGCTAAAAGGAATGGTTTATTGAACAGGGAGGTATGAAAGCTGTCATGTGGACAGATACAGTTCAAGCTGTTATCATGTTAGCGGGAGTGATTGCAGTTGTAACAAAAGGATTCCTGACCGTTGGGTGGGATAAGGTTTGGAGAGATGCAGAAGAAAGTGGCCGCCTCAATCTGCTTGTGTAAGTTCATGCATACTTTAACAAAATAATCTTGTCCACGCTTGTTTTGCATTGACTATTCTATTACAAATAAAATGCTACACTAAAAATGTCTGATGATGATGGTGAACAAAAAGTTGCTTTTGCAAATTCTTACTTGACATACTCAAACAATTAGAGATAAAGCTAATGCTTCACATATTCATATATCTTCTGTTATAATTGGCAAGCCAATGACCACTTTACCTTTAGAAAGATAATAACAAACATACTACGGATATTAATGACATCAGCGCTCATATTTTTATTATGAATTAAAGTATCTTTTGCATATTGAACTGTCAATATAATTTTTTAATTTTCACTGTCAGGTGACTAAAACTGTCAATGTGGTGGATTACTCCTGATTGCAGATATCAACTCAGATCGATTACAAGCAGTCATTTACCATTGGCTTACATTATTCTGCATATATTTCACACTCTTCTTAGATAAATTTTATAGCTAGGTTTAGCTTCTTAGATAAATTTTATAGCTAAGTTTAGCTTCTTAGATAAATTTTATAGCTAACTTCCTATAATTTTGCTTACCACCTACCAGCTTTGGTATAACACTCGACGTGGAAACTAGTCTAGTTACATTCAGTGTACATGGCAAAACAATCTTAGACCTTTTTCAACCAGGATGTCAGCCATCAATGATAGACTGGCCTGTTTTAGGATTTCGACATTTGTGTGATCTTTTCTTGCATTGTGATGTTTATGATGTACTTCAGGTGTCTCATTAGCACAGCATGTAGTATTTTGATTTGAGCTTGATGAAATTTTCAGGTCGCTGCACCATATAACAAAGCCGATATAATTAGCTAACAAATTAACAATGTACGATGACTGAAAAAATGGTATTTGTTCATCTATAATTGTTTTCAAAAGAACTTCTTGCGATGTAGACCAAAGCTGACATTTGACCCTAACCCTCTCATACGACAGAACTTTTGGTCACTAGTAGTTGGTCAGGGCGTGTTCTGGATGGGAACCTATGGAGCCAGCCAAGCGCAAGTACAACGCTCTCTCACATTACCATCACTGAAAAAGGCAAAAATGTAAGCAAATTATGCAGTGTTAAACTAAGGTTATAATGTACAACTATGAATGTCATTGATTTTGTCAACTAAAAAAATAAAATTAACAAAAACAATTACTCTTATGTAAGTTGAAGGCAAGTAATTTGCTAGAACTGTTTTATTGCGCAAGTTGCATTTGCATGGCTTATTAAAGCTAATATGAACAGCGGCTTTGAAGAAAAACTTTTTACATATTCTAGTTGCATATAAAATGCGTCTTTAAAACACAGAGTAAGTTTTTGGTGTATGTTTTTATTTTGAAAATATCTAACACAGAATGCTGAGAATTCGAAAGAAAGATTAAAGTCATAGCTTTTAGAACTTCAACAAGATTATTCAGCAGATATAATATAATAAAGTTACTATGATATGGATTTAGTTCAGCTTAATGAAACTAAAGTAACAAGCCACTAGTTAGTAACAATGCTTTGTTGACCACAATATTGTTACAGATGCAAATATAAAGCGAACCAATGCAATAGAAAGCTTTTGTGAATTTACTACTTATATTAATTTTACAATTTGTGAAACTGTGTTTGTTTGCTTTGCTGAGCATAAAGCTGATGCCGGATATCTGTAAATTCCTTTGCTTGACTAAACACCTGTTTATCATGTTCATCGGCAACAAATTTGTAATGTATAAACTTTACTTTTAGTTTTTTTTTCAAAAATGAGATATTTCATGCTTATAAGTTTTTACAAGCTTTTTTCTCAGCAACAAAAAGTCAAATGCATAACCCATTTTTGTATTTGTTTTGATTTTGCTGTTACCACGGTAACAGCAAAATTTATTTTGCTGGGCTTTATTTTCTCCCCTATGGGGTTTGCCAATTATTGTTGTCATGCCATTTTACAGTTCATGCATGCCATGGTCAACTGACTGTATAATTCTTAAGCAATGTTCCTTTGTCTTCTATAGCATTGTTAAATCAATCATCACAACTAACTCACACAAATGTTTAGCAATATTTTTACATAATTCAATGAAAATCTAAAAATGAAGGTTCTTTTTAATCATCAAAAGGTTTCTATAGTTCAAACAAAATAAAATATTTAACTAGCCAAACTTTTAAAAACCCAGAACTGACAAAAGATTGTCTGCTACTTGTAGTAATTCTGATGAGTCTGAGATAAGTTTCGGTTATATACAGTAAAAATAACCAATGCTGTCTGCAGCCTAGCTGATAACCTTTTGTTAGCTCTCAAAGATTTTTGGCGCAAACTATTCGAGACTGACATGATTGCATTGAACCATGCATGCCACACATTGATATTATTCTTGAACAAAATTGTTTTCCATACTTATGAGTTGTTAAATAATGCTAGCTTCTTTTATAAAATAATTTAAAACTGCACTCAATCTGCTCTACTTGGTAGCTGCAAACAAGTGATCAAAATTGAACACGGTCAAACTGCAACTCGACCAACTTTTAAAACATTTTTAGTTTGCCAAAAATAAAAGTTTTTTGAAATTCATTCTAAAAGTAAAATTAAACATGTTACATAATCAACAGGCATATACACCACTTTAATCAGTTAAGTTACCATGCTACCACAATACAAACAATCAAGTTTTATCAATGCGTAGTATGATCTTAATGGTAGTAGTAATCTTAATGGTATGTTTGAGCAGTTAAAAGTGGCTGTAAGTTTGTAGCAATAAATAACTGTTAAGTTGAAACTTGCTGGAAGAACAAGTTACCTTTATAACATTAAATTAAAACTGAAACTTGCTACAATACATGATTTAAGTTATTTTAGGAAGTGAAATGTTTTAATTTATAAAAGTTTGACATTAGGCACTTTTGGCTTGTGAATAAAGCAGTAATTTCCAAGTGATGCCGCAACACATTCAACACCTTAATTGGCATTCTTAACTGAAGATGCAACTTATATGTTATTGAGTGTCTTTTTATTTTTTTCTAAGTAGTTATAGCACACTTTGGCATTACATGTACTTTGTTTATCAAAGCAATTAAATTAAAATTATAAAATTATTATATGCATGAAGATTTGTAACAGCTTCCTCAAGATATCTTCAAATCAGTTTAGTTTTAATTTGTTACTATCATTATATGAAAATAAGGCAACTAGGAACATTATAAGATTGTCCTCATAATATAGAATATAAATCTTTTTTAAAGAAGTTTAGCATAGGATGGAGAAGATGAAACAAAGGCAAAAAAGCATGAAGGAAAACTTTTCACCAAAAAACAAAAAAATTTATATTGTTGTCTGAAGAATGAGATATTTAACAGGCTGCGTACTGAAGGAAAATGTTGTTTTAGAGCTTTATGGATAAACCTACCTCTACTTATGACAAACATCAGCTTAGCTAGTATTGCTGGCATCATCATCTACTCATACTTCCGAGACTGCGACCCTTTGACCTCTGGTGCCATAACTGCAGTTGATCAGGTACAAAGAATTACAGGAATGCGAGTTGTATAATAGCACAATGTGTAAATGTTAAACTAATCATTGCATGTATATTTTACAAGCTTTGAAATTATTGAATTTTTACATTTTAATGCACAGTTCAATTAATCAATAGCTTTTTGTGGGATCTCTTTTTAGCGGTTTGGTATACTCAGCCCCTGCTAGATGTGCATTTGTACAGCTGCTTATCGTCCACTTTAAAACAGATCTTTGAAAACAAAATTGAGACATTCAGATGTATTTAAAGCTATAATGCAGCTAGAAGTTGAATGGAAAACATCCTTAACAATAAACTATAGACCCTTTACCAAATTTTTATTAAAGCTTTTAGATGTTACCAATGTTGCAACTTAATTGAAGTTTGTGTGTTGGGTATTAATTTTTGTTTGATTGCTGATAATAAGTACCCATTACCATTATTATTAATTGGTTTTAGCTGTATCCTTTGTTTGTTATGGAGGTTCTTGGCCATATACCTGGATTTGCTGGTCTGATAGTGGCAGCTGTTTTGTCTGGCTCTCTCAGGTAGGTAAAACACATTCTAACATATTGCTATAAAGTTTTAGCTCAACTTTTAAGAATAAGAGAATAGGTTAAAGTTTTTGGTTAGTAATAGTGGAGGTAGTTGGATAATCTTCATTACTTAAACTAAGTTGTATAGCAGTTCAAAACAAAAGGTTCTTATGTAATTTTTTTATTACTAGCATAAATATTGTAAATTGTTTGCTGTGACCTTTTACTGTTCTACAAAAAAATCAAACTGTTCGGAGTATATATAAGAATATATACAGTGTAAAAATGATTACATTGTATGTATGCATGAAAAACAAGTGCATAAAACAAAGCTTTTTGTGAAGTGCCAACCTTTGCTTGATGAGCATTTTATATATTGTGTCTATTGGCAGACTTCACATTTTTTTTGATAATACCAACCTAATGATAGATCAGTATTTGTCTGCTTGTGTAGTAACAGGTTGGTTTTTTATCTTGCCGGCTCAGTGGTTTACTGGACAGCTTTAATTCTGACTGGTTCAAGAGTCGAACTTGGTGTCTCCTTGTCTCAGGCCAGTAAGGTTTTTTGAGTTTTTAGTAGCTTTGAGAGGCTGAACCATCTTTTTGTCGTTGGTACAGCTGATTGGTTGTGATGGCCCTCTTTGATTCTAAGCCCTGCTATTGCCTGCTCTCTCTTTCACTCTCTCTCACTCTCACTCTCACTCTCACTCTCACTCTCACTCTCACTCTCACTCTCACTCTCACTCTCACTCTCACTCTCACTCTCTTTTTTGTCTCTTTCTCTTTCTCTCTCTTTCTCTCTCTCTTTTTCTCTCTTTCTCTCTTTCTCTCTTTCTCTCTTTCTCTTTTTCTCTCTTTCTCTTTTTCTCTCTCTTTCTCTCTTCTTTTCTTCTTTTCTTTCTCTCTTTCTCTCTCTTTCTCTTTCTCTTGCCATAAGAAGTCATAGCCTCTCTAACACGCATCTGAAAAGAACAATCCACGGGACCTAGAACTGGTGTTGTCAGCCTCTTACTCCTGCAGGCAGATCGTTTGCTCTGCCACTTGTATATTTTTTGGGTTGAGCCTTTTAGTCCAGACCAGCTTAGCTGTAACCTTAGCCCGTTCACCTTAGCGCCAGTTTTACTCTAGCAAATGACCTTCCGTTTTTTCCAGTCATGCAACAACCGACCAGCACCCTTAAAGCTGGGCGATTTGGTCTTGAAAATAACTCAAAATTGGTAGCAGGCTAATTGAGGTGACTGGTTTAAGGGTATCTGTATTCTCTCTGAGCTGCCGAGTTGATCAGAAAGTGTCTCTTGGGGATGGTGTGGCTTCTGGCTTCCCGATAAGTGGACTGCTTTTTTTGTCTTTTATCTTACGGCTTCGGCATTTGCCGTTGAACACCCTTGCCTTGAGAAGTGTGCTGCTCATGAATGCACTCCGATCACGACATTCCACATCTACTTGCTTAATCTTGATGCTAGATGTAACTGCCTTGTCCGATTCTGGTTTGACGAGCTCTAGAACTTAGTCGCTGACTCCTCACTCAAGGCTAGTTAGCATTTTAGCTCCTTTTCTTCACTTACACTCAAGGGACTTAGTTAGTTGAGTATTGTTTAGATAAAAGTATTAAACTCATTTCTCTGAGACTCCATAGTGACAGGTTCAAATGGCTGTGATGTGCTCCGTAAAATAATATTGAAAAGGTTGAAAACTGAAGTTGCTTGTTAACAGTCCAGACTATGATTAACCAATCCACGGTTAACTTTGGAGCTCACCACCTTTTTTGTCTTGGTATTACTCTGCTGGAATTATAAAAACTGGTCTGGCGGCATATTAAGACAAGTCTGCTTCCCATACGCGTCTAGCTTTCTGGTTGTCTGGGTCAGTCAACAGTTGTGCCGAGCAACCACAAGAACCAGTATGTCTTGACTTTGGAGCCTTAGGTAACTGTCCCCAAATGCAGATCTTTTTTTCTTAGGTTTTATTTTTCTGGGCTCTCTTAAAAAGGCCATCCTACTTGGACTTGAGCTAGTGATTTGAGATGACTTAATTAAACTGGCGAGGTGAGGCTGAGACTCAGGGTATCACCAACAATCTATTCAGCAGATATCTTGGTCCACGCTTTTTTCATGGCTGGTGGCAACTCCCACATTCTCTCTCACAAGAGACCACTTGGAGCTACAAAGTTGAGCTGCCATTATTACGGTTGATAGACGCTCTCTAATGTTTAGGGTATTTTGCTTCAAAATGCTCATGCTTCCTAGAGCTCTTTTTTCACCACAAGGGGAGTTTTTAGCAGTTTAACCAGAACTCTGCCGGTTCTTCTAGAGCCAAGGATTTTAGAGATTCCTCTTTGCTACCGATGTAAAAAAACAGTTGCGACTCCTTACTGCTCTGCAACAAACCAATTCACTTAGAATATATAATGCACTATGTACATTTTTAAGTGTGAATATATAAATAGTTACAGTGTATGTACACCTAACAAAAACTACATGAATTGAGCCTTCTCTGTGCTCTGCTATTCTTTGTTTGAAAGGCCAAGTATGTATCGTTGTGCCGGAAAGCTATACCTATTTTCTGGAAACGCCGACTTGGTAGCAGGTCAATATCTTAACTTGGTGCCTCGGTGGTTGGCCTGGTTGTGTTTCCTGGCCAACAGCTGACTGACTGTATTTCTGCCCGGGTCAAGTCAACCCAAGACCGAAACTGCCTGCCTCGGTATCTCTTTGTTTTTGTCTGGCGGTGAAAGGGTCTGGGTAAAGTAAAAAAGGTACAAGAAAGGTACTACACAGAAGCTGCAAAGTAAATTTGTAGGACCGTAGAAAATTGAAAATGCATATAACAACCATATTTATGGCAGGAATTGTGACAAACTTATTAGAGAACATGAAACAAAGCTGAAAAGACATATAAGTAGCTCAAGTAATTGGTGTATAACCCGAAACATATTACAACCAATGGCGCAGCCCTCTAGAACTGGTTATAAAAAACAGAAAAAGTAAAAGAGTTGCCTCCTCAGGAAAGACAACTTCCTAAACATCTTGATAAATGCAATAGTGAAACCCTATTTCTAGTGACACTGTTGAAGAAGCTAGGACTACAGAAAGGGCGGAGAATTCACGGCCAAAACAATCCCCTAGGATGCACCCTAGGCTACAAGACTATGTGATTGAACAAATGTTAACCAATAAAACGCTAGAGATGTCCATGAATAAAATTCCATTCACTGAAATACAATTAATTGCTTCTTAGCAACCTCTTAGTACTAGCCAGACACTTCTACGGGTATCGAAAAATAAACATAATAATCATATCGCCTATTTTACCAAAGAGTACATACTTGTAAGAGAGAACTCTCAGAATAATCTGTAAACTCCTTTAAAAGGGGAGAGTCTACCGTTTGGTACTTTGTATATATATATATTTTATTATTATTTTCAGTAGTACTATTCTCACATTTTATGTTGTATTTTATTTCTTCTTTACTTCTCAACTCTATATACTAGTAACTCATGGGTAGCCAGCCGCATTGTGTACTCGTTACAAACCAAAAGCGCCACGTATATTTCCTGTTTAAGTATTAGCTGTATCTTGTTTTGAGCATTCTCCTAATTGGTTGTTTATAGAAATACTAGATTCTGATTAGTCAATACTGCATCTGTTTTCTTGTTTTCTCATTGGCTATCATTTGATGATTTAGGCCAGCCAATGAGAGTAAAATAAAATGTACATGTATATAATTATAATGAGCTGCTCTGGTAAAATAGAATCAGAATATGCATGAACGCCATGCAATTTCCAATTCTCTCCTTACTTAGTAGGTTATATTGAATTGGCTTTGCACTGCTCTATGCACATGGTGTAGACTCTAAATTATTATAAGATTAGGTTAGGAAAAGTACTCTTGTAGTAGGAATAACCCGATGAGCAGTGGATGGATTGTCCCCCTCATCTTCAACGCTAGTTTTATTGAGCCGTAGGCAAGCATACCCTACTCAATAGTTGGCAAACCGTAGCTGGAGAGGCCCATTTGCTATAGCACTTAGTGCTAGACCATGGCTGGCGTAGCTCCTCTGGTAACGAGTTTTGTGGGCAGAATCTAGCCACTTGCTTGTAGGCAAAACTCTGGCAAGGCTGAATTAGGTCTACCAAAAGACTGGTTAAGTAAACAAGAGATAAAGTTACCACTTTAGCTATAGACAAAGACTCTGCTCAAATTCCCACATACATATTCTACCTGCTGTGAACAAGCTTGTAATTCATAACAGTATCAAAAATATTAAACTACAAAATAATCAAAACTTAACATTAAACATGTTAGCAGAACAATCAAATATTGAATGCCATAACAATATTGATTATATCATTAATATTAGCCGCTGTTAAAATATCCCACTATTGATTTTCAGCACAATCAGCACTGGTCTGAACTCCCTATCAGCGGTAGTTTTAGTCGACCTTATCCAGCCATTCAGAAAACAACCCCTAAGAGACGACCATGCCACTGTCATATCTAAAGTGATAGCAGTGTCATCGGGTCTGGTGGCAGTACTTCTTACCATCATGGTGGCAGAAGTGGATGGTGTACTTCAGGTATGCGCTTTTAATGCTAAATAATTTCTCAAGTAGAGCTAAATTTCACAACCTAAATTTGCTAGAACCAGTCAATCTGTTTCACCATCATACTTAAAGTTGACATTGGCTTACCTACATCAGAGATCTGATTTTAAATAATCTACTCAACCGGCTCCCAAATTTTCTTTTTGTAGATCAAACACAAATTGTTAATAGAGGAGACTAGTATCTATTTAAAGTGGTTGTACTCAGGCATTATATGTTATCAAAATTGAGCCTGGCAAAGTTTAGGTTTTTTTTTGTTTTTTATTGCAATTTCTTTCAGGAAATAAGAAAGTTCATAAAATGTTAATTGAGGAAAATTGACCTTGAAGCATGCAAAGATAGTTCCTTAAGTTTCTAATTGGATGATCACATGGCGTCTATACTGTAATCGGAAATTCAAAGATTGCCAATTGAGTCTGTCATTGGTTGACATGGGCCTGGCTTTGCATATTAAATAAACCATAGTGAGTCTGCACTCATAATTGTTTTTTTTACGAAAGAATTTGTTAACGTTACGGAACATCTTATTATACTCAAGATGATTGTGTAAACTTATAATGAAATTGTGGCATATGATGGAGTGTTGATCTTTTCAAGAGAATGTCATGGGTTTGAAACCAGCGCAAAGCAAACTTTTACAAAGACTTTCATTGTTAATTTAAAGAAATGTTACTTGATCAAAGATTTGTAATATAGTATGTTATCTGTCATTAACCAATATAAATAAGTGTTTTTAGTCACATCGCGGTGTAAATGTTCAAGTTTTAAATTTAAATGTTAATCAATAACAAACAAAATGCAATGAGTTAGTACTTACCCTGGGACACCTATATATTCGCGTCATCTAACATTTTCGCGGAGTCATCCTCTCGCGAAGATTTCATGAGCGAAACTAAACTACCATAACGAACGAGCGAAAACGCGAAATTAAATAGCTTTGTTCACTGATATCTACAATAAAATCGTCACATCAGAAATGCAGGTAACCTTTGTGTGTAGTTGGGCTCATTGGGCAATTTCTGCTAAACTCATAACTAATACGCCGACTGAGCAGCATGGCAAAGCAAATAGAGATAACAAGTTATTTTGGAAAACTGGAAAAGCTAAGACAAATGAGTAAGATGATGGTATTAGTTTAGTCAATGAATTTGTAACTGATGAGGATGAAAGTCTGGTAGGAAAAGTCATAAAATTGAATAATAATCATTGTAGCGATGAATTTTATTACCAACAAAAAAAACAACAATTAACCTTGAGCCATGGCCACCGCGTGCCATAAATACTTGAGATCTAATATTGGTGCCACATCAGTCATGGCGGCAAAGACCTAGACGTCATTGATAGTCCAAGAAACAAATAGCAGCAAGAGATTAAGTTGCATTGTCGATATTTTTAATATAGTTAATAGTTCTAATATAGTTTTAATATTTGATTTGTAAATAAATCAAATATTAAAACAGTTTATGACTAAGAATGCAAAGTTAAATGACACAAGCTTAAAAATTTGGTGCAAAATATTTTTCTTTCAATTAACTAACATCAATTTTTACAAATTTCAAAGTAATTTACTTTTTTTGATATTTTACGCTACTCCACGAAATCAAAACATGTTATATCATAAACAGTGAAACTATTAAAGAAAAGACAAAATTTAGCCAAAATGACCAACAACATTCTTCAAGATGAAATATTATTTTCAGATTTTGCAAAAATTTATGCAAAATTAATTACTTTGTGAAACTTTAGTTGAAATTTAAAAGTTTTTTTTATCATATTGAATCATTTAAACAGCTTTATAAAGTTAATTTTTACTTACTACCAAACATTATTTGTTTGTATAGCCTATTCTCTAGAAATTATGAAATATATTTTGTAAACTTATGTTGTCAATAAGTACATGTCCAACATTTTTTTAATAATTTTAAATGTTGTAAGGAATTTTAGTTTTGCGTCCAAAGTCTAATATGTTACTAATAATATCACAAATAGTTGTTACTTGCACATAAGTAACAAATTAATTTAAAACAGTTGCCCACTAAAATTCCCCTGTGCCACAAGTTCTCATTCATCAAAAACCCTCATTAGAAAAGCTCAATTATTTAGCTGTTTTATACTATTGAAAGTCATTGCCACTGTGAATCATACAACTGAAACTACGATAACTGTCAACATGAACCTTTGCAGATTGCGTTCACCATATTGAGTGTTTGTGGAGGACCAATTCTCGGAGTTTTTTCCCTAGGAATGTTCTTTCCCCAGGCGAATGGAAAAGGTGCAATCTGTGGGTTGCTAATGAGCTTGAGTAAGTAACATCCTGAAAGAGTCTTTTTTTTTTTAAAAGTATGTCAAATAGAAGATTGTGTTATAAACTGACTGAATGATGTAAGAGACGAGCTACATTGTTTTGTTAACTAACCAAACTAACAGTTTTGTTAATGATTGACTTTACAACAATTGAATTACAGTAATGAGTTAGCTGTGCTTCTATTATGAGTAATGGAACTACGGCTGGTTAGTTCTCACGACTTCAGATCAAATTACACCCAAACTTTTTATTCTGTTTAAAGCAAAGTTACCAATACTGCTTTTTATTTCCTTTAAATATATCAATATATAGCAGAGTATAAAACAGAAGTTTACAATGGTAAAATTACTAACGATTCTTTTTTATGATTTCTCATGATTTCTTATGCAAACATCATGAGTTACAGAAGTTAACACAGAGTACGAGCTGATATTGTAGATTAAAATGGCTAAAACTAAGACTGTTTGAGTGACTTGTGTTAACTTTGAATTTTATTTTCAACATTTCTTGACCTGTTTATTGTTTCAGTTATAACTGCATGGTTTGGATTTGGAGCTCAATTTAACAAACAACATGAATATAAATATCCAACATCTACTGAGGGATGCAATTGGAGGAACTCATCATTTCTATACAACAATACAGAAATAATTTATAACACCACCACCATAGAACCACATATTAATAGCAATCTTGGGTAAGCTTTCAATTCTTTTAAACCTATTCAAACATTTTAATATTACCAACTCTTGTTATTACATTCAAGCTAGGTAATCTAATTACTTGTATTTTTGCAAGGTGCAACAATTTACACTCATTTAAGTTTAAAGTCCCGAATTTCAACCTATTCAACAACAAAAACCGTAATGAACAGCCCTGTTTCTGCTTTTCAAATAGACTGCATTACTAATGATTTTGTTGTCAGCATTAGGCTGACAATATAAACTAATCAGCAAACATAAATCAAATAGAAGTCAACAAATATAAAAAAATTGAATTGGTGAGCGCATCAATTGCAACATTAAGGTGTCTATTAACCTATGTATGGTTAGATTTCTATTTTATTGGTAAGATACATGCAATTTCATTAAAAATCATACCTTCCATTTAGTTCAATTAAAGAATGATAACCTGCCAGTATATACTCAAAGCATTCTGTCACACAACTTGATGTAAATTATGACAAAACCAGAAGTTTCTATGAGCAATGTTGCTAGGTAGCTTACACCACATGTTATAATACGAGGAACCCAGCAATCTTTATGAGTAATAATAGTAACAGGAGTGCAGCGGGCTTATTAGTGAAGTAGGCCTTCTATAAAATGTGCCAGGCTAAAACAAAATAAGCTAAAACGTCAATTGTTGTAACAATGGGCTGAACAAAATGCTATTTTTAAAAATCATATTGTGATTTTTCAACAATACAGGTACAAATACAAAAAAACACTCAAATTCGTAAAACTACAGTTCTAATTTTGACAATAAATAGCTGATTTAAAAAGCATCATGAGTTAAGAAGACAAGAATGCAGAGAGGTAACAGTTGAACAATTTGTTATAAAAATGGTCTAAGATGTTGCTAAACATTATACGTGTGCAAATACAACTCAGTAAGTTTAGATACATTAACATTTCATGATCAAGTCGCTATTCATAATATGCACAGTGCAAACTAGCTGATTAAAATGTTTCGTCATTAAATTTAATTTAGGTTAATATGATTTTTTCAATTTTATTGAACTTTAATTTTTTAACATCAATTTTTCTTCATCAAAATTTTCAAATTTTGAAGGTTTCAAATTATTCTGCAAACAGACATAACATAGAACTTTACTGTGCAGCCTTTTAAAGAAAAATTAATTTTAGTTGCAAACCTGTTTAACTGCCACTTCAATTTAAAAAGACATAACTCATTTTTTAATATTGTTGAAATTTTGTAGCATTTGTTTTGTGATGCAAAATGAATCATCAGTTTCTATGCTTTGTTAGTTTTTTTACCTGTTAAGCCATTGCTGCTGCTGATTGCTGCTGATAAATTCTACCTAGCTTTTTTGATGAATTGATAATCAAGAAAAATGCCATAGATGCAAAGAGTAAAAAAATTTCAAAACAAATTCTGCTAATCCGCTTCAAATACTTTTTAAGCATGAGAGTTTCTCAATGGAAAAATGCACTCAAAAATTGAAAATATGTAAAAAAGCATTTGTTGTTCAGTGAAAACTTTTAAACTTCAAGACAGCTTGCAAATAAAAAAGCTTACATTGTAGTAATCTACTTACAAGCTTATACAATTAATTTTTTTTAATTAGAAACAACATCCAAAACAACAAAAACTAGGCCTTTATAAGTTTGTAAAAATTGCTACTTGCTTTTTGAAAGGCTAACCAGCTAGTTTATCAAACGTGGATTTGATCAGTATTATATTAGAGTAAACTAGTTAAAGGGTGATATAAGCACTGGCCACACACAAAAAACATATGCATTACAAAACAGTGCAATGCTTTCAACACTTTTAGTATAAATGTTACCACCTTAATGCGTAAAATAAAAACTACAACAAACACAAGAAATAAATATTGCTACATGTAGGCATCAGAAAACACTAATACACCAAATATTCTCCATATCAGTCATGCAAACTCATGAAAACATTTTCGACAGCACATTTGATTCACAATTATAACTCTTCGTCACTCTTCGTCACTCTTCGTCACTCTTCGTCACTCTTCGTCACTCTTCGTCACTCTTCGTCACTCTTCGTCACTCTTCGTCACTCTTCGTCACTCTTCGTCACTCTTCGTCACTCTTCGTCACTCTTCGTCACTCTTCGTCACTCTTCGTCACTCTTCGTCACTCTTCGTCACTCTTCGTCACTCTTCGTCACTCTTCGTCACTCTTCGTCACTCTTCGTCACTCTTCGTCACTCTTCGTCACTCTTCGTCACTCTTCGTCACTCTTCGTCACTCTTCGTCACTCTTCGTCACTCTTCGTCACTCTTCGTCACTCTTCGTCACTCTTCGTCACTCTTCGTCACTCTTCGTCACTCTTCGTCACTCTTCGTCACTCTTCGTCACTCTTCGTCACTCTTCGTCAATCTTCGTCACTCTTCGTCACTCTTCGTCACTCTTCGTCACTCTTCGTCACTCTTCGTCACTCTTCGTCACTCTTCGTCACTCTTCGTCACTCTTCGTCACTCTTCGTCCCTCTTCGTCACTCTTCGTCACTCTTTGTCACACTTCATCACACTTATAATTAACACCAGAATCTACTTCCACACCATAATCATTCTATTGCTGTGAAATGCTATCAACTACATATTATGGTACATGCTGGCTATGTACCTAGTGCACTTACCGGTCTCATCAACTTTTTTACTGGGTCCATCACTAACCCCTGTTACTATGGCTGACATACATTTCAAATTCACAGACTTAACATGAATGATCTCAATCATTGTGTATAGATTTTTACAGCACTATGCCTGTGTTTCTTTGGGGCAGTTGTAAAGTCTAGATATTTTTAATAAAATAACATATTATAATATTTTGTTGTTTCCTAAGTTATCATATCAAATATTTTATTGACAGATTGTGATGATATTTATTTGTTCGTTCAATGAATGCACTTCGCAATTCAATATATCATTGATGGACATAAATAAATGTTTAAATAGTAAATGTTTCAGTTAATTAACAATGAATTTAATGGTATAATCTTAAACAAACTAGATGTGTCAGATGACAGTTGAACCGATAGACTCTGCTCCATAAATACTCTTAAAGGGCCTATTGCAAAATAATACACAGTTTTATTTTGCTCATTAGCCAAGTGACCAGCCTATTTGGTTGACCAACAAAATTTTCAAATATTAATAATATATTTAATGGTTGAAGACACGAGTCTTATGCCATCCAGCACAAACTTTTGACAGTATTTTGATTATAATCGTAAGTGCTAACCTAAGGCCTAATAACCTTGCAATGTAACTTTTTTCAAAATTTTACTCCTTGAAATTGTTGCATGTAAACATCAACAAAGACTAATAAATATGCCTTTTTAATAAATAATAGTTTTATTGTAACTCTGGTAACTTGTGTAGTCATACTGTTGTATCTGAGTCTGAGTAATTGCAGCATATCTCTATGTGTTTGGTTTTTGCTAAAAATTATCTTTGATCTCAGCTTGATTATTTTTAATAAACTATCGTTGGCTATATTGATTAAATTTGCTATGATATGTTCTATTAAGAAATTGTAGCTGATCATTTATTATCAATATCCTGCCTTTGTCACCTTACAAGCCAACAACTATGCTAAATGTTGCATACTTGTTTTTGAAGCATGATTCTCTGCTTTCCACTAATGAACAACAAGCTACTTATAATTATCATTATCATTCAGAATCATTTTGATGTGATCCTAACTTATAGCCTAATTTCCATACTCTCACCAATTTTTACAGCAGCGACAGTTTTGTCATTATGCGTTGTTGTATGGCAGTGTAGGATCATGACCATATACTTGAGAACTCACAGGAACAATTATAGTCTTTTGTTTAAACTAGTGAGAAGTATTTACTACTCACACTCTGTATATGCCTAAACTCTCACCTTCTTGCCATTAACTGTGTTCCATTTTCCATTGGCAGTGAGAACTTACATTTGCCATATTTCATTGAACATTTGTATGACGTTGTGGACAATTGTGCCTACTTTAGTCGACGTCTGCCAGTTGAATCAGCAAACATCTTCAGTCTATCTGTCTGTTTGTTTATTTTAAATTATGAACGTGTATGGAAGTGCTGTCTTGAGTGGCTGTCACAGTTTAATGTTTTATTGCCTTACTCTGCTGCACAGGTGGTTAATGCTCATTACCAGACTGACAAGTCATTTTTTGCTTACCTTAATAGTTTCAGCGAAACTGGATCTATTACTATTAAAAACATTTTATAGTTGAGTTGCCATTTATACTTGTAAACCTGCTGTGAACCAAAACTTCATAAGCGATTTTAAATAAGGTTGATATATAATACTCACAGGTTTCAGTAAATTTGATAAATGAATGTAAACTAACTGTTTATTTTCAAAATGTTTACTTACTCTGACTACTCAACTAATCAATATGATTCTTTCTAAAGTCTGTCAATAGTGCAGTTGCTTGTAGACAGCAAAGGCAGCGTCTGATGGTAATAATGGTACATAGTTATTTTAATTAACCATTTAGTATCAAGTTTTGGAAGAGCTAAGACTTTTTTAATCAGTAGCTAAAGTCTTCTCAGTTACTGCTTATAAAGAAGTATTATAAGTAAAATAAAGTCAACACTATTACAATAGGGCTGAATAGTTTTGTGATCATAAAAACCAATTGATCAAAAAATGTTTAAATAAAAACTCTAGTTTAGCTGGTTTTAATTGTTTGGTAAACAACTCTTCACAAGCACTGCTATGCAATATGATAAGCCAATAGCTGATACATAATAAGCCAATAAAGGTAAGTGTTAATATAACAAAACATACAAGATAACAAAGACAGTGCATTATGTAAACTTATGTGAAATATGCCTAGCACATGTGCATCAGCATTATCTAGTTGCTGAATAAAACATTTCAAGGTGTAAAACTAGATTTTCCACTAGTAACTGGTTAGTTAAGCAACTGCTTCTTAATTCAGTTAAACTACATGACAATATTTATTTTAAAAATCTGTGTGTACAAAATATCTGAATTGTTTTACATCCTGATGGTATTACTTGCAAATGTGGAGCTTTAGGTTATAATTATCTTTTATGTTTTACAGATGGAACAGCACAAACAACTACATGTACAGCATATCTTACCATTATCTAATGCCCCTAGCTTGTGTTGTGTGCACTATGTTTGGTCTACCTGTTAGTTTGCTTACCGGTGAGTATACTTACCAAATATCTTGATTTTCTCTTCTCTTGGTAGTTATTGAAACTTCAACCTCAATGAACCGTTTACTCACAGCGCACTAATTAACATAATTAAATTGTGCTTATTTTATAGGCAGCGCGATTGCATGAAGTTGAACATTGAACTATTTTTAGCATCAATACAATATATATGACATGCAAGTGTAGATGTTTATAACTTGCTGAGCAAGTCAACTTTTGAACCCACTTTTACTTCACATTTGATTTTTTGGCTTGTTTTGCAAGCTTCATTGAAACCAACAAGCTTTTTGGTCTGTAAGACTAGACCTAATAACTGATACTGTACAAAAGCATATCTTCCTGATCAAAGATTCGGGTAATTTAGGGAACTTCTTGAAACACGTAGTTTGTTAAATATTTTTGAATGCCTTAAATGTACAGTATTCTGTTTGAGTTATTGAGATTGAGTTTGAGGCATTTGAGATAAACAATAAGTTTGTGTCTAATGATTAGACCTCTGCGTCTGAACCAAATATAGTAAAATGTCTGACTACTTTCAATTAGGTCGATTGCATTTAAAAGACTGCTAACTGTTCTCACAATTTTTTTTAGCAATTTTGTGGCTTTTAAATTATGTTCTGGCTATTTGCTTAGTTTGCAGAACTGAAGGTCCAATTTGTAAGCGAGTAGTACCACAATTTTTTTGTCATGTTAAAACAAATCTAAAATATATTGCAGGTGGATGTGGAATAGAAGGAGCTGACCCAATGCTCATATCTCCACCAATCCGTCGAATTTGTTGTGGCCTCTCCAAAAAGTACTTGGATGAAACTTCCGATTTTGACACAATAGAAATACGAATGGTAATACAATTTCATCATATACATTCTAACTTGAGTCTAAATTTGTGTAATTCTGGTGCTTTATTAGCACTTGTGAAAAAATCACCACTTTCTATAATAAACCGATATACTGGTTGATCCTTGAGCATTTTCTAATCGTATAGGTAACAGAATAATCTAAAATCTAGTTCAGAGGAAAATAGGTAAAATAAAAATTAGCACAGTAAAAAAGCATATGCAGAGCTTAGTCACTTGTTTTGAACCAAAAATGTTTACGAACCTGTTTAGAACACAAAAATAAAATTATATAAATGTTTCAACTAATAACTAACAGTGTTCCAGCTAACAACTTAAAATATAAATTTTGTGCTGACACACTTGTATAGTTTTATGCAAAGGAGATTTTGCTAACTTGACTAGAAAGGTCCGTAGCAGGTACCATGGCAGGTACATAAAATATCCGGGATTGAACTAACTTAGTCTCTAGCAACCAGTAACCAAAGACTTTAGTTGAAGACTCGTTTAATGAATAATAATTCATTTTAGCAATTGATATTCTATGGAAATGTACCATGAGCAAGTTTTAATTTGCTAAATGAACTATGTAGTTTTTTTTAAATCAGTGGATAATAGGAAAAAATATTTTAGGTATATTCTGGTTTTTAAACTTTTGCAATTAAAGTACTAGGCACCGTCAAGATACAACTTTAATCCATTCCAGGGTTAATATAACATGGTACAACATTATATGAAAGGGTATAGAAACCATAGTAATTATAACATGCATGGATCGCCTAGTAGAAATCATCAAAATTTTATATAACTACTGTACATATTAAAAAGTAGTAATAAAATAGTATGGTAACCTTAGTAACTATAGTTACCTAAAGTAATTATATTGTGTTTAGTGCATTTATTTGTTATGACCTGCATTAAAATGGAATGTGGCTATGTGCAGTACATACCATAGAGAGTTCTCACCTTGGACATATGTACGTATAACATAAACTTCAAACTCACTTTAAATAAGTTTGACATAATAGACACACACTTAAAGCTAAGGGTTAATATGTATTTTTTACAGTTATTTTGAATTTAAACTTTTTATCACTAAAATTTTACCAAATATTAGTTTCAGGCTTTGTTTCAATATAATTTTAGCCGCTTTAATTAAAGCATTTATCAACCTAATCTGGCAAGCAAGCCCAAATATGCTGCTTTCATAATGAAGTGGATTTTTGTTAGCAGTTTAAGAGAAGTTGTCTGACCGCTGACCTCCTGCTTGAAGGAATCATCACTCCAACCTAGCTATTATCGTTTCACACATGATATTTGCCGAACTAAGAGTTATGAAAATATTTTCAGTAAACAGCATTTCAGTGTCTTTGTTATTTTGACATATGTAATAAGCACACCGGCTGCCAAACTTGAACTACGTCAAAAATTTCGTTGAATTCGTATGGTGAAATAAAACTCGTATAGTGAGGTGAGAAAAACATGTTCCACTTTATAAGGTGACAAAGTCATATATCATGATAATCATATCCTGAGGAAGCACTCACTGTACATCAAAAAGAGTTTCATGAGAAAAATCTGAATTTTATGAAGTCGTTGATTTTGATTGATAATTTTTGGTCTTGTTTTTGGTTGATGCAGCACTGAGCAATGCAGCACTAAATATTATATTAATAAGCTGTTTATTTCTATGAACTTTTGTAGCCTCCAACTAGAGCCAATCAAAACTTTTCTTCATCATACACAAATACATGCATACATTTTACATACTGTACTTTAGGAGAAAAGCTCTCAAGGAGTGGTGCTGAGATCAGCTAGAGATCTGACAGAAGAAAAAGAATCCAAGTTTGAAGCTGATGACACTGAATAAAATTTCCATAGAAATGCTTCAAAATGTCTGCACACTGCAAATACCTTGGTTTTGCTGAAATTTACACCTAATAATATCGTAGATGCATTAATCAACATCTTGAAAGAACTTTTACAAAGCTGTGTTTCAGAGTTTGTCAGCTTTTTATTACTTTATAAGATGTATTAACTTTTTTGGCATTCAACTAATATTTTGTTATCTTATCTTGCTGATTCCCTTCTCAAACCAAACAAACCAAAATCTATTTAAAATCTTTGTTCTTAATATGCACCATTAAAGCTATTTTATTCAGCTAGCAAAAGGTTATATCAAATCTTTATAAATTTAAAACTAGTACGAGTTTTAATGCTATATTAACTAAGCTTAAAATATATAATCATTTCAATTCTGGAAGCACATTGAAAGAACACCACAATAAAACTCAGTCAGCCAAAAACTATCTTGGAAAGAATTGTAACAATGCTAAACAAATCATAAGTTTTAAAAGTAAAACAGTCAATTTTAATGAAAAAAGAGTAAATTAGTAAAAACAGAATAGCGTATGTTATCTTAAAAAAAGTTTGAAACTTTGAAAATGATTTTTAAAATTTAAAGATTACATTGCTGATAAGTTCCAAGTCTTTATTATGTGTATCTAAATTGCAAGTTTTTGAGTTGAACATTTTGAAGGGAACTATTAATTTAAAAGAACAATAATTCCAGCTAATTGTTCGTTTTTATACTGTAATTTCTTCCAAGTTGACGGTAGCACCATCTAAACTACTTCTACTTGTCAGACGCTACCTAACTGCTCGTTTATTCCAGTGTCACAGATCTGAATGCTTGGTAATAAAACTATATGTTTGACAAACTTGATCACTACCGAAAGAGTACAACGCAAATATAGATATAAAAACAAACGGTTAAACTGTTGAAGCAAAAGTCACACATATACACATATGTATAGACAAACAAAGTTTAGTAGATTAGCGGTGCCAAAGCACAAAACAGTTATGTCAAAATCTAATTCATAAAAGGCCAAATAATTAATCTAGTCATTATCTGACTGTCAGGTCATTCGAGTGTTAATTAAAAAGGAATGCATGAAACCAAATGAACCTAATTGAATCTACTAAACAACTAACAAATACATTCTAAACTGATCAAATAAGTAACTTGATATTAAATTTTTTTATTATTAATTATTATCAGACACGACAGAAGATTTGGCTTCAGAAAAATCTTCAATAACTTGAAAATTAAATCATTCAAGGCCCCGCCGGTAGACTAATATGGTTGTTTTTGCCAAAGAAAGCTGAATTTATTTCAAAGAAGTGAACACTGATGTAAATTTTTCTACACAATATTTAAAGCTATTTTTATGCGCATGTTTCTAAAGGCATTGGCCGAGTTCCTCTACCTACATAATCAGTTTAGAGATTTCTAAGTACTCTAACTTTTGTCACTTCGGTGGCATTGCATATAGCTCCTGAATGAGGCTTGGCCTCCCATTGATAGTAAGACTGGCTCGACAGCCAACCTTAAATCAACCAAAAGGGAGAGGGGAGGTTTGGAGGAGGGGGTGGGTGCAATAACGGTTACACCGCCGGTCAAATTTGGCCCTTACTTCCTCCTTTTAGTTTGACGCAAGTGCACTGAAGCTTTTGATATTAGACTTACTTTTTGACCTTGTCTAGACACAGCGCAATACGCTTCAGCTGCCTTAGAACACAATAGAATAAGTATCTCCCTATGAGCAAGCCTGTTAATAAGACTGTGATGGATATAAAATGTAATTACCGATTTGAAAAATAGCAACCGAGAATCGATGTACATTCACAGCAACCGCTCAACAAAACTATTTTGAACCAACTGTACAGTTGGTTCAAAATGGTTCTAGATCTATTAAACCCAGGGGAGGTTTAGTAGATTCCAAAACCCAAGCCCAGTTGGAGGTCAATTAGGTGAGCCTATTTGTAACCATTTCAAGCAATAAAATTTCTAACTGACTGGCCAGGTAAGATGAATAATTCCCAGGTTAAGGAAAAAAAAGGTAAGTTTTTTTTACAGAGATTGAGTCTGATAAGCCAAAAACAATCAAAACAACAAAATCTCATAAACAGGTTAATTACAGTTTACAAGTGGTTTTTAAATTAATTTATTTATTAAAAAATAATTAATGGTAAATTCAATTCAATTAAATAAAAGTAATGAAATAAAACCAGTAGTTGCAAAATATAATTATTACACGCTAGACAACAGTGTAGAGAAATGCATAAATAAGCCCATACAAAAACTTTCCAATAAGAAACAAAAAAAACTAAATAATATACAATAGTATTCCAGTATCACCATAGTAATTTATTAGATGGTTGCAAGATATGGCTTAATCATCGCATCATATCCTGTTCATAAAGAAAGAACAAAACTCTAATTCAATAATTTTCCTATAAACACTAGGTGGTTCATAAAGCCCCCTCCACCTTTAGTGCCTTGGTTGCTACTACTATTTTCTTGTAAAGCACAGTGACATGTGATAAGTTTTGGCATAATTATTCTCAAATTTAAGGTGGTAACTTAGGATAGTGTTAGAGTGCCAGTTTACCAAACTGAGCATCATTTGTTAGAGTCCTGTATGAAGCAACCACGATTCACGCTACTAACCCTGCCTTTTGACATATGGATGTATATAGTGTGACACACCGAAATACACTGCTTTTGTACTAATAAACATTTCAAATAAGCTGTTTTAAAAAAAAGTGTAGTGATACTTTCTTATTACTTGTTTAGAAACCAAAGTTATAAATACATATGTACACTGTGAAGGAATTGGAATTTTTTTTTCATGATGCACCTCACCGCGTGTCGATCAACATCAAACTAGTGTTCAAGATACATATAGGTGTTTTTGCATAAAAAAGTATATCACAGTCACCAATATATATAGCAAAGAGCCTTGCTCTTAGCTCTTACAGGTTACCTTGTTTACTAGCACAAGTTTGCCCTTTTACCAGTCAAAAGTCAGCTTGCAAGAGCCAACTGTCACTGGTAGAAGGGTGAAGTCAAGAGGTGGTTCAAAAGAGGGCCAAGAATCAGCTTGTTCAGACTAAGAGTTAGCTTGTAAAAGGTCTCAGCTCACAGGCCACTCAGCTTCCACCACATTTTCTTCTATTGGGAGCACCATTTTTAAATCAGAAACCTGATAGGGAAAACAGCAGAGCCCAGATCTTGGGGTGCTAGACTCCTTATTTGAGACAACAAACTCTCTGCTGCACTCGTTTTCTTTTGGCAACGTCAAGATAATCTTGGGTAGCAGATAGCAGGTAGTGGGGCACAACTTGGTTTGCTTCCTTTCAGTTACTGGCATCCTGAAACAGCTATCTGACTCTTTTTCTGTTGTCCGTGTTCTAGATTTGATCTTTTGCGGGTTAGCATCAACCAATATGACCGAAGCTCTGAACTCTAACCATTTAATGAGAATGGCTTTAGCTACCGGGGCAGAAATACATGGCTCTTGGTTAATCTCAGTCTCCTTGGTGATGCTGGCTGGTTCCTGGATAAAGTAGATCAGTTTTCTAGCCAAGTAAGCTGAGGTTTGGGTTAAACAGTTTTTTTGCTCAGTACTCTATTCTGGGCAGGATATATCCTCATGACCGATATCCAGCAAGTCCTGGCTGGCTTGATTGCGAGGCTATCTGCTACTTTTGAACAGGCAATTTTGCAGCACCCTGCTCCAGTCAGTTGGGTAAGAAACTTTTGTGAGGATAGATTTTTAGGTAGCCGCTCATCACTCATAGAAGGAAATGTGTATAGCAGTTTTAGGTAAGTCTTAGGTATTTGAAGGTTTACCTAAGAATGCCAGAGTAGCTATAGAAAGAGATGGTGTACTCATTTTTACTTCTGCATCGTTCTTCAGTTCTTCATCTACAACTACCACACTCGGCAAAGAAAAAACCTTAAAGGACAACAATAATTATTGTGGACCGAATCAAGAGATTATTGAAACTGCATACAGCAGTTCATTTGGTCGAAGTGATAAGCAGGCTGAGAAAACAAATCTAATATAGTTTTTTATGATTAGCTTATTTCAGTTTCTAAAACAATGGTGCAAATTATCTGATGACTGTTATCATCAGAACATTCCACAAAAAGTCATATAATGAGAAGTTTGATATTCCGACTGGTGGTACACGCAAACTTTTTCAAAGAATAGTCACCTCAAAAAACTTAGTTTATATGTGAATGAAAACAACATATAAAGAGTTGGAAGTTGACACTCGCATGTTTTAAATGGTAAATATATAACACTGAAACAAACCATTTGATGAAAAGAGTCATCGTGCTAACCTGTTTGTAAGTAATTGCCGCAACGCATAATTGATGACAGCCCAACTAAAAGTGACATTCCTTGGATGTTCTGGAATGCTACACGTAAGATAAAGTTTCAAGCAAACATTTTTACAAACATGAACTGATGATCATTGTTGTATTATGTTTCAACAATATTAAAGGAGTATTTTGTAGAATAGTGCGCATAAATATTATAGTAACCTTTTGTGGAATGTTATGTGAATGAACTATGCCAACGTTATCACAACCTTGTCAGATAACACTGTTATTGAATGACCCGGCAATGTTTCAGGAATGTTAATTTGAAAAGTTTGGGTGGAAGCAGCCATTTAAAGTTAGCTGGCAATGTGAATAAAACATTATGGTGTAACAACATTTTTACCGTTGTATCAATGTGGCAGAAATTTTCCAGGAGTGTTGCTTTGGAACTTTAAAGTGTAGACATCTATATAACATTGGCATGCATTGTAGTTGGAACATTATGGTGTGACATCTATTTTACTTTTGAATGTTACTGCAATGTTTCAAAAATGTTATTTTAGAATGTTTGAATGAAAACATCTTTATAACATTGACTATTGTCAAACCTTGAAAAACTTTTTTATAACAATACTGGGACATTAAGTTAAAAGTAAATATTATGTTGCGCAAAAATGTTCTAGTTACATGAAAAGTCAAGTTATATGGATGTTTACACTTCAACATTCCAAAGTAGCATTTCTGGAAAACTGCTGAGACTCAAAGTTGTGATAATGTGAGCAAAGTTTATTTGTGTAAACTTTTAGCTGGAATGTTACAGGAATGCGAAGTTTGTTTTTTTAAACTGTCACCCTTGATAATAAAAATTTATTTGAAATGAAGCAAATTGAAATTTTCATAGACTTTTATAACAAATATGGAGACACGCCAGGCAAAATAGTACGAGCTGCATTAATTTTAACTGATTTATGTCAAGACAAATAAACCATATATTTACCAATGTACCTTGAAGATTCTTTATATCTCAAAGAAGAAATGTTGTGAGAAAGTGATCAATTGCAATGTTAGAGGAACATTCTGCGAATTGTTATCAGAATGTTTAAAAATGTCTACACATTTGCATCCCATATATTGTTGCGCGTAGCATTCATGGGATGCTAGCTGGTATCTTTGAGACAACATCATAGAAGTAATGCTTGTGAAATATTACGTAGTGGTCTTCCAATATTGTGAGAATTTTGTGTGAGATCACTTACTAAGCGTTTTAGCAACATATTTTTCACAACTTTGCTAGAAATATTTTCCAACAATTTGTTTTCCACAATGCCACTGATCTTTAAAAAAATGACTACAACTAGTCTTGTGACAGCGTTACAATGAAACCGTTTCCGGAATTTTTCGAAACATCTCTTGCGCATTCTTTAAATATGAAATTGCTATTTGAGAAGGAAAACCTTTAGAATAGCTTTCGAAATTTTGCACTAAAATAATTAATTTAACAGTTATGAACTTTCATTTTAGAACAAACAAAACAGATTAAAAAGGAACTGCTATCAATCAGCCTAGACTTTGAGTTCATCATGCAATATTTCTTTGCACAATTTGCCGGTTATATATACATAAATATCTCATAAGGCCTCTATCTACATGTATGTAAACTTATTCAGTCGAGTAAATAGGGAAAAAAACATTTTAAGACTAGAATGCTGTGCATCATATATTTTTAAAGATTATTACACCTAGACAAGCATAGTTGCTAAGTATCAATATTAGATTTTAATTAGAATATATATGGTTAGACTTACACTTTCATTTTTTTGAAACACGGAGGGGGAGGTTTTTAGTGTTGTAGAAGTAGCCAGCGAGACACTGGTGCCGAGCTTTTCAGATGAAAGGTCACTAGTTAGTGGCATGCATTGTAATTAGTTAGTTAACAGGGCCAACTCGGCACGGCAAGGGCCTTCCTAGCATTTTAGTAAAAAGAAAACTGCTTTGCTATATTGGCTATACTCGGCTTTGCTAAACCGGTCAAATTATAGCTTATATACTGGAACCAAATCACATAGACAGAATTAACCTATCGTAAAGAGAGAGAGAAGCCAAGCAAGAGAAGAAGCATATATAGAGAGGTCAGATGTCCCAAGAAAGTCAGAGATCACTGGAAGTCTCTTGTGTGCTATTCTTTGTAACGCACACACATTGAATACATGTTTTTATATTTATTTATCCAAAATGTATATCTAATCTATTGCTTTTGCACTCGGGGTGTTTAGTTATTGCGGCGAGTAGAGTGAACCAATAGTTTCTTTTTGCAATATAATGTAAATTATGCTGATTTAGCGTCGCAATAAGACATGCTAAAAGATCATGGGAGTAAACAGCCAAGTGTAAACAGCCAATTACTAACTTTTAGCTAAGTTAGAATTTTTTTACCATATTGTGAATACCTAATTAGAGATATATGGTTACATCATGAATACCAAATTAGAGATATATGGTTACATCATGAATACCAAATTAGAGATATATGGTTACATCATGAATACCTAATTAGAGATATGTGGTTACATCGTGAATACCTAATTAGAGATATGTGGTTACATTGTGAATACCTAATTAGAGATATATGGTTACATCGTGAATACCTAATTAGATATATATGGTTACATCGTGAATACCAAATTAGAGATATATGGTTACATTGTGAATACCTAATTAGAGATATGTAGTTACATCGTGAATACCTAATTAGATATATATGGTTACATCGTGAATACCAAATTAGAGATATATGGTTACATTGTGAATACCTAATTACAGATATGTGGTTACATCGTGAATACCAAATTAGAGATATGTGGTTACTTTGTGAATATCAAATGGATACAAGGAAAATCATTTTGCCAGTCGAGCAGTAATCACAACCAGGCATAATGTTTATGATGTTTTCTGAAGAAGTCAAAGATATTTTAGTTTCCAAGTTTTTAGAATTGAATTTTTGATCCTGACGCAGAATTCTGGTTTGCCAACATCACCTGTTTGGTTTTTTTACTGTCTGTGTGTCTCGTAACCTTTGTAATCCTGTCCATTTCTCTATTCAATTGGTTGTTACATTGGCAACGCGAATATGGGCTTAAATGGTATTTCATGAATGGCACAAAATACTATCTGAAAATCAGTAGTAAGCAAGTAGTAAAAAAGTAATCGACAATAAATACATTCATGTTAGATATATCTTGCAAGATAATAACTGATTAAAATATGAGCGACCCTAGTTAAAAACCTGTTTTTCTCAACTACAATGTAAAGTAAAATAGTTTTTCTAAGAAGAACTTTTTTATATAGGTACTTTAAATTTTAATTATTTACTGAACTACTTGTGAGGTAAATAATGGTACTTCACGAATGTGTTACTCTTGGTGAGATTGCAAATTTGTGAGGTTGCAAATTATCAAATTATGAATTTTGAGGCCATAATCTGCTACATACTAAAATTATTAATTAAAAGGGTAACAAGTGGATAAATGGAAGTTAATGGATATTAAAAAAATTTGTGGATAAAATAAATGTACATAGCACATAATTAATATTAGAGTTTTTTTGTTTAACTAAAACTTTGTTTTAAACAAAAGTAAATTGCCATGAATTGCCTATTTGAGTTTAACTTACATTTTTTTTTGTTTATAACTAATAACCTGAAATGTAGGAAACCAATTAATTTTACTATAATTGTATTTTTAAACCAATAGAGTATTGATTAAAAAAAAATCATAAATTCTTACAAATTTGAAAAAATTTAAACTATTCAGCTGAATATTTTATGAAAGTTGTAAGTGGTGAGCAGAAGAATGCTGTTGGAGCTAGTTCTATTAGGCACCCAGTCTATAGTAATTTCAGGTAAAAACTTTGTTGGGTAGTCTGAACTGCAGTAAAACATTAAATTTTAATATTTACCCATTAAGCTCACATAAAATGAAAAAGTTACAACAAACAATGTCATTTACTGCGAGTAATGATTCACAAAGGACAAAAAGAATATTGGAGCATATTCTTTGTTTGAAAATCTGGTTACATCAAGCAACGATGTATCACATAAATCATTGCAATAACCACACTATTATAATTGTTGGTTTTTTCACCGTAATATTTAGTTCCTTGCATAGTCTTGTTTCCTTTAGTTTGTATTTAATAGTTTAAAATTAAACTTTGATGATTAAAAATAATTTTTGCAGCGTTATGCACTGAGAACCAAAACATTACAATTGATACTCGAAACGGTGATGGATGGTTGATTGGAGAAGTGAATGTTTTGATAAACACACCCATTGAGACATTTCATGCACAATTATTTTGGGCAAAAAGAAGAAGAAGTGGAGATACCTTTAAGAGAGTAAAGACTAAAAATGGTAAAACCTAAAGTTACTAAGTGAATGCTACGCATTGTCCGGGTAATAAAAAAGTCTTTGATCAAAATTTTTTTTATTCAACAAAGAAAACAATTATCATTTAACTTTTAAACTTTATACTATGGAAAAAATTTTTTTTGTGCAACGCAAACAAATTAGGGGAAAAAAGAAAGTTACTATTTTATATCGTGAAATAAGTGTTTATTTAAAATAATTTAGGAGAAAAAGAATAACTGTAAATGTGTTTAATTGTGAATGTCAAATATTTAGCAAGTAATGGTTAAAGATAGTCTGCTTTACTATGACTATGATGAAAAATTATCTGTTATATAGTTATATGATTTAAGTTTGTTTCAGTGTCAGCATCAGTGAGGCAAAAATATTGTATGCATGCATAATGTTGTATAGAAACCAATAGTAACAATCTGATGCCATCACTGCCCGGTAAAAATCATCAAAGTTGTCATCATTAAACAATAGTAACAGAACAAATTTTATACCATAGTAACTATATTTAGCTACAGTAACTTTAGTGCATTTTGTGGTTGTGATCTGTAAAAAATGTAACATTACAATGTACTACCTGCAGAGTTTTTACCTTCAAGACAGACATGTAACACTAACGGTAAATCTAACTTGGATGAATTTAGTAATTTATGAGTTTAATTTACTAAAAACGTACTTGAAAGAAGTTTTAGTATGCATTTAAGTAAATTTTTATTAGAATTTTATCACTTATTTTCTTGCGAAACTGGTTTTACCAATTTCACATACTATTTACCGTAACAAATCACCCTGGACTAAGGTACAATTGTTAAATTTTATTTTCGAGAGAAGTGTTTGCTGATATCGTTTGGCAGGAATCATGTTGACCCTAAAACAGCGAGAATATAAAACAGAGTTCGTAGAAATTCAAATAATATGTCACATAGAGTGGGCAATCAAGAATATAGTATACAGTGTGAGGCATAAGCAATAAAATTGTAAAAAGATGTTTGGTGGCAAATACTAAGTTCGAAACATGCAGTTGCAATTTTTATCAGTTTAAATCCAGCAAAATGGGAGCAAAATGTAATTTTAGAATTTTAAAAGCTATAGCCAAACACCAAAGAACATAACGAAACACAAACTTGTAGATTTATATACAGTACATATATACATGTAGATTATATATATATATATATATATATATATATACATGTAGATTGAAACGTAGTGTAAAAGAAATCGTCTATTTCTTTATTCTCCGAAAGACAGTCAAGCACTGCGATCAAACACACTAAATATTTAGTCAGTAGAGAATATAGATTTTAGCCCAAATATTTATTAATACATAAAATCAAATGTGTTGGCAACAATTGACAATCTACTATATAAACGGCAATCGTTGTCTGTTTGATTGAGTGTCCCTCTTATAGAGTACCGTACTTTTCGGAATATGAGCCGGTACTAGGTATCTAGGGGGCATTAACGGGAATCTCCGGTTAGTACACGCCTCTATGCATAACCTATTCATCGCTTTTACACAAAAATCACATCATATTCGGTTAGCCTGCCCCTTTAAAGTGCCCAACAGCACTGTTCCGTTTTAAACATCAAAGTAGCTGTCGTATTAAAAAGCACCATCCTGAGTTCTGCGGCCTATACAAAGGTGCCCATACAGCTATACAAATGTGCTACTCATTAAATAAAATAAATTAACGAGTAGTAATTTACATGCAATTAATATTTACTGCCTGTACCGAAAACGTCACTTAAATGTTTGTTGTTTGCGGTCACCGGAAAAAACGCTGTCCTCACCTACTAAATTTGCACATCAAAAAGGTAAGTGCTTCTTATTCAATGTGGTATTGTCTATGAATTGCCACACTTCCAATACATAACCTTTGCAATTGCGCCCATGTTCAAATTTAGCTATCAGCCTACTGCCAGCCATTTTGCCGATATTGCTTCATGATATTTTTTTTCAATTTGAAACTCCATCTAGAACGGTTGTTTTGGTTATATCGTAGCTTTTGCCAACATGTTAATAAATACCACTATGCAAAAAATTTTATTGTATCCATACTTTGTGCATTGATAAAGCGATGTGAAGCTACAAAGCTAAAACGATCCTCTACAATGTTCCTTAATTTTACAAAACCATTACTTTCACCACCATCAGAGTCAGTGCTGCTATTTTAATTATCTGTGCCATCACAGAAATTTGAGTTGGCTATAATGTCATCAACATAAGTAATTATTTGTTTTCTAACTCGGTGGCGTTTTCAAAACTTACATGTACACACCAATTTTAGTTTTTTTTAAGTTGGAAATTCTCAAACAAAGATTTAAGATTAAATTTTAGGCTAATTTTAGAGAGTAATCTTTGGACAACACTGTCACTACCATAAAGGTCTTAAAGATCATTAGTTATGATATCAACAGATAATAAAATTCAGTTACTAGCAATTTCTGGGAAAGTTGCAAAAATATGTCTACAGCGGTCGACCATAGAAAACACATAAATGAATCTACTGTACTTCAGTGAAATGGTTGAAAACATTAGATTTGTTGCTGTTTGTGATAGTAAACATTTTTATCTCCTTCTGAAGCTGAGTTAATTTTACTTTTTCCAGCTACGACTATTACAGAACTACAGCTACTACAGAACTTGCACAAGCACTCCGAGCATTGCGATAGGCGACGATGAGAAGAAAGCAAGCAGCGTGTATTACAAAATAGCACACCATTTCATTCACTTTTTGAAACGCTTGATGCAGTACAATGCTTCCTAAAAAGCCTACTGCCCAAACGCAAGAGCAGATTCATGCCGGCAGAGAAAGAGACCGAATTCGCAAAGCAGCAGCTAGACGAGCAGAAACTGCAGAGTAAACACACCTAGACCCACAAAAAAACGGAACTGCTACTGCAGCTGCTAAAGGTGCAGAAACTGAAAAGCAAACACAGCTACACCCACAACAAAACAGAATAGCAGCTGCTAAAAGAGCAGAAACCACTGAACAAACACAGGTACATCGAGAGCAGACCAGAATTGATGCTGCAGCTGCTAGAGGTGCAGAGACTGCTGAGCTGACCCAACAGCGACTCAAACGGCTCGGAGCAGCCATTACAGCAGCCAGCCGTGCAGAAACCTCTGAGCAGATGCAGCTGTGACAAGAGTATGATGCACTAACTACAACAGTTGCTCTGCGAGCTGAATTTTCAGAGCAGATGAAACGCCGACAACAGCAAGATGCACTAACTACAGCAGCTGCTGCCAGGCGCCGTGTATGGGCTAATGTGTATGGCCGTGTATGGGTAAATGCTCCAGATTTAATGCCTTATGTAGGCAAGGCGGGAGGCCATATATGTAGTTGATATAGTAGATTTTATTGATAATAAATTTTATCAACACAACCACATTACTGCTGCACAGTTTGTATATACCATGTCTTAACACAAGCTATAGACAAAGAACTGGTGATTAATGATTAGTGTTTTAAGCATGTAGAAGTCTCAATTCAATAAATGCTGGCGATAGCTTAGCAGTGCAATAGCAGAATATTTTCTAGAATTTCTTAAAATATGTAAAACTTCTCAATACTGCCAGTGTGAAGAACTTCAGTTTGCCTAGCAATGTCAATTTCATTATCAGTTCTAGGTACAAAATTAGGACAACTCCGATTTGAGTGATTTGAGACTGATGCATTGTAAACTAGCTGTAAACACATTGCATATTTTCATTGTTCTCTCCAACATCATGAACATGTGCGACTGCATATGTGTATGCAGTCTGATCAGCACAAAAATTTCAGTAGATTGCATATTTGGAGTCGTTTTACAGTATGTAGGACGACTCTCAATGAAACTATTGCTTTACGTAAATCTGTTCCCGAACACGGGTAATGCAGCTAGTCATATAGAATGCCAGCACTACTCTGCTAGAATGCTATATACAGGTTTTTTATATGCTTTCTTTCATGGCAGGCTCAGCCTTCTGTTTTTCACCTCCCGTCATCATTTTTTGTGATGTAACTCCTGCATGCGACTTAACTTTTGCATCTAAATCATAATAGTGTCAGTTAAACCAAATCAACAATAACTTAAATGGCTGAGCTTGCTAAATTTTCTATAACAAAGGGGACACTCCTGTTGCCGTTACAACTTGATTCTGTTAGTTGAACTGGCTATTGGACAATTGTTTGGCCTATAATACATGCTATCACAGCTTTAACTTTTAGGCAAACCATTCAGTGCTAGGACCTGGCTGGCTGCTACTACATACTCCTCCATTAGAAACATTACTAATCAGTGGAGTAGACTGCCTGTCATAGAGCTGAGTTGCCATCCTTGTACTTCAGACTTCTTGCGTTTTTGTTTATTCCTGATCGATCGATGGAGGAAAACCATCGACCAGGAGTGACTCAACATAGGCTCCTGTGTCATGAAAAACACAGTTGATCATGGAGGAAACCTGGCTAAAACGTTTTTCATACTCGTCATTGGGTGTCAGGGCCAACATGCGCATTCATTTCCTTAATGGGTCAAGTGACAAAGTGTTTCAAGCTTTTATGTGGTTTTAATGAGTAACACCAAAACTCACACCAGCAAAGGACTCACCAGTTGAGCTAACTATCCTGGAATCTTATGTTCTTGCTGCTCCTGCTGCCTCTCTGCTCCTGCCTCCTTCAGAGTTTTGGTCGCTGTTCTTCGCAAGTGTAAGCCTCTGCCTTCCAGCTCCAATTTTGTCCAACTCCAATTTGATCTGTTTCTCCTGATAATTGGCTCTTGCTCCTTTATGTTGAACTCTCTTTGGAGTTGTTAGCTGACTTGTACTAGCCTGAACCTTTCTGGGCAAGCCTAGAAATGCTTAAGTCGGTCTCACCTGACGCTGAAAACTAGCTGTTGCTCTATCAGGCAAGAATGGCTGCACTAGATCTTTATAAATTAAATAGGTTCTACGCACCATGTAGCTTAGGGTTGTTTCTTCGTTTTCTTCCCTGCACCGGACTTCCAGGGTCTACAATTGATGCTGTTCTTGGTATTTCTGTTAGTTTGCTACCTGCTCCTTTTTGAAAGTAGTGAGCACTTCTAGCTTTTACAACATCTCCACCATGTTCTCATGGTCAAGAAGCCACAACTCTTGTCCAAACAGTTGTGAGCTTGCTGTTTTTTTAGTGAGGGAAAGTCTGTCCAACTCCTCTTGACTCTAGGTCAGTAGCAGTGCTAGGGGAGAGACGCTAAGGTGTGTATTGTTGCACTAAACAAAACTGTTGGCTTGGGAGTAATAAGGTGTACTGTGAGTCTTTTCCACCTGCCAAAGTAGACACAGCTCGGTCATCAGTTTAATCTTGAACTGCGCTGCCTGGCCGTTGTTGGTTTGCTCTAATAAACCTATGTACCCAAACAACGGTTCATCTAATTCACTTGCCATCACTAGAGTCGTTGTTTCCAGGAAGGGTAGGCCATCCTGGCGCCTCATCATTTGGTTTGAGAGTACCAGGATCCAATAATTCTTTTCAGAAATCTCTGACATTGGTCACACTGGGTCCGTGGCCTCTTTTTTTTAGTACGCAGCCTCTGGCCTGTCATCCCTTACCAGCACCAAATCAGTTGCAGCTGGCTGATAATTTTACCGGCCTCAGAAGAAGCAAAGGGGTGAGTCTGCCAGATGATCGTTGTTTCGATGGCTGGCGGGCATACCGAACACTATTGAGGCTAACCAATAAAAAAATTTCGGGGTTTCCAGCAACCTGCTGGAGTGTAGCCAAAAGAACAGACTAATTATATGCAATTGGCAGAGTTCTTGGCCTCGAAGCTTCAAATAATCTTGAGTCAACTGCTCAGCTCTTTCAACAGCATGGTGCATGTTGGCCACAGGTTTCTAGCTAGTGGTTTGCATCTGAGCCTCATGCTTCTTACTGTCTCAACCTTTTCTCTGTCTACTGCATAGATCTCTGTTTTACTGTCTCTACTACTGCTCACTGTCTCTTCTATGCTGCAGAATCCAAATGAGGCATCAGCCAGTCCCGACTGGCTCTCTGGGCTGCTTTCGCAGCAAATGGGCTCATATAACTGAGTCTCACGCGGGGTCTTGGTGAGCCCAGAGCTGGTGAACCAGATTTTCTCAAATTATTCCCATGGCGCAATCTCTAGAGCAAGGATTTTGCCAGTTGGTCGTTTATTTTTTAGCTCAATGAGCTCGCATTGCCGACAGTTATCATAGGTCTGTCAACTAACTTTATCAGCATTTTTTTGAAAGAAACCGGCTCTGTGTTCTAGTGTAAACTGAACTTCGGCCAGGATTTTCAATCAATTGGCCATTTCATTGATGGGTTTCTTGGGTGAAAAAAGACACTGCAAAAACGTGGGATCTAGACATTGTAGGAGCCATTTGCCAAAAAAAAGTATAGACAGATATGTTTTACGGCTTTTACCACGGCAATCAGTTCCCTCTGAATTGTTCAGTAGCTTTTCTCAGCAGAGGTTAGTGTCTAAATGAAAAAAATATTCTCAGCTCATTTTACGTACTTGGGAGAATGCCCCAACCACTCCGCAGCTGCCGGTATTCATATTAAAGATATACAAGCGGCTTGGATTTGGGTATCAAGCACAGAATCCAAACAGAGTTGCTCATTCAGCTTGTCAAAGGCTGCCTGTTCTTCCTTGGCCATGTTCTTTTTACTCTTTGTTCGTGAGTTGATTTAGCTGCTGGGCTATGGTAGCAAAAATTGTGAATGTGCTGCTCATATTGCCAACTGTTTCCAGGAAGCCTTGTAGTTTTTGGTGTTCCCTGCGGATAGTCCAAAGATGAACTGCTTGTATTTGTAAGGGTCAGTAGCTACTTTTTGCACACTCACTAAATAACTAAAATAAGTTGCAGTCAGGGTGCTCATGGATAGAATGGGTTCCTTTTTTGTGTTGCATCAAACATTCCAACTTGGAAGTCTAGCCTATATTTCCATTTCCTGTGCTGAGCGTGGTTTGGTGGAGCATTAGAAATTGTTCCGATTACTCAGTCAGTCTTGACTGTGTGCAGTTACGCTGGGTTGCCACATAGATGTAATTTGGCACCATTGCTTCCAGCCAATTTGTTTTCAGGGCGCTGCTCCAAACTCGGGTTAGATAGTTACCTAGTGCTTCCTTAACCCTGTGAACATGTTAACTGTACCAATGTTTTGGAGTTGAGATAATAGATTTGTGTAGTTGAGGAGCCACTCTACGGCCATTCTTTCAGTCAAAGCTAGTTCAAGGTCATAACCAGTAGTGGCTCATCTGAACTGTCACTGATCACTACCAGCGGGCAGTAACACCTCGTCGTCACTCTGCACGAAAAGACCGTCTCAGCCCTGGCTAGCATCGACATGTCATTCGCCACCTGGCCTTAGCAGGACTACTTAGCAGGAATGAACTGTATCTGTCCAAAAATGTCATTAGATGGTCGTTCAAAGAGGCCTCCAGCTGCTGTAACCCCATGGCACACTGGGAGGCCAAAATGTCATTCTCAAGTTAGGGTCTCTGCTGACCTGGCTAAACAAAAAAACCTGCTCGGCCTTTGCATCTCTAGCCATACTGGTAGTTGTATGGCCCAGTAGAACGACTGCCTGGTTTCATTGGCATTTTGTCATTGGCTGTCATCTTCTTCTAATGAATACCTCATGGCCTATAGAAGCATGTCAAACACTGGTTTTGTCAGCAAGTTGTACTACACCTGTTGTCAAGCGAGAGTTTTACTGGCTGCCTTTTCAACTTCTATCCAGGAAGTAGCTGCTGATTTGGGGCCCATCTTAGTGTCTGCCCTGTACTGGCTCAGTATTAACTTTGCTGAGCTGAGTAGGTTATTCCACATGAGACACTCCTGAGACTGACAAGGCAGAATTTTTGGGTGCCTTCGGAATCCAAACAGCATGCATACTGCAAGTCGGTCCTACTGCTTTCAAGGAAAGCTTTCGACGGTATACCTGCTTTCCTTTTTTCTTCTTTTCTTAGGAAATGGTATGAGTGTCCACACTTTTGGCTCTTGCTCTCAAAGTGTTAAATTAGTTGAGGTAAGCGGCAGAAGACATGTCAGTTTGGCTGTAAAAGCAGGTTTCTAACATTGCATCGAACGATTTCTCTTTAACGAATTCATGAGCATGCTCATGGCGTGGCAGCCTGGTGCAGCTTGTCTCGCATACAAAGACATGCCTAGTCCGTCGTCTGGTAGTCCACGCTCCAGATTTAACACGACCTTGTAGGGGTTCAGTTAAGTTATGTCCGAGGTCTATCTACTGCCACATAGCAAAAGTAGACCTCCTCTACCCCGGTTATCCATTTTAGCTCCAGTGCTTCAAGGCCAAAGTCCTTCCTTCCCAAGCCTTGTGGTTAGGGCCTGGTCAGGCAGGTCATTATGACAGGCCTCTTACTCAGTGCTGACTGGTTTCTTTTTGTCAGTAGAATATTGGGTTGTGTCTCTAGTGCGGCTAGTAGTCAACACTACTGCAATTGCTCTTGGTCGTTTTCTAGGTGTAGCGGCTTCTTTTGGCAATGCCAGTGTGCATGTCTGTCAGCCCAACGGCCCCAATACTGCAAAGGGCTCCAACTTTTGTACCTTGTTTGGTTGATGCCCACAATTTTCTTAATGCAGCTGCTGCACCTGCTGTGTCAACTAATGTATGAGTCGGGCCAGCTATCTAATTAGATGATCTTAAATCACAGCGGCCCACTTGTCAGGAGCCTGTTTCAAAACCCAAATATCGGTAGTTTATTGGCCACCGGATTTGATCTGCAGAAATATGTACATCAAAGTAAGCACATCCTCTGCCAAAATAACTTTAGGCATAGGCAGAAAAGGTATTTGCTGGCCGGCATGGTTTATTTAGCTACAGAACTGTTATCTGGCTGTTATTATGTCAAACCTGTAAAGGCCCTACTAGTCTCTATAAGCCTACTGAAATAGTTTCTCTATTATGCAGGTGTCCTCTTCAAAACAGATTGATAGGGCCAGTTTCATGATGCTCAGCTTGTTGCAAGCTGGTTTGAGCAAAAAACTGAATAGCGCTCGAGTTGATTAAAATATGACTCCTACTAGATTGATTTGTCTACATTCATGGACCTTTTCTTTCAGGGCCTCCTGGAGTTGCAGCAGGCTGGCCTCCTCTGTCCACACATTTGCTCTGGCTATTTGTCGAAATCGATCGATATAAATTCTAGATTTTTTAATCCAAAATATTAAGATGCCTAGAACTGATCAACCGAACTTGGAGCCTGAGGTACCATTCCAAGCTGTTCAAAGAATTTAGCCAACCAGCCCATAACTCAGTCTGCGCAATTTGAGCATCCGCCAATCATGGTTTAACAAGAAAATGCTTGCCCAGCCTCGAGGCAATGCTGCTCACGCTACATGGCTTTGCAAGCTTTGGGAAAGCCTTGGGCTTTTCTCACAACTCACATGAACAAATACTTGTCAGTTGCCAAGATACCTCACTGCTATTTCAAGCACACAGCCCACCAAGGGTCAGGGATGGTACTGATTTCAGATTTGCTTTTGTAGAGCCGAAATCCTCGTTCTTCTCACTTCTACAAGTCTAAAAGAAACTGCCGTCCTTTTAGTCTCTACCAGACAGTCAAAAAATTCGTATAAACTTGCTCTTTAGTCGTTAAATAATCCCACGGCAAAGCGAAGATTGAGAGTTTTTATGATAAATGCATGTGCACACAACTTACGAAAATTATTCATCAACAATGAGACGAACCCTTGTTTTGAAATCTCATCAACAAATTTAACCATCGTTTTGTAGAGTCGTTAAAGTATAATAATGATACAAAACACATTTAAGCCTATTTAAATACGTTACCAAGTCTTTGTAAACAGTTGGCATTATCTTAAAACTTACCCATCTGATCGGATTATGCACAAATAGACAGATTAATTTGGACCACAATCGCCACAAAACGCTTGAAAAGCTTGGTTTAATAAAAGTTAAGACCGGCCTACAATACACCAATAAAGCCGTGCGACAGATAGTAGAACTATTTATCAGTGTGCATTTCACCAGAAAACCGTGTGTATTTCACCAGTCTATGGCATTGTTTACTTGCAATCGAATTTATTCAAAGGTTTCTGTAATAAACGTAGACTGTTTGAGGTGTAGACCGAATTACAGGTACGAAATTGTGGTACACAGTTTATCAGCCTATGCTTTTTGTCCAATCACTGAAGGTTTCATTATTTAAAAAGTTAGCCAAAATTCTTTACAACTTATGTACAAGCTAGGGCCGAACTACAACGCCCCTTTATGATGAGAACATTTTTTATTTTGTTGCAGTTTGCAGAAAACTTTCAGACACGTGAATGCTCATACTTGCTTTCTGTTAAAGATCGCTATCAAAACCATTCTACAATCAACGCAACCAACTTTCAAACTGTGTATAGTACACAGTAGCTTGCCATTTTACTTCTAATTTTGTATTTCAGAGTAATAATAAACATATTTCCTTATTGTTGTTGAATTACATACATTACAGTAGATTAGGCCTATAGCTTAAATTAATATTTTTTATCGTTGTAAAACAGGTTTGATATAGTAGTAGATTATGTGTGATCTTTTGTGTGATTTATTATTGTATTAAGTCAAGCTTTTTAAGCTATTTCTAGAACAATTATATTTCTATTTCAAACAAGTCTCATTTACACTATACTCTGTCAATTCCTGCTGAGAACTACTTTTTCAACAACCAACAGTACCCTTTCTTTTTTCCATTACCACTCTGGTCGTGGGCTGTATGACAGTGTAATATTTAGTACATTATAT
Organism: Watersipora subatra; assembly: GCF_963576615.1. Lineage (NCBI taxonomy): Eukaryota > Metazoa > Bryozoa > Gymnolaemata > Cheilostomatida > Watersiporidae > Watersipora > Watersipora subatra. Next base: position 34,649,633 of record NC_088717.1, read on the forward strand.
ATTTCAGCCCAAGTAGTCATAAATACCTAAAATCAAATGTGTGTGCAAAAATTTACAACCATGCAGATAATCTGCTCTGTTTTGCTACAATGATCTATACAGGCTTTTTTATATATACTTCATTTTATGGTAGGTTCCGGCTCCAGCCTATCGCTTCCTGCCATCTTCCGTTGCAATATAACGCATTTAAATCTCTTACAGGTAAATTCAAATAGAGCCAATTAGGTCAGTTTAGCCTAAGTAACTGAGCATACTCACTCTGTTTACAACTAAGACAGTCCTGTAGCCAAGCCAGCTTGATTCTGTTAGCAGAGCTAGCTATTGCACAGTTGTTTGGCTCATAATACATTCCAGTACTTCTTGATGTTCACGTCAAACTGCTTGGTGTTGGTGTCTGGCAGAGTGTCACGACAGTATTTTCTAAATCCATATTGATTTAATAAAATTTATAGCACGTGCAGTTCTACTGAATAGTTATAAAATGAGGAAAAAAAACGTTTTTTTGTCACAGGAAAATAACACAGTTTGAAAGTTTAAGTTATTTTAATCAGATAAACATACTCTGTTCCATATCAAAATTCAGAAAGTTGTGTTATTTATTAATTTTCAGCTTTTAACTAGTAATAATCCAAATCATGGTTATTCTCTCTGTTTCTAAAGTTTCTCTGTTTGTAACTTGACAGATTATTCTGCTGTCGAGGTGACTCCAATACCTGCCTCGTTTATATTCAATTATGAACTTGCTTTGAAATCCCAGACTTTACTTGGCGGTTTTCAATACCTTTTTGGCACTTTCATTGATTTCAAATGTTCCCAGAATGGCGCAAAAGACTTTTGGATTGATTCAGACAACCATTATGTCCATCGTGAGTATCCTCTAAAGCAAGCCTTTTATAAATACAGGAAAACCTATAAAATCCTTTTTGAGTACCCATCTTATTTCGTTAACTCATTTTATTATGTGTTGAGGATCATATAGTAGAATATGCGCTTGATAAAAATAGAAATTTAAAATTCAAAAATTCAAAAATAACTTTTTACAAAACTTATAATCTTGATTAGCGGCTCAATTTCTACTAATGTAACTTACCGAAGAGAATGTAGCCTTGTAAAAATTAGGAATCAACAACGCTACAATTTTGTTATTTATGTTATCAGAATTTAGGTAGTCAAGACAACCGATTGTTCAAATTCTAACCAAGGCTAATAGTTCAGAGATTTATTGATAAAAAAAACTTTCATGGGATTCATTCTAAAAACATCAGCTTGCGTGGTTTTTATGGCTGAAACCTTTAAATTGTGGTAATTATATTTTATGGCTACAACTTGACATCGTAACGACAAACAAAAACTGTTGATGTATATGCTACTTGAATGTATGGGGTAAACAAAACATTCTCGTAGCCAGCACTAAACACCTCAGGCATTAAAAAGCAGATGACTGAGTGGAATTAAAGAAAGGGGATAACAAGTATTTGCTGAGAAAACTTACTTTTATTCAGAATATAGCACAGATACTGATTTAAAATTAAACTGTTTGTACCCTGCGGCCAGTACTATGGAATTGCATAGGGTGTGTCTAAAACCCTGACCATAGAGTTATCTCCCCCTAGAGTGATAACTACACGAGCGTTTCCGGTGCCAACAAGGAGCGTTTAGGCCACGCCTCTTTTTTGTGCTAGTCAGTCGTAGTGATTGACTATATCAATAACATCAGCCATGAGAAGGGTTAAACAAGGAGCATGAATTCCAGTTGAGATAGTAATTAATGCTCATATTAAAGAAATGATGATTATAGTTTATTACTCTAATATATGCTTATTATTTAAAGCAATTCAATACCTACCAGGGATCGCTAAACATATTATGGAAATGTTTGCTTTTTCATTTCCATAAACATAAGTATTTCCATAATTTTAGGGAAATGGATATGGAAATTTTATTTTACAAGTATGGAAATGGTATGAAAATGGAAATAATATGGAAATGAATTATGGAAATGCTATGGAAATGGAAATAATATGGAAATGAATTATGGAAATGGAATTAATATGGAAATGAATTATGGAAATGGAAATAATATGGAAATGGAAATAATATGGAAATGAGTTATGGAAATGGAATTAATATGGAAATGAATTATGGAAATGGAAGTAATATGGAAATGGAAATAATATGGAAATGAATTATGGAAATGGAAATTGTGACATACACGTAATCCCTGATACCTGCATGACTTGCCAAGGCACTGAATAGATAGTGAGTGAAAGTGAAGGTAATGCAAGCAGTTACTCATAGATAACATACATAGTCATATTGGGGTTGTATTACATTGGTGTGATGGGAAGATAATCAACTGCCATCAACTATGAGCTGTACTACCCGGTGTTGCCCAAGTAATAAACAAGTATTTGGACAGAAAATTTAATTTTATATAACATTTACTATTCTAACTTTTAAACTTCATATCATAAGAAAATATTTTTAAGCAATTTAAAAGAATTAAGAGGAAAAAGAAAACAACTCTAAAGGTTTGCAAGCTTTTTCAAACAACTACAACTTTTAAATTTCATATCATGAAAGAAGTGTTTTGTTGAAATAAATTAGGAAAAAAAATAAAACTAAATGTGTTTAAATGTAAAATAATTAGCAAGTAATGGCTAAATATAATCTGTTTAGCTATGATTACAATGAAAAATTATTTAATAAATAAGGTAATAAAAAAGTATATTCTATTTTTATATAATTATAGTTAGTAGAATTAAGTATAATTTATTTTTATTTAATATATAACAACATTTGCCACTTTAACTTTCAAACAACATATTATGAAAAATGTTTTGTGTAATTGAAATAAATGAAGAGAAGAGAGAAAATAAAAACAACTGTAAATGTTTTCAAGCTTATTCAAACAACTACCACTTTTAAATTTAATATCATGAAAGAAGTTTTTTGTGGAAATGAATTAGGAAGAAAAATGAAACTGCAAATGTGTTTAAATGTAAATTAATTAGCAAGTAATGCTAATTATAATCTGTTTAGCTATGATTACAATAAAAAATTATTGTAATCATAGCTAATTTTTATTACTTTATTTAATAAATAAAGTAATAAAAAGTCTATTTTATTTTTAAATAATTATAATTTAGTGTAATTAAGTATAATTTATTTTTATCTAACATATAACAACATTTGCCACTCTAACTTTCAAACTTTTTGCTTGCTTACATCAAGCAAAGATGTCCACTAACTAGTGGACATCTTTGCTTCAAGCTAGTCTATGTATTTGATTGATATGTATTGAAATCTAAGATTACATGCAAGGGCTGTTTGTGAAATGAGGTGACAATGAATCACTCTATCACCATACAATGTCAATACTTTCAGTTGATGGCAGTCGATTAGCTTCCCATCACACCAATGTAATACAACCCCAGTATGACTATCTATCTTATCTATGAATAACCAATGATATACAGCCCCTCATGTTTGGGGGCTGTATATCATTGGAGTAACTGATTGCATTAACTCACTTACTTAACACCATCTATTCAGTGCCTTTTCAATGCATGTAGGTATTGAATTGCTTTAAATAATAAGCATATATTAGAGTAATAAACTATAATCATCATTTCTTTAATATGAGCAATAATTACTCTCTTAACTGGAAATTCATGATTATGCTCATGGCTGACGTTATTGTTCTGTCGATCACTACGATTGACTAGCACAAAAAAGGAGCGTGGCCTAAATGCTCCTTGTTGGCACCGGAAACGCTCGTGTTGTTGAATGCACAGTTATCACTCTAGGGGGAGATAACTCTATGACCCTGACAGCTAGATTACTAGCATTTACATGACTCTGTTTATGTTTGCTACTTTTAGGTAACAACATTAACCAATCAAATGAACTTTCGTATATTGCGTTAGATCAAAAATTGTACGTCTATTTTTACCTGTTCTAAAATATCTTTATTTACTCATTTTGTTATAATAAAATTTTTTCATTGAAACATTATTACAAAGAACCTGTAACGACTCACTTGTTGGTAGGTAATAGATGAATATAATGCGAATAAAGAATTAAATGATACTAACTATAATTTTCTAGTTTATGTTGAGCCATATTACAATGATTAAGGTTTGCTCAATATGATGCTATTGTAAAGATATTAACAAGCTATTTATTGCATTTGAACTTTTATTGTTTTTGCCCTTAGAACAGGAAGAAAAGGTTTTTGTGCGAGTGTTTCCGAACTTTGTTTTCTAGTGTTTTGCTAAATATATTTTTGCATAACAGGAGTATTTTGATTTATTTAATAAAAGATTGAAAAATTCTGATTGCTGAGCAAACCGCTAAGAGTACCGACACTCATTGACAAGGATGGCTACGATTCAAAAGAGTACAACATTAAAAAAGTGATAAAAAAAGTGTTTTGTTCAGCTCAAATAACTTGTGAGAAAAATAAACCAACTGGGTATGTGTTTAAATGTGAGCCAATTAGAAAGTAACGACTATAGATAGATAGATGGATGGATAGATAGATAGATAGATAGTATGTTTGTTTGTGATGATTAAATTAAAAAAACCGAACAAAAATCATGTATATATTGATTGAGTAATGCTGTTTCTATTGGGTTAAAAAGATCATGCTAATGATAGAGTGGTGAATATAATGAAATATTTTTCCTCGTAGGTTATCAACCATTATTTCTTTTAAAATTCAAATTTGGCAGTCAGTGTGCTGATAGGAATGCCAGAATGCCAGATAAAAATGCCAATAAGCAAGTCGAAGATTTCTTTTTAACAACGAGTATAAGATATGCAATTCTTAATCGTACTCAATCTCGATTTTACGGTTTTTGTTGCTAGCCATTGTCAAAACGAAACCGGAAACAAATAAGTGATAGGATTTTTTAGCGATGAACCAATTGAAACTCAGTAAGAAAATCTGCACCAAACCTTAGCTTCAAGTAGGGGTTTATTAAACAAAATTCATTAAAATTATTAACAAAATGATTAAAACAAATTCTGCTGTCATAAAGACCACGACCAAAGTGATATTGGAAAAAAGAAAGGGTACTGATGGTTGAGAAATGCAAAATTAGCAGTCAAATGGCACTGCAGCGCAATAGGATAACTGCAATGGTAGCTGTAATGTACTGGGTGTGGGTGTTATTATATACAACAAATAGCAATAATGAAAGGAAAATATTTTATGTTTATATTTTCCACCTGCAATAGGAGAAATGCAATGTTTACCAATATTAGAAGTAAAATGCATTGATATTATTAGAATAACCAACATTATTAATATAGTAATAATAAAAAACCAATGCACAATTTTGTTTACATTTCCAAACGTCAAAGCTAACAATATCAAAAAGTTGTGATATTTATATGTATATAGATTTTTAGAAAATTTATTTAACAAAACTATTTACAAAAAATAATAACAGTAACATACTGCCCATCATCAATGTTGTTAGTGTGACTATTACACGCCAATAGTCATCCAAACTTATAATTAAATATTGTAATAATCTCATAAGAATCGTTAAAAAAAAATATCATCGTCATTTCCTTTACTTTCACTGCTTTGGACATCAGTTAGAATACCAAAGTACTCAAATGTTTTCAAAATGTCAGCTACTTTGAAATAGGCAAAAAAGAAACGATTGCTGTACTTCTACGTTAGTTACAGAAACCTTTGGCAATTTGACAATGCTGTAGACTGGTAAAATGTGCACGTTAATTTTTCGTGAAATGCGCATGACTTAATGGTTCTATTCTTTGTAGATCGGCATTTCGTTTGCCGGTCTTAACATTTATTAAACTAAGCTTTTCAAGCGTTTTGTGACGATTTTTGACCAAATTAATCTGTCTAATTGTGTATAGTCCGATCAGATGGGTAAGTTTTAAAAGACTGTCGACAATTTACAAAGACGTGGTAAGATATTTAAATACTTTTATATGTGTTTTGTATCGTTATTATACTTTAGCAACTCTACAAAACAAAACGATGGTTAAATTTGTTGATGAGAGTTTGAAACAAGGGATTGCGACGTTGTTGATGAATAATTTCCGTAAGTTGTGTGCACATGCATTTATCATAAAAACTCTCGAAATTCGCTCCACTCGTTTGGTCGTGGGATTATAGTTTCTAAGGTTAATATACTATTTTATTACTACATGTAAGTCTTAATATGTATACAAAATTTTGTTGATTTGTTTCTAGGAATTGTTTGCATTAGATATTCACTATGGACTATTATAAGGTTTTACACAAAATTTTGACATCACGATAGCAACACTGAAACAAATTAAGATTGTATAGCAAAGGTCACATGTAACAATTGGTCTATAAAAGTGTTTAAACAAATTCACCGTAGCAGCTGCTTCAAAGTTTGCAAGTATTCAAACTGCAGCAGTATTTAAAGTTTTGATGAGCAATACTGGTGTGTAATGGTACTGTTGTAAGCATATAGTGATAAATGGCGCAAAGTACCTTTACCTGAGTAAATGAAAATATAATCTCAAGACAGTTATTCCTCGAAATAACACCACCAAACAAATATAAAACTATTTTATTTACACAGTATTTAGCGATAGCCTTAGGGAAGACCTGGAAATTAAAGCCAGTCAGCATAGAAATATTAAAATTTATGAACCACACATTTTAAATATCGACATAAGAACAGGATAACAAAGTTTGAAATAGGTATTAATATAACTGTACAGTTAATTTTAAAAGGTACACACCGATTTAGCTTGCTACTTCAAATTCCAACCAAAACATCATGGACAAAATAGATGATGCTAATAAAAACAACTTAGCCCTAAATTTAGGTATGCACATTTGCAAATTGGCGATGTCGTTGCGGGTTCAGACACAATATGGTAGATACATTATGTTAGGTATCGTTGCTAGATTTCTTGATTATATTTAAACTATTTAAACTATCAGGTACTTCTAAAGAATGCAATAAATAAAAAGTTTTTTGTAATTCATTTGCTATATTTACTAATTTTTTCGGTCACACCTAAAATCATGTTATGTCGCTTGCTCACTTTTTGTTAGTTAAACGAATGTTCTTTCATTACCAAGTTATTTGATTGTGTTCATACCATACCAGCTTGTTATACAAGTTTCTCTAAAATTTACAGCTCCTCTAACAAGCGTTCTATTTACTCTGGAGCGAAACAAGTATTTGGTTCTGAAAGATGTGAGAAACAACATATCAGACTCAAATCAGTTTGATGAAGTCCTGATCTACTACCAGAATGAAGCAGGAGAGAACCACACTCAAAGTATTCCAATTGGCAACTACGATAAATTAGAGTATCCAAACATAAACATGAGTCAAACCCTCTATATCTACTCTTCATCACAGAATGTTCTCAGCCTCCAACCACAGATAATTGACTTCAGCACTGGTAAATATCATTTACTGCCATTACTTTCTATTTATTTCTCACCTTTTGTTAGCTCAACTTATAATTGTTAGCCTGATGGAGTATTGGCAGCGCATAAGCTTTTATTGACGAAGTTTTAGTATTGGCTGGCTCCACTTTATTGCTATTCCTACCAATACCTAAAAACAAGTGCAGATATACATATATGCATAGATACCTATGTATATACGCCTACATACACACCAACACAAAAATGTACATACATTTCTCAAAGTTGGTTGTATGTATGTGTATATTCATATTCAGCCATAGCTAATAAAATCTTGAAACTGAGTTTCCACATTTTGACTAATTTTAACTCACTTGAATATTTAATTGCTACCACAAATTTAATATTCGAGCACTCCCAACTGAGCCAGACAAGGCATAATGATTTAAAAAGTCTTCATATACTGTATATCAGATGTACATGTTAGTTCTTTTAGCATTATGCCCAAGCGTTACGATGCCCATGTTAGGAAATATTTGTCAAAGTCAATTCTTCTCATGCAGACAGTTATATTATCTCCATGAAAAGGGCCTCGAGATTCTTTCTCTGTTTAGGCCGACAAAAACAGCACGGTTTTTTATTGTTTCATTTGTACCAGTATTGAGAGGTACCCATATCAAGAGGTACCACTATGGAAAGGTACTAGTATTGCTGTATTCACTGTTTTGATGGATAGCTTCTGGTGAAACAGTGACCTTATGAACACACTTCTATGCAAAAATTGTCATTATTAATTCAACACATTTGAGGCTTTTATTTTTTTTTCACTTTGTACTTATTTTATCATTACCTAATCATCTTTTATTGTAATCGTAGTTAACCCAACCTAATTTAGTCACTACTCACTAATTATTTCACGTTTATATCTGAAGCTTTTTATAGTTGTTTTATTTTTGTTAATTTATTTGGCCAGCCCAAAATAATTTCTTTGTGATATAAAGTTTGAAAGTTACAGCTGTTTGACAAAATTTAAAAACTTCGACAATTGTTTTTATTTTTTTCTTCATTATTTCATCTACAAAAAAGACTTTTCTCATAATATGTAGTTTGAAAATTGAATTTGCAATTGTGGTTATGTGTTAGATGCAAATCAAGTTTCAGTGCAGACTTTTTCAATACCCTGGCAATGCCAAGTAGTACAAGTAGTATAGATATACATGTATATATATATATATATATATAAATTGGAAAGTCAAATAGTTTACTTATCTTTCAGCTACTGTCAGTTTCCTGCTGGCGCATTCTTCAGGCTGTAAGCTTCAACCTGAAGAATGTGCCAGCAGTAAACTGACAGTAGCTGAAAGATAAGTAAACTATTTGACTTTCCAATTTATATATATATATATATATATATACATGTATATGTATATATATCGTTGGTTCGTGTTCGGGTTAAGCATTCACCCACAGAGCACAGTTTCTCCCTACCACTCCAGTCTCCTACTGGTCCTCTTGGTCCAAGTCCAGATGAGCACACCACTGTTTGAGCACACCGCTGACAGTCTTTGCAGACTATTTGACTGGAATCATCCGCGTTGCCAGCAAAAAATCTGAATTTGCCCAACTAGTCAACGCCCCTTTGGTGAGAGAGGTCGTTCCTGCAACAGAGTCATCGCAGAAAGCCCTGGTTTGTGCAAAGTCAGAATTCCGGTCTATATAAAATAGGACAAAAATTTTTTCCCACTTCAACCACTGTCAACAGCTTTTGGCGTGTCTCGCAGTAATTGAGCTCCGAGGGGGTCAGTGTTTCTTTGCAATTAGCAAATACTCGTCCTTTGTTATTTTGCTGTTGTGACATGCTATATCCTATGCAACACTCACTGGCACCCATGTCTGAAAGATACTTGTACATGCTTTTCAGACAAAGATAATATAGCAAGAGAGCTGTAGGGCGGCTATGGCAAAGTGTGTCAAATTCTGACTGCTAGTTGCTCATGAATTGCCAAGGTTTTTTTCTTTTTCACCAGCAAATGCAGGTGCCATACAATGATGCCAAACCTTGGGATATACTGCAAACGGTATCTGGCAGTACCCAAGAACCCTCACAGTTTCTGGACTCTACACGGAGTAGACTTCCGCTCAACCACTTTCAATTTGGCGACACCTCCACTATTCGATATGCCGCCCAGGTACCGCGCCTGACTCTGAAGCAGTTTACAATTGAGTTTGAACCAGGCTTGATGTAGCTGCTTGCACAGTTTCTATAGTTGCTAGACATGAGTCTTAAAGTCAGGGGGCTTGAAAATTACCTATATACCTAGATACCTACATGTAGATAGATCTAGATATAATAGCAAAGTCTTAGATGAAGCCCATGTAACACTCTTTCGATCAGCTGATGCATGGTGGTTGAAGCGGATGCCAGTCTAAAGAAAATGACTCTCCCCTTCCAAAATTCTGAGCAAGTGATGAATATCGATTTTTCTCTTGCATCTTTGTCTTGCCAAACCTGCAAGTATCCATTGATGAAATAGAAGATGCTAAAACATGAGCTTACATCTAGACCATCCAGGTTTTGGTCTATTCTAGGAAGATAGTAAGCTCTTTTTTCCCTTACTGGGTCGATCCTGGCATTATCTACAAGAAACTGCCATTTTCTATCTTTGTTCTGTACCAAAACAATAAGTGAGCTTCATGCATTTTTTGGTTGCTCAATTAGCTCTATATATTAGATCAATATTGCTGTCTCCAATGCTAAACGCCGATCCATATTTAGTCAACAGGGTAACCAGTGTTCCTGCTTGTTCTTTTGCTTTGTGTGCTGGCATGACGTTTTTGCAAAATCATACAGCTCCTGGAGATGCTGGAGGATTTGTGGGGCAACCTCTACTCAAGTGATCAGCTTGGCAGGGTTTTTTGATAACACGAAAGCCGGCAATGAGAGAAGACACTTCCGCACTCATGTATGTGCTAATTCTAAATCCGGAATAGAGATCAAGAGGCTGTAGTTTGGGGTAGAAGCACCTAACCATCTCCTTTCCTTTTGCTCTGAGCTCATTCAGGCTTGTGGCTAGAGGCAGACCATCAGGGTACCCTTCCATTTTTCCGAGTTAACAGAAATTCTGTGTAAAAAATTGCAACTTTTGTCCTCAATGGCACCAGCAGGTTTCTAATCACATATTCTTTATTCTGGAAAGGTTTCTTCATTCAGTTGGTACCGGCCAACGGCCTCCCATCTATCTTCCCAATGGTTTGTTCAAACTTTATCAAGCATACATGTAGGTGTGCCATAAATATGGGTATGCCCAAAAAAGCCTTTGGGCTAATGTTGCTGACTGTGAAGACTTCTTCAATCTTCATTTTGCGGAGTCTTACCGGGAGCCGGATTATCTCATAAAAGCGCAATCTAGTTTTGTCAGCAAGCAGTCCATGGGTGTTGCTTCCCTCCAAATAGTCAACTAACACCTGAGGAAATTGATCAAACGCCTGTTTTTCTAGCAGATTGGTTGTGCCTCCGGTGAACAACAGGAATTGCACTGTCCAACCATCATTTTTGCTCGGCAGGAAGTAACTGATGGAGTGGGAGTGTCATTGCAGGTGTTCTTTCAGAGGTTGCTTGTGTTCAATGGGGGGGAGGCCAGTCCGTTTGAGCAGGGAAAGAACTTGCCCGAGTTTGTTTAATTAGGTAGTGAACAGGAGACTGTCTTCTGCAAATTGGTGCTCTGAGTTCCCTGATAGGAAGCCATAGCACTTGTTTCCAAGTGATAAACACATGATTATTTTATGTGTAAAGGATGGAATGCACTTTGAGTAGTTGTGGGGGCTGTTTGAGGTGGGAGTTTTATTTGACATGATTGCCTCAGAAAGACTAATATTCATGAGGCCTTAGGTAAAAGGGAATCTGGATTCTGTTTTTTTTTTCTGATTACTACATAAGCCTTATTGCAGTAGTAGCCTAGTAGCCAGTGCTTCTGCTGCAGCTTTCTTCCGCTTTCGGATCCCTTTTTTTCTAATTTAGGCACACTCCACACTCACAGCAGATTGTAGGCTTATTTTCTCAAGTCTCATTTAGCTTTTTTGACAACAGTTTGACTTGATATGCCAGCCAGTTTATAGGGAATAAGAATAGCTTCAGGGTATTTTGTTTGATCTCGAGTACTCTGTTTGGCTCTGAGTATTTTGTTTGACCATTGTGTTATGTGTTTTATTTAGTTAAGTCTACTGCCATTTTTATCATTGCTTGGTCAGACATGCCCAGATTCTGTTTCGTGCTGGGTTTGATCTATAGAAGTGCTCTTTCGGCCTGTACTGCAACTACGATAGTTACCGTGAGCACTGTTAGAAGATTGTTCTGTAGTAAAGGGTAGTTCAGTGAGTTTGAGAAATACTCCATGATTCTGCTGCTCTGAAAATGTTTGGGCAGCTCCGCGTATGCTACTTGGATGGTGTGATCCCAGCTGCGTGTTCTTGCTGGGAGGTCTAGTTCCCTTTCATTACACTGCTCAGTTTAGCTTAGACCTGTTAGGGCGATAACCCAAATTAAGCTTTGATGGCTTCAAAGATTGCTACCATTGCGTCCACTTTTTGGCAGGGCTTTGCCTTTTCTTTTAATGCCCTCTAAAATGCAGTGTCTTGGCCTCCTAATCCCACCTATGTGCAACTGTAAATTTTCTAAGCTGGATAATCAAGTATTGGGGTCCCTGATGCCATTATACTTGGGCATTTAAAACTGGGGGGGTCAATTTTGGGTTCTATAGCGTCAGCTAGTCTGTCTATGTCTCGGTCTACACTCATTGCCTTTTCTTAAAACAAGATTTTCAGTAAGTGCTGAGGATTTTAATTCTAATTTGAAATTTAATTTTTATTTGAATTAAATTCAAATTTACAAAATTTTACCATAGTTTTTTAGGATGCATCCTGTTTAGGAATGCACTAACAATATTTGGACACGACTTGGTAACTCATGTCTCTAATAAGAGTCACACTTTAAAGACCAGCTCATTATAAAATTGTGAACATTTTAAAACGATAACTTACATAGTCAAATGCAAAAAAGCAGATTAACGTAGTTGTTTCTATGAGCACAGTACTTATTTTGTAAAATTTGAAATATATGTAATGATATTTAAAACAATTATTTTTATTCCGATAAGATTTATAGTTCCTTTAGGTTCTCTTCAGCTTCTATTAAACTTTGTTTGTAAAATGCATGTATTATTTTTAAGTTTTTTTTTCTGATGATGTGTGACTAAAAACCCAGAAATTATCAACATTCTGAATTAAATCAATAACTCAAATCACTGGGTGAAATCAAGCCGTTTTATCAAGCAACTACTACTATTAATATTATACTTTTTTTGGCCCGTGATAATTAAAGCAAGTACTGAATGCGTAACATGAGTCTTTTTACTTTTCTCTAACAAAGTGGACTTATACATGTACTTACAGTTTGTTAGCATAGCAATTAGTCAATATAGTGAATCTGCTAGTGACAAATATAATTAATAATAAGGTAGCATTTATATTAGGTAACAATTTTTATTTTTGTCAATTGGATTTGAACAACATTTATTTTGTTTTCATAAAAATATTGTAACTTTATGCAAGTCCTTTTTTGATAGCAGCATAAAGCTTTGCAGTTGTTTAAAAAAAACAAGTTCATGAATTTGTATTTTTTATATGAAAGTTTTTTCATGAGGAATAGTATGTATAGGAGTTTCAATATGTGATGCATTTACTTTTAGGTCCACGACCTCCCACTAACTTAACCTACGAACTCGGAAGACTTCTGCACATTTCATGGGACTTGCCGTTGATTGAATATGACTACCTAATTGTTGATTGCAGTGCTGACAGTTTAAACTACACCATTAAAAATTTTGTAAGTATTCAGTTGGTTCTTGATAATTTAATGCAATTTTAATCCTCTTTAGAATTGTTTTATTTTTTTATCTATTCAATTTGCATGGGGTAGTTTTTATTTCAACTGTCTGTAGACTTACGTTGATAGTAAAACATCCAGTGAATTTGAAACAAAGACTGGCACAGTTGTTCAATGCAAGCTTTATACCGTCTGGAGCAACTATACTATATGGAGTGCTGATCTTGTATCAGAGACCTCAAATCTATCCATCACTATACGTAAGTAAGACAAGCAAAAGCCATAAAAGCATTTAGATTATGAAATTAACCAATCACTTATTTGTTAAGGTTGTAATAAAACTGGAAAACTTAATAAAGTTTAACCTCTCTAAAAGTTTTTTTTATTTTTAAAAGTGTTTAATTTTGTATATAGGCCCTACTTAGGAATTTGTTATTATTGAAAAAATAACAAAGAACCATATGTGATGGGATAATGTGCCCAAACTAGTTTGTACAACTTTCGCAACAATGGTTGATCCATCTTCAAGTAATTATAATAAAATTATCAAAATTTCCTATGTTACAAGGGTACTAAAATCAGCTTTTAAACAATGAAAGGTAATGTAGTTGCCTGCCATTTGCTATTAGCCTGGCACATTGTGAAATGATAATTTAAGTAAGCTTACTAATAAAAGCTATAAAAGCAAGCATACAACTTTGTTGCACTAAAATAGAATACGGTAGCACATTTCTACCCACATATATTACCTGATTTTTCCATTTATCTAGCATAATTAAATGGTGAAGGTATTTGCCTGGTAAAAGGAATGCTCCAAGAACACATCTCATGGGATACAAATTATTAATCTCAATAATGTAATTGCTATAGCTGGACAAACTGAACTTTATACACACAGACAACCAACCTTTGATATACCTTATATCTTATTTAATCCTAAACCCCCCTCTTAAAATATCTCATGTAACAATGGATTGTCTTGTGTCAGGAAAAATTACCAAATAATTTTCCCTTTTCAATTTTAAAATTTGTTACGACTCACTTTTCTATGGTATAGTGCTGCCAATGGCTATGTGCACACTTATTACACAATGCCTGTAAGTTATAAAATAGGAGAGGTGTTAGGTTTGTGGGCGGTTGGGCTAAACTTTTAAAGCAAGTTATAATGCTTTTAATACGCGTTATGTTTGCGAAAGGGTAAAATTTGAAATTTTGTAATAAATAAAAGTGAAACCGTTGTTGACAAATATTGCAATTTAGTTATTCATTGGACAAGGTTTTATTTTCTGCATTAAATCATTTTTTGCACATGTGTACTTAAAATTGTCATAATATGAGTTTGTTGGCACAGCAGATGTAAGCTTGCAAGTTCTACCAAACCTTAAATTTAACCAGTATACATTTACAAAATACTAAAGAGCTAACACATCCAACAATTGGTAATACTCATTTACGATTTTACTGCCTAACCTGCAGTAATACAAAAAAGTGTAACCACCGCTATTAAATGTCATTTAGTTGATTACATGTAAATATTTTGGAGCAACTTGTTTTAATACTTTAATAACCAAGCTCTTTTATGGCACACTGAAGGCAAAAAAGTGAGTTACTGAAAGAAAGTCTATTCTTTGATATTTAAATTCAAGATTCAGCTTCTACTGAAAAGACAACAACCAAAAATTGACATGAATTATATAGTAACTAATTGTATTCCTGCATAGATTTCTTTCCTAAAATAACAAGCCTGATGTTGAACTTATCTCTTCAGACTTACCACTATTTCAAAAAGATGTGCTGTGTAACTAACTATCACGATAAAGTGAAGCTACAAGTGCAATCATATGTTTTAAATTAGCCTTACAACTGAAGAAGAAGTACTTAATTTTGTTAGTTGTGAAAAAGAGGAGTAAACTTGTTTAAAGTATGTAAGAAACTGAGTTTTACTAAACAGAAATATAATGTTAGCTGTTTTTACAAATTTTGTTTGAAAAAAACAAAGCAATAGAAACTGAATTCAATTTGAAGTTGACCGAAAACTTACATCGTACCCGATGCAAACGCTTATTGTCTGGCATTTATGGCTCGAGCAAACTGTTGCATTTTTAGCTGTCTCCAATCTCTTGAACCAGAACTTAACCTTCAGTCAAGATTATGAAACACCTGAACTGCCTGATTCTAGTTTTATCATAAGTTTGCAAACAGAAGAAAAAGCTAAAGCAGAGTTCAACAGTGTTTATGTTTGGATTTACTACATCAGTGTAAGGGATGGTTCAAAAGAACAATTGGCTAAAACCTCTTACCGAAGTAGGTTTTTATTTGCTATACCATAACTACCAGTAGAATATTAACCAGGTTCGCACCGTTGCTCTTGATAATACGAATTAGCACAGCTATTCATGTAAATATTACTTTAGTTTATAATCTGGTATATAACTGTTATGATATTCAGTAACTATTTAGCTATGGTTTTCCGGTGTTGTTGATTCAGTGTTTCGACACATGTGTAGAGTACTTTGAAAATTATTTAGAAGACATTCAAGTTGAGTCTAAAAATGTGTGCTTCCTAACTGAAATAGAAGTCATGGAGAAAAGAAACAGTAGCTTTTTGATTTGAAACAAACTTATCAAGCTTTTGATAAAATGACTCCAGTTGAAAAAAAAATAAAAATTATCCAACCCTAAATACAAACTATTGCTAAAATTAATTTACAATGATAAACTTATTTGACTTGTTTTGTTAACCAAAGAATATTTCTAAAATAAAACTTTGGTGGCAGTTCGGTCTCAAAATATACTCAATAAAAAATTACAAAATCCAATGTATATGCCTAAAACTATCAACATGTAGTATTTCAGTTGATGTTTTACAATTGGACTGATTTATTATATTCAGGCTCTTTATGCTCGTTGTATACAGTGATAAAAGTTTTACAGTAAAAAAGTAAATAGTAAATAGTAAATTAGTAATTAATAATAAGTAATTAGTAAAATTAGTAAATAATAATAATACAGTAATAAAATTTTTCTGAGGCCCATTCATGCCACTTGCACAAAATCTTCAAATTGGCTTTTACAAGAAAAATTAATTTTGCACTGTTTGCTGTAAACATATACTAAGATTATGCTAATTTGTTGCCCAAACCAGAAATAGTTTAAAGTACCGCAGCTGCCGCATTTTATTTTATTTTATAACAGAAGCAGGTCGGTCGGATCATATTTCCAAGGCCATGCTGTATTAGTGAAAAGCTTCGCCTCACTCAGGAATTTGAGTTGGACAATTCATTTTACAAATTCATGTGCTAACCACTATACTAGCACCCGTTTATCATCTTGCAATTTAATTTCATGCACATAAACCTTACTTATGAGAACCTCTCATTGTGCACAAGACTGCCGATTATGATAATAATACTTCTGTTTAACATATTTGAGATTCTGCGCAACAATTTATGTTTCACCGCGTTTGGCTAGCATCTACATTTTTATTGCAATTTTCTAAAATAAAATTATTATTCCTTGTAGTTGAGTTTGCTTTTACATATACTAAATTTAAAAGCTGTTTTATAAACTTCCTGTAAACACATAAATTTTTAAAACCATTGATACCCCTACCCTATTTAAACTTAAGCAATTAACTTAATGTAGTTTGAAAATTGATAGGATCTGGTCAAGTTACCTTTTAATAAAATATCTTTAGGAAATGTTACCAATTATACTCGGTTATAAAATCTTATACCCAATGAAAGAATACTTGTAAATTGTTCACAATATACTCCATCAATTTATAATGCAACCAAATTTCCTTCCAAAAAGTAACAGTGGCTGTATTTTTTGAGGTGAAGATTTTGAGATGCTTTTGTCAACCCAAAACTCTTCAAGAGTTATTTCAAGAAGAATTCATGTAAACATTACCTCTGATGATTTTCCATTAGCCAATCATCACCCTATTCCTGGTCTTAGTTATTCACTTCAGACTCAAGTAATTGGCATAACTGATGGCGTTCTGCTGGAAACAAAGGCAACAATGTGTAAGTTATGCAGGGATTAAAGTTCAAATGAATAAGTGTGTGAAAATACACACAAGTTGTATGCTGTATTGAAAGAACTAAAAATCTATTGTTAGGTTGTTTGATTTGACAAAAATTACATCTCGGAAAAATGAAATACAAAAACCTTAAAATTTTAGGTAACACACAATCATGCAACTAAACAATGATTTCAAATCTAATAAGCTCTGTTAATGAGGCAATATATGCGAGAATTTAACCAATGTACAATTTTGAGCAAAAAATTTAGAACTCACGAATGTGCTTACTAAGACATTACTGAGCTTAAATTTTTGAAGCTGTTATGGTCATAAATGATTTCAAACAAATCATTGCTATTGTATAAATCAGTATCATTACATTTTGTATGTATAATTAAAAGCTCAAATGCGCAATTGCATGAAACTACATATATACCAAATTAAGTGACTTAATAATTGATTATTAGAGTTTCTGCTTCGGCATAATTTACATCTGAGCAAATTTAAACAGAAAGACTATCATTTCAGATAACATACGACTGAACAGTTATTATAATTTCAATATGCTCTTTTAAAAGAGGCAATAATTATATTCTAGAATTTAACTTACATGTATATAAAAATAGTTTTTATTTCTTAAAGAATTACTAAGCTTAAATTTATAAAGCCGCAATTGTTATAAATACTTTCAAGCAAGCTTTTGCTATCAGATAAATCAGTATTATTACTTTTTCATCAGTTTTGAACTTAATAAATGCTCTTAACAACATCCAACAACTCAGAACTCTTTCAACTTTAAATGTTTGAAGCAGTTTACATTAGTTATTATTAAAAAACCTTCAAAGTTTCCTTTTTGGTAATAAAATGAAACCTTCTTTTAGATAACCACATTGTCTCAGAATGTGAATATTATTTACAGTACATACTGTTTTCAAGTAATCTAATTATAACTAAACTTGTTTCTAGATATTCTGAACATATAAGGTTTTTAGTGACAAATCCATTAGATAATGTTGCACAGAGCTCACACATTCATAAATCTTTTTATTTGTTGATAGATCAGTCTGATGTATTCTTCTTAATATTTTCAATTAGTCAGAGTCTTGGGTGAATTTAAGGTTGTTCATACTTGCATACTTGCATTCTTGTATGATTACTATTTCAGCTCCATTTCCTGTTGCTAACTTAAGAATGACAAGCATTCCCCTTTCTCCAGAGATTACTTTGGTATGGTCTCTTGATGAGAGAGGCTATATTGAAATTATAAAAGTGAAAATTTGTGAGGCTAAGTTCCCAGCAAAATGTCCAGTCATTAGAAACTTGAAACCAACAGAAACTCGCTGGCAAACATCTGAGCTGCCAGCTAAAGGCTTTTACAGGATTTGTGTAACGACTAAATCAAAGGATGTAGAAAGCCCTTGTGCTGCTCTTCCACTTGAAATTGGTTAGTTGTTACGAATAATGCTGATACTGTGATAATTAGAGTATAGCTCAAGCCAAATCCTGACCAGCTCAAACCAACCAAATGTAGTGTTTGAGTTGAATAACACTTAAGACATAAGCAATGTGATAAAGAATGCTATTTTGCTTTGTGCTCTTATTATACCGCACGATTGATAAAATAACAAACTGTTACAGATTTCTTTAGAAGCCTTTTCGTAGAGATCAGCAAAAGTTTTAATTGATATAGTTTAAACTGAAGCCTTTTAAAACTTTAAACTGATAAAATTAGCAGATAAAATTGAAGGCATAGAGTATAATGAATTACCATATTGAATGGCAGTTAATCTATGCAGGTGGCTTTGTACATTTTTTTATTTGAATTACACTCTGGCTATACAGCCATGTGTCAAGTTTTTTTTATACCTAGTAGATACTAATATATATATATATATAAATATTCTTTATTTTATATTTTCAGATTTTAATTAAGGTTTTTCAAATGTTTCAAGCTCAAAATACCTATGACAAGGTCAAATGTTTAACTTCAGCTTCACTTTAATTGAAAACAGCTTTTCTTTACTATAATTTTCATTGATAAAGTCTTAGCTCTCATTTATTAAAAAGCACTCTCAGCATTTATCATTGTTGTCTCTCAGATTGAGCTTTTTCTAAAAAGGAGACTAAATTCATTCATCAGCGTAATGCGAAAGCATTTTTAATCAGAATAAATTTTAATTTGCTTTGGTACCTTGATAATCTTTGTTGGAAGTAAATTGAAAATTCACTAACCATCAATTAAAATCTCACATAGCACACCGACTTGTACCATTTAGTATTATAAGCTGAGTGACTTCAGCAACAATCTAGCTATGTCTATTGCAGACGATTCATGTGTGGCACCAGCTGGTTTAATAGGTAAACTTGTGAGCATTGACCAGCCGGAACTTGAGTTGGTTTATTACAAATCAAACAGTTCCTACATGCTAGTTTGTAAAACTGGAAATAATTTAGTGACCTCAAGTTCTTCAAATGAGCTATGGTATTGTGATGGCGGAAATTGGAAAGAAGGAAGATATTGCGCAGGTGAGCACTTTGTACTACTAAATAAGTATCTTTACTCTTATTAATAAGAAATTATTTGTGATTTTGCCAAATAGCCTGAGTAAAGCTGATTTCAAAAAACCAAAATAAGAAAACTTTTAATTTTGAATAAAAACATTTAATATTTTGGCTTTAACTATCGCACAAAATACCAAAGAGTCACTTCTTGCATGGGAAAGATTTGATGAGTAAAGAATAACGCATAATTATTTTTTATTTAATAATTGTTTTTTGTTGCATGTAAAAAGACTGTAATATTTCATTTGTTGGGTGTTAGTTTACCGTAGCTTGTCAATTTTTTTGTGTTTTTAAAAATCAAAAATGTATTTGTAGATAAACTGTATACCAATATTTTTCAATTGATTTATCTAAAATCCATAATTACCTTAATATTTTGCAATACTAACTTACTTAAATGTTCTTAATTGTATCTTATAGCAAAAGTAAGCAACACTTACATGTAGCAGACCATTCAATACTTAATTTAAATATGAATTTGTTTGTATTCTACACAAAAGCAACATTTTCGGAAGTCTAACTTAAACTTTAAGCTTGAACTAAGGACTTTCTGCAGAAATACATTTATTTAGAAAAGAAAGATAAATAGATAACTTTGAACATTACTAGCACTGATCGATGTAATTTCATACAAATCAGACCATGAGACAAAACAAATTAAACAAAAACAGAAAATAGTAAAGTAAATGTAAATAATTGCTATTGCCAGAAAAAGCTTTTTGTGTATAGCACTATCCTATATTGAGAAATGGCAAAGTACTGGTGTCAAGAATAAGATGTTGTTTTTTTAAAAAGCAGAAATAAAACGCATGGTCAAGCAGATTATTAACTAAAAACACAGTTAGCTCCTCAGTACTACGGGCACACAGAAGCTGGTCACTACGGTCTGTAACAAATTTTTGCTAGCTGGAAATTTAAAAATGAATCATTTATCTATTTCTGAGACAAACAACATAAAGTCCCTCGGTATAACTATAGATCAAACACAAAATTGGACCGCTCATATAGCTAATTTAAGACAACAACTTCACAAAAACTTAGAGTTAATTTACCTAGCTTCTAGCTATCTTCCAACTACTACCCTCATATTACTATACAACAGCTTGATAAACAGTAAAATAATATACTGTTTATATATGTATTGAGGCACGGGGTAATGCACCTGTTACATACCTAAATAAAATACTTACCATACAGAAAATATTACTTGGAATCATTTATCATAAACCTCCCACATATTCTTCTGCTTCACTGTTTAAACTTAGTAACATTTTACCTATTCATCAACTTTATACTTTACGCATTTGTATTCTAGCACATAATAAATTTTACAACTGTCCTACATCACATCCAGCTTACCCTACTAGACATTCATTACTATCTCTTCCACTCTTGTCTTCTTCTACTACGTGTAGACATAGACAGGTCTCCTATCAGATGGCACAGGCTTGGAACCTGTTGCCTGGCAGTCTACGCTTGATTGCCAATGCTAACAAATTTAAAGTGACTTTGAAACAACATCCGCTTGGATTACTGGATAGCTTAGGTCTATTGACTTTTAGCTGCTTTGTCTGCTGACTTGGGTTCGGCGCCACGATTAGCTCTGCTATTGCGCATATGGATCCTCATTTTCTACAAATTTCTTATATTTTAAATGTTGTATATTAAAATAATGAAAATAAATACATATATACATATCAGGTAGTATAAATCTAAATCATTTATTTTGCAAGAATTCTATGCTTTTTTCCATTAGTTTTTGATACAAAGGAATACCGGCTCAGAGCAGTGTAGGCTGAAATGAGCCATATACGATTCTAGCGAAAGAGTGATTTGCCTTTTGTACATCTATCTTTTGAGCTGAATTAGAAGCTAAGTTGATGGTTTAATATAGTAATAAAAAGTATAGAGACAAAGTCTAGAGATAATGAAATCATAGACTTAATTTGAAAATAAGGTATTGGTTGCAGACAATTTTTCTAAAAGAAAAATTGACAGTCCGTGACATGACAGTATTCATAGACATTGAGATTTGTTTACACTAAAGTGGTAAATATAGATTTTATGTCGGTTTCTGCACGTAGATTGTAAAAACAGATCTATATTGTTTGTCATAATAAAAAGTAAGCAAGTTGCCTTTTAATGACTGCTTTAATTATGTATTTAGTTTTCAACAATCATATATTTATTCATGTGTGTCTGTATATTTATAACTATACATGAAATATGTTTAGCAGCAGAGAACACCTTGGCGAGTTCAACGTGGTTCTATTTCCTGGCACCAATAATTTTGATGGTAATTGTCATCACCGCTCTGACATTACTTACAGTTAACTTCCTGTGAGTACTAATTAGTATGAGTTGTTAATGAGTGTTTTTACACCGAATAGAAAAAAGGTGAAAAACAATGTAGTAATGAACAGGAATGATTTCATCATAATTAAACATAATTAATGCTATGACACATTTCAGCACTGTTCTAAAGTACTATAACACATAAACCTCAAATGTATTAAAATCTAGCTCCTGTAAGTACATGTTCTAAATATTTTAAAAATGATTTTCCACAACTGAAAATATATAATTTTATTTTGCCTCAAAGGGCGTACACCTAAAATTTTACATAGTTTCTTCTTTTTAAATTGGACTGTAAACAGTGTTTGTTATGGCAATTAGCTTTATTCTTTTTACACGAAATTCAGCTTTTTACTAAAATCTAGCTGTTCTCAGATGCAGTATAAGTAAAATCTCAATAAACCTATTGAAAATAACTGGCTAGCTAACCCATTATTCCAATTTTTTCATTTTACACAAAAATCTTGAAGTTCTGCTTCCTTACTTTGATTCAAACTTATTCATGCCTTCAAATCTATGTAACTGAAAACTTACAGTTCATGTAAAGTCTCCAGGGTTGCAGCAAATGAGTGTCTCCTTAATTTAAATTCACTGTTCAGATTTTCAGATTTCACTCGCAACTTTTCAAAAACGTTACGTCAAAATAATTGAAGCTGAAAAAAAATTCCTATTGCACATAACTTGAGAATTGTTTTTAAATAATTATTTAAAAGAATTACAGCTCTGTAACTTTTTTAGACTCTCACAGCATAACTTAAATGAGGTTGATTCAATGATTTCTTTAGTATCAACTTAAACCAGTTTATTCCATTAGAAACTGTGAGGCTATCATTCGATTTGAACCTACATGAAGAGTTGTGCTTGAGTAAGTGACAATAAATGGGTTAATGGTTAATAGTTAACAGCTAAATACTCCCAACTGCAAAACGATTGCATGTTTGTGTTAATAAAATGCTAACATACAAACGTAATAATACAAACATAGCATACAATAACATAATATATAAAAAATTATACACTTTGCTTGTTAGGATTTTGCAAAAACTTTAGTTCTAGTCACTAATCATTTTTCAATTTCTGAATAATGTCATGTCGCCACAGTAAAAGCCCTAAATGACTTTGTCCTATAAGATGCTGAGAGCTAAATACAACATATTGACCAACTTGTATAGCAGTAGAAATAACCTTTTTCATTTATTGGTGTATTTATGAAATTTAGGATAAATAATTAAAAGTAATCTAATACAAAAACTATTTTGATAGAGAATAAAATGTTTTAGTTTGTATCAATGGAAGAACTGATTAAAAAAACTTGCATACGTAAAAACTATTTTGTTGCACACAAGAACCTTGCTGAGATTGTTGGCAGAAAAGCTTAAAAAATGACTAAACTCTTTGCAAAATATAGATTTCTGATAAAATTACATAAAACTAGTTCTTAGAGAACATTGAGAATTGCATATATGTACTTTTAATCAGTCTAGTTAATCTATTATAGCCATGACGTGTAACACGTTACGGCTATAACTATTGTAAAACTATAGTAAAACTATAAATCATGTAATGGTAAAACTATCAATTGAATATAGACTAACTTTTAAGTTTGCCTAATGACATTTTTACGAATGTACGAATGTATTTTACAGTAAGACTAGCAAATAAAATTACTGTAACATGTTTAAGGTCTAAATGACGTACAATGCATCGTAAAACAAAATCAACTTGAGACTGGTGATATAAAAAATGTAATACACACAAGGTTTGCAAACTACACATTTGGTATAACAATTTTTTTTAGCTAATAGTAAATGACATTTGTAAGCTCAGCACTAACTAAATGTGTGTCATCAAAGTTCATTTTTGTTTTATGTCCTTATGTGCAAACATTTACTAAAAAAAGGAAAAACTTAATTGATTATATGGCTCGCATAAAATAATAGAAAACTAAATTTGTATAAATCATGATGATTGTCGTTCTTTTTGCATTTACAGTCATTGGTTTATCCATGTGAAAGTATTGTATCATTGGTTTATCCATGTGAAAGTATTGTAGTATCATTGGTTTATCCATGTGAAAGTATTGTATCATTGGTTTATCCATGTGAAAGTATTGTATCATTGGTTTATCCATGTAAAAGTGTAAACAAAATCTTCATGTCATTTGAAACAAATTTACTAAAAGAATAAAATGAGAACACTTGAAACTATGCAAACTCTGGTCAAAGTCTCTTGTTGAAAAGATTTGCTACGTCAATTTTCGAATGCATGGATTACTCTAAGGAATACATGGAATACATTGTCATTATTTGTTTTAGATGCAAGCGATATTACAAAGTTAGAACAGTGGCAGTTCAAGGTACTTCACCCGCTGAAGCTCCAAAACTACCAGATTTTCAAAAGCCAAACCGTGTTCGTCGGTATGACAGGATTTCTCCGTCTACATCAGTGGTTTAACAATACACGGCTTCATCCTGAAATTAGCCTGTTTAAAAGGATTTTTGCTTGTGGATTAGAAATTTTGTGATGTTAGACGGTACATAAAATATTGCATAGTTCCAGGATTAAAAAACACTTTACAAGTTTTATAGTTACACTAATGTCTATTGAAACACTGTACTTCAATTTATTTCAAATATTCTTAAACGATAAGATACATTTTGCTTTTTAAGCATATTTTAGTTGTTCTTAAATGCTATGAGACTTATGTTTTTAGCGGTTTAAATTTTACTTGTAACATTCAAATACACCACATAAAGTCATTTTACTCATCAAAAAATAGTCAAGTTACTTTTTGAAGTCTTAACTTTAGTTTCAATTGATATAGAGTTTTTACTTAATCTTTTTTAAAGGCTTTCATATGTGCACATAGAGATAAAGGCTGACTGACGTTTGGTTAGATTGAAAAGTGCACCTTATTATAGCAACATAGTCTAAAGTTAGAACAGTTCTTAAATACTAAGAACTCCAAATTAAGAGAGATTAGCTGGAGTTGTCAGTGGTTATTGTAAAGAAGTTTGCAAACCATTTATTTTGTGAACAAATATAACTTTATTTTGGTAGCAACTTTTCATGACCTAACAATACAACTTTACATAATTTGTTGCTTGGATTTTAATATGAGGAGACAATAAACTATTCTAATTTAAATCTCAACAAACATCTTTGGACATGCCAAACAACTATTAACTTTTTGTTTATCAAGTACGGCAGTGAGATCTCATACAGTTTACTTTGCACAATTTGATTTTAATCTATCTTTGGTTACATGCCTCACTGATCTATGTTTGTTATGCGTTGACTTGCAAAAGTGATTTTCCATGGTATCAGCATGTCACGCTTTGTTTTTTAAAGCTTTCCTAAAAAAGTAAATGATTGCCAAATTAATAAAATGGGGTGGACAATATTGAAATGTTATTATCTATTTCATGGTCACTTTTTTGATTTTATGAAATTTAGTACTAACAAAATGCTCACTTAAGATTGTTATATTTAGTTCAATTATTACACTGTATGATCAAAAACTACATTAAAAACTAAAAAAACCTTCCTAATTTTGCCATGTTAATGAAATTCAGTACAATTGTTCGGTATAGACAATAATTTCCAATCAATAGTCTAAGTTGTCTTATTGGCCTTTTTAACATGAGTCGATTCAAAATTTGAGAAAGGTTGCCAATGTATTTGTCCAAGATTTACAGTTTGTTCAAAGCCATCTAATGATCTATTAGTCATTGAGCTCAATTTTTTGATAAGACTTTGTTTTTATTTCAAGGCCTAATCCACTACAACACAATTTTCAAACATAAACTTTTTCGGTGCGACCATAAATGTTTTTTATTAAAAAAGGTTCAATTTGGTGGCAATATCATGTGGCTAGCAAAAACGTATTTTTGAGCTATTTAGATGCTGATAACACTTAAAAATTTAAACAGTGGTTCTTTCTAACACAGAACACAATCTATCTTCCATTTAGTTTTTTTATTAATTCTAATAAGTTGTAATGTAAACAATAGAAGGTCTAACTACTCATCAATGTAAAAGAGCAAACCAAAAACTCTAAACCAATAAATTCCTGGTTTGATAAGTATTGGTCTTAAATGATTATGTGCTCTAACGAATTCGAAATAATTTGAGAACTTTTTTACAATAATAATGAACTCCGGAACTTCCCAGCATGGGGTTTCAATCATGCGGCATTTGGTATTATATTTGTTCATCACGAACGCAGAGACTTATTTTTTCCTTGGACTCGCTTTGGAAGCTTTATTGGCCAATGAGGAAAACTTTCATAGCGAATGACATCGCCTGGGCCTCTTCAAGTTTTTCTAGCAGGTGTAGGGCACGGACTAGCATTACAAGCTACAGATAGTCATTTTTGTTTGGTACCAGCATTTACGTTGATGAGACTGTCGGCAAATTCAGCTTGGAGTTTTCTTCTATTTATTACTTCACTTTTGGGTAGCTTGAGAAGGCGACTATCATGCATATAAATATTCTAAGCATTGATCACTGCTACCATCAAAAAATGTCAATACAGGTAAAGATACCATCGGTTCTTTACAGCAAAACGATACTTTAAAAAAATGAATATAACAAATCAATGCTTTCCATCTTTTTGTTATATGATTTTTTTATAGCTGACCTGTTGTGAAAACTATGCTCTTTTGATGGCTTGTCCCACCGTTTGGCTTGTTCAAAGGGCTGTACGCCATTCAATAAAGGAAGGAAGGTGACAGTTTTGTTGTCGTTCTATCTGATCACAGTCACATTGTTGACCTTCTCCACATAGCTGTCATAAGACCCTCTGCCTTAATATTTCCACCTTTGAGTTTGCTTTCTGAAACCCTGTTGGTTTGAACAGGACCTGTATAAAACATTACCGTTTTATTCAGCTCAGAGATAAGGGTAAGTCCGGTAAACAAGTTGCCAAAAAAAAATGTGGTACTTCCAGTTCTCTCGTGGAATAGATGTTAGCTTGAATACAACATCAGCTTCTTGACCCAACTCTGTCAACTTACCATCACCATCCTGGTATACTTCAAAAGTCATGCATAATGTTACTGACTCCTGTTTGATCTCATATCTCCGATCCCTATGGATGTGGCTTACTCTTTACGTTTTTCTGGGAAGGTTTGGCTTCTTCAGTGTATCAACACATTGATTTTGAAACGGTTTTTTGCTCAACGCAGTAAATACTGGTGAGTAATATTTACCTCTCTCTTAATATTGGTGAATAACACTCAAATTCACAAGGCCCATGCGAAAGTAAATCCATATAATCTGCCAAACTTGTTTTACATTTCTTACTGCCGATCTTTTGATTTTATGAGTGTTGTAAAGGTCTGCTTCATGAACATAGTCATTTACCATGCTGTCTGTAACAAATGCTGTAAAATACTGGAGGGAAACTCCAATGCCATATCTGTGAAAGGTCGTATGTCTCAGCCAAGATAGGTGTTGTCCTTTGGAGTGAATCCTTTTTGTCTCCGCCTATAAACTTTTTATTGTCAATTTGCTGTTGATGGCTGTACTATCTTAACCGGTAGAATATCCTCATCCCTGCTTTCAATGCTGTCAGATATCAAGAAATCAAATGGAATGTTTAGCAAAAGACCAGAAAGCATGATTGCACTAAACATTGCATTGCTCAATGCAATGTTTAGTGCATATACACCAGTATCAAAGATATGATGAAATAAAAAGTATGAAACATAAACTAAATGTACTTGAGCCATAGTTTCTGTATGCTCTTAATCATCCTCCTCATCTCTATCTGCACCCTCTCCCACATTACTTTTATTGCCAGTCAAAACATCTAACAAGTTTGTCACATCAACTCTGCTTTTCTTTCGACAACGATTGCTATTTCCATATGAACTGAATAAATTTGAAATCATTTTGTATCGACAAACTAAGGCAGTCTATGATCATGCAGTTTCATACCCATAGCATTTTAAAATTGCTCAGCTGGAAGCCTACACGTCTAACTATCGTGCTGGATTAGATTTATTTTTTGCATAATTGTGTATCATTGTGAAATACCATTTTGCTTTGGTAGTAAGTGAGTATAGTTATAGCAATAGTACTAGTAGCAGTATTGAAGGTAACCTCATTATATTGCTTTGAATTATAGTAGTCAGTGCGCAACTACTACCATATTTTCTGCACTAAATATTATGCACATCAACTAGAATGAAGAACATTAGTTGTAACACTGGTCAATTAGGGTGTACTATACTAATTCCTTGCCTTGTAGCTTGAAGGAGAAAAGTAAAGATTTAAATATATTGGAGCATTTCCATGGCCACAAATTCTCTAGTTGGCACT
The DNA here is from genome assembly GCF_963576615.1 of Watersipora subatra. NCBI lineage: Eukaryota > Metazoa > Bryozoa > Gymnolaemata > Cheilostomatida > Watersiporidae > Watersipora > Watersipora subatra. The sequence continues at coordinate 34,678,190 of NC_088717.1, forward strand.
TATTATTTTGGCCAGCATGTAAAGTTAGGATCTACGCATAATGATAACAATTTAAATTGAAGTTGTGTGCTTTTTTTGATAATGAAAAAAACTATTTACTAGTTTAGCCTTCAGTATTGTCAAAAAACTTGAGTTCTTTTTGCGAGAAAATCTGTAAGCTGACAAGGGAAAACTATTATTGACGTCAACGATTGTATAGTTTTAATTTTAAATGTTCAATTCATCAAATGTAACCATAACCGATAAATTTTTTATTGAAGCAATAATTCATAAAACCCTGAAGTAAACGCAAACAAACGTATAAGGTGCTGGCAATATTAGATGATATAGGTTTACTGAAATAGGTTAAGGGATAAGTTACTGATGCTAGGAAAAATTTTGAGATTTTGATTTTGAGATATTTCATCATTTTAATTATTTATTTTGCTTAAACAAACTTAACAAAAATAGAAAAACAAATAATTAAACTCTTTAACTGCATGGCTGGTGACATTAAAAGTTATATTTTTATCAGGAACTCTATTGTAGAGAAGAGTGAGGTAAGTTGGCCATTGGTACAAGTTGAACCACCTCAATTATCTTCCTAACTGTCATAGTTAGAATTATCTACTCTTACATTTAACTCAAAGCATGTATTACACCATAGGCCTCATCATCACCTCCTTTGTGGTGTTGTATTTATTGTCCACTCTTAGAAACTAATTTTACACTTTTATGTTGACAACCATGTGCTGTGTTTATTATTTCTATTTTTGTTCTCCTTTCTTATTGATGAAATAAACAAACAAACATCACTTCTTAAAGGACATTTTGAAAAGAAAGACACATGGTGAGTTGCTGATTGAAATTTCTTATTTTTCACTCGAAAACAAAACATTGGTTTATTAATGATATATTTGTGTAAAATTTATGGTATCAGCTTATAGATTGTAATATTGTGGTATATTGATGGTTAATATGTCAGTATTGGTAGATGGGTTCCATTTTGACTCTTCAGTCATTGTTCTTGGCAGAACATAGTTGACATTGCAAAATAATTTGGGGAGAGTAAATTGAACCGCCTTCATTGAGGTAAATTTGACACAATTTACCACGCATCAAGGTTTTTATATTTAGTAACATTTTCCAATGAATTTTTTATTTTTCTTAATGTCTCATAAATACATGTAGAAGACACAGTGTTATAAAACTAAGTGCTTCTTAGATTGTGCTTTAGAAAATGTCAGAATAGGCGCTTCAAAGAGACAAGCTGCCAAAACAAATGGTGTTGACCGTATAACATTAACGGTACATAAAGGTAGAAAAGATGAAGCCTATAAAAGCGAAGAATCAAGAGGAATCTATTCGGGGACCAAACTGGCTAAGATGGTTTTACAGTCGCCATGGAGAAGGAGTTGGCTATTCACATAACTGCACTAGCTGATTCATTTCATGGCCTTTTCAAGAATAAAACGTTTGATTTAGCAAATGAGTATGACAGCCAATAGGGCTCCTAGTCCCACCGTCTTGGATCCGTAACAAACACACATGGTAAGGTAATATATCTATAATTCATTTACTATCTTTGTTTCATACCTGGTTAATTTAAGAGAATAATACAATTGCAAGTCATCTTTCCTTACAGGTAATGACTGGTTTTAAGGATTCCGCTACCGATTGTCAATCAGGTCACTTGAAATGACATCCATAACTCGAGCAACTAGCTCTAACTTACCAGCTGTCGAATCGTATTTCACGAAATTAGCTGAGATTATGAACAAGTAACTACAAAGCCAATAGAAAATAGATTGCTATGATTGCAAATTTTTTTCTATTTTGCTATTGCTTAAACTGGTTTTTAAGCATACTTTACCATAATTTCATATTAAATTTTGGGCCTGAAAGACATTTATAATATAAATGATCAAAATTAACAACTGCACAAGATCCTAAAGGGGTGACTGCAGCTACAAGGGCAAGCAAATTGAATCCATTATATACCAAAAACGTGGCGAGCTTGTAACATTTGTAGAATCCATCAGCGCATTAGAAGTATCAATTTTACCATTGTTCATATTCCCGATAGCTAAACATCTCGATTATTTCATTGCTGGAGTGCCCACTGGTTCACCTGGTTTTGCCGGAAGGTCAGACATAGGATAGAGGAAAAGTGCCTTGTTTAACAGAGTATATTTACCACACTTAATAAAACACACTAAATGTTCTACTAACCGACCAGTATTTTTCATCCTAGACAACCATGAATCCCACATAAACATTGAGTCAATAAATTTTACTAAAGCAAATAAAATTCATATGCTAACACTGCCCCTACATTGCAGCTGCTGGACAGAAGCATTTGTCATCTACTGAAAACGTACTACTACTAAATCTACGCATTCATAAAATTAAATGTAGGTAAGAGTGTCAGCATATATAACATCCCGGCGATTGCTGAACCGACATACAAAAGATTCCATGACTATTAGAAATATTGTATCAGGAATTGATTCGATAAGAATTTATCCATGCAAGCGGGATATATTTCAAGATTGCGAACTCACTGATGCTGATGTTTTAGAACGACCACTAATTAGAAGAGAACTCAACTCGCTTTCCTATTCCCGGTGGGCATAATACTTTTAGATTTGTTTCCCCACGTGACCTCTTGCCACTACCGCCATTCGTTAGAAAGCAAACCAATAAAGAACGAAAAAAAGTAAGTTGGCTAAAGTTACTGCCATTCTAGAAAAAAGACGATGCAAAATCAGCAAAACCGACCAGAAAACAGAAAATTAACCCAAAATCAAAGAGTCTGAGTCACATAAAAGTTAGGGCTTTATCAACGTTTGACAATGGTTTAGGGTCTGATCCTATCAGGTCCCATCATTCAAATGACGATATTGACGAGGAAGAAGGGCTAGAAGAGGAAGCATCATCAGTCACAAAACAAATGCTTAGAGTTCGAATGTTCGTAGTTGTAGAAAATCCAACACAAATCAAAGTGCTAGTTTATAGCGCAGCTTTAAGGCATATTAGGGAATGAGTTAAAAATCGACTGTCTAAGAAAAGTTGGAATTACCAACCAGTTCAGGAAGCCAGATTTCAAAGAGCAAAATACAATATAAATTGATCGTGTTAGTAAGATTATGATTCTTAACCTTTAGAGTCTACACTAACTGGTCTGGGGGCTATGCTTTTGGTGTAGACTCAAGGATGGACATTTGCTAAAACTGCTATGGACCAAGGCTTATCCTTACTTTGTTTTCATCAAATTCAACAATCAATACTAAAATCAGCTTTAGAAGTACTAATAATCAGTAGTAGTAGTAATCAAATAAACTTTAAACCTTGAACAAAATATACAATGATCCACAATGTTATTGTATTTCAGCAGAAAGGGTAAGTTGCACAACCATGTTCGATTTAACCTGCACAGTGGTACAACTTATACCAATCACAGGGTAAATTGATTTGCGTACAGGCTTTTGCAGTAGGTGACATGGTCACAAAAATATTACTGATTATCTATTGATATTTAGTAATAAGTTATAAAACATACTAGCCTACCCATTACATCAAAGTTTCTGGTTGTTCCTATATTTGAATCCTGTTGACTGACATGAGCCAATATTGGTAGGAATTTACCTCACCCTGTCGTATGTGCAAAACCCCTTGTTTTAAGGTACCTACTGCAACAGATGCACAATAAATCTGAATGTCATGCCACGGAATCCCAAGAATGTCATGTGCCTGAGCCATATGAAAAAGCCCTTGATCAATAAATCTTCCAATTAAAAATAACTTTTCTACATATTATCCTTCTTTGATATTTCGCCTTGAAATGCTCCATTATAAACAAGAAAACGACTTCCATGGCTAGATACCAGTAAATTTTTACTACTTGCACATGTACAGCAGTTAATTCAGCTCACATAATTTGCATGGTTTTCCAAACTTTTTTTTTCATAAAGAAAGTTGATGTTAGCAAGAAGAGACTAGTTTCGGTTTTGAATCTCAGTCTTGTAACTCTTTGTAATTAGTTGGCAATCTGATCAGTACTACAGGCCGGAGATTTTTAGTTTTCTCTTTAAATATCTTTCGTTTTCTTTTCATTTTATGTGTGATTATTTTTCTAGTTGTATCAGCTTACACTTCTTTATTATTTAGAATTTAGAATATGGAGGCTCTCAGCTATAAACATAATGCCATTCTGATAGTAATAAAAGCAATTTTTTACAGTAGAATGCATAATTATATCTATATGCAAATTTGGACATTGCATGAAGTGACCCACACAAGAATAAAGTGCAGATACACTGCAGGCCAAACAGGTTGCAACATAGTGTTGTCAAATATCACCAAAGGACAAGTTCATATCCGCTACCCAATTCATTTCTTTACTACAAAGAGTAAGTAAGTGACATTAAGTGTGACATGTGACACAGTGACATCAAGTAAGTGACATGTAAGTGAACATTAACTTAAACACTAATATAGATATCTGAACTCATGTGATTTTCCACTAAATACTTCTTACTGGAGCAAGCATATAATAAAGTATGAATAAAATCTTGTATCTGTTTGTTTTGCCGTCTTGTGACACTTTTACTGTGTATATAGAACTTTAAAATCACCACTTGAAATACTTGATTGACACAATAGAAAAATATTGTTCGACTGTGAATACTTAATCGACGCAATGAACATGTTTTTGCCATTTTAACAATAATCATAATGAGGCAAATCGTTTATGAGCCTCCTGAATCGGCCAGCAAAATTTTTGTTTCTACATTGTTTGAATTGTGTCTGTTATCTTGACATGGAAATTCTGGTTAGCCAATAGCACCAGTTTGATTTTTTATGTGTCTAAGTGTCTCACAACTTTTGTAATTATACAACCTTTTATATTCAATGGGTTGTTACATTAGCAATGCAGCTATGGAACTGAATTGGCTTTCATAAATGATATAAAAGACTGGAATAGAGTTGGTAACGTACGGAAGTAGTAAGCAAATCAGTGAAATTAATTACACTGTTAGACGGTTACACGGTTAGAAAAACGTTGCAAAAAGATAATATATTGATCTAAAAAAGCTGACAGTTCAACTACACTCCATCCAATTATCCAAACATGCAAACAAACATTCAGCAAATAGAATATAAAAAGATAACCTGGTGTACACAAAATTACAGTCCGTGGTGGTCAAATGAATGGCGCAGAAAAAGCTGTAAAACAAGTTTCTAGCTGAAATTTAGGATCATGCCAGATTTCAAAGACATGCTATAACAAAACAGATTATGTAGAAAGACAGGGTCAAACCTTCATTCAATGTAAATGCAAGCTAAAACATCATTGAACCTGTTTGTAAAGCTTGAGCCAAGCCAAAGCAACTTAAAAATGGGCAAATAAAAACAAACCAAGCCAACCCGGCAAGAAGCAATTATTGAAACACTAAAAAGCACATTAATGGTTCCTCAGTCACAGATTTTGCGTTCACATGGATAGTCGGGCTAAATAATAAAAGAGACATTGGTGGGCTCTGGGCTATTCAAGCTTAAAGGTTGACTTGCAACAAAATTTACATTACAGTTATTTGGTATCAAAAGATTCACCATGTCTTACTCTGCTGTCTTGTAGGTGTAAAATATGTGGAAATGTGATTACAAGCCCTTAAAAGCTCAAAAATGAAAAGCCGCCGTAGATAGGAATCTTATTATTTTTCTGACATAGTCATGACAGTTTGGTGATTGTCTGGTCATGTGATGTTCTCTCGCAAATTGAAAGGCCAGTAAAAAGCTCAATATAAAACTTATCATAGCACTAGTTTATGACAAACACTTCGGTTTTACCGAAGACCTCTTATCAAATATAGATGCTCGCTAGTATACAGTTTTGTTTCGGCTTGATCAAATCGTCAAGTCGTAATCTGATCATGTGACCCAATACTTCGCAAATAATTTTAGCAGCACTTTTCGATTATCACAAATGACCAACAGACTTGTCTTGATTATCACACAATGATATGTACTCCCTCGAGGTAAAGTTAAAAAATTAAATAATTTTTTATGGTAAGTTATAAGCTATCACTGCTAAAAGTGACAACATTACACTGGCGATAAAATGGTTTTATTGAATGCGTGAAACATATTTGTAAAAATATTTTGACGAATAAGGTTGCATGAAAGTGTTAACAGAAAGCATCTCCCACAACTACGTCACAATTGAGATTGAGCTGGTTTGGAAAGAGAATCCTAACTACAGCGGTCTCGTGTGGCTGCAATTAACTGTTCGTTTTTTTAGCTTTTCAGAGCTTGTAATCACATTCCCACATATTTTTCACCTACAACACAACATAGTAAGACATTGTGAATCTTTTGATATCAAATACACTGTAACTGTAATGTGAATTTTGTTGCAAGTCAGCCATTAAGAAAATTAATGATGGGTAACAGTATTTTCACTTTGAATCAGGCTTTCGGTATGTAAGAATAAATTGATATTGTCTTTCTTATTTTCCAACAACCAAACGTGAGCAAAGCGATTGTTTGGGAGATTTATGATGAATGCATATGTTTACACAACTCACGAAAATTGTTCCTCAACAGCCGTCGCAAACCCTTGTACCAAAATCCCATCAACAAATTTAACTATTTTTTCAATGGAGTCGTTTAAATATAATGACAATACAAAACACATATAAACTTATTTGAATATGTTTCCAAGTCTTTATTATTTGTAGAAAATTTCCTAAAACTTACCCATCTGATTGGATTATACATAAATAGACAGATTAATTTGGCCAAAAATTGTTGTTAAAACTTGACAAGCCTTATATTTATCAAAATTAAGACCGCCGAACGAAACGTCGAGCGACAAAGAATAGAACCATTAAGTCATGCGCATTTCAGGAAAAAACGTGCACATTTCATCGGTCTATAGCATGGTCCAATAGACGAATGTTTCTGTACTTAACGTAGGAGTACTGAAAAGTTTGTTTCTTTTTTGCCGATTTCAAAGTAACTGACATTTTGAACACTTATGAGTATATTGGTATTCTAACTGATGTCCGAAGCAGTGAAAGTAATGGAAATTACATTTAAAAAAATGATATTTTTCTTAACGATTCTTATGAGATTATTACAATATTCAATTATAAAAAGAACTATTTGATTTTGTCAGACTTAATTATAAGAATAATTATTCAATTTTATGATTTCCTTATTAGAACGAGCAGTCAAATTTACAAGATCAAAGTATATAGTGACCGATGTTGGGCAATATCTTACTGTCATTATTTTTTCTAAATATTTTTGTTAAATAGATTTTCTAAAAATCTATATAAATATCACAATTTATTGATATTGTTAGCTATCACGTTTTGAAATGTAAAGAAACCTGTGCATTGATTTTCAATTATTACTATATTAATAATCTTGGTTATTCTAATAGTATAAATGCAATTTACTTCTAATATTGCAGTTCTCCTATTGCAGGGAGATATATAAACATATAGTCTTTTTCTTTCATTATACATGTAGCTGTTTGTTGTACATAATAACACCCAGTACATTACAGCTACCATGGCAGTTATCCGTTTGCACTGCAGTGCCATTTGACTGCTAATATTGCATTTCTCAACCATCAGTAATCTTCTTTTCCAATATCACTTTAGGGAATTTCTAGTCTTTATATGAGAAACTTTAATACGGCATACTAATACATCTTTACTGTTGCAAGCACATTTATGTACTAACTTTACTGTAAATTTTTTTTCTTCATTTGAATTCATTCAAACGAAGCATTATGCAGCTAATTACATTATTGTTTAACAGTTCGCAATGTCTCAAAAAATCTGTATTTTCAAGTAAAGTCACTATAGTTTTTTTAGTTTAGTTTTTAGTTTTTTCCAATAAGTAGGCCCTACTTAGTCTGCTAGTTCATTTGTAATTTTTTTATCATATTATTTGCTGTCCTTGAGGTTGCAAATTATCAAATTATGCACTTGGAGGCCATAAAAGGCTACCAGATAAACAAATTAAAATTATTGTGCAATACAAAAATTTCATAAAATAATTGTACAAAGCATATAATTAATATTAGTCATTTGCTTGCCAAATAAAACTTTATTTCAAACAAGCATAAAATGTCATAAGTAGTTCTACTTGAGATCAGTTTATTTGTAATCAACAAACACCTTTAAAGCGTATCTTTGAATTAAAAAATCTTAACAAAAAACCAAGATTTCTACAAACTTGAAGTATTTAAACTATTCAGCTGAATATTCAATAAATAATTTTTGATAGTTAGCAAAACATCAACATACAGAAAAAAGGATGTGGTGGGTGCTAGTTTTATTGGGCACCCAGCCTATGATAATTTCAGATAAAAACTATGCTGGGTAATCTGAGATGCAGGAAAATAGTAAATATTAATATCAACTAGTTTAGTTAATATAAAAGAAAAAGCTAAAACAAAAAATTGTATTTACTGTAATTAACAATTCACAAATGGCTAAGTAATGAATATCAGAACATATTGTTTGTTAGAACATTTATTTACTTCATGCGGAAGTGTTTCACATAAACCATTGCATTAATCACACTTTTAGTGATGGTTATTTAACACTAATATTTTGTTTTTTGCATAGTTCTGTTTTGTTTATTTTTAATCATTAGTTGAGACTTTTAGTTTGCTAATTAATTGTGTTTTTAGCGCTATGTACTGAGAACCAAAGGTTTTCAACTGATATTCAAAACAGTAATGGATGGGTGATTGGAAAAGTGGAAATCTTAACAAACAGAACAATTGAATCATTTCAAGCAGAGTTATTTTGGATACAACAAAGAACAATTGAAAGTAACATCCAAATAGTAAAGACTAGCCAAGGTAAAACTAAAAGTCGTTACCTTTACCACACAAGAGCCCAGAATTGCCTTGGTAATATAAAAGTTATAAAACTTGAAATGTATTTTCATTCAACATATAAAACATTTATTATTCTAACTTTTAAACTTCATATCATAAAAAAAAGTGTTCTTCGTGCAGTAAAAATGAATTAGGAGACCAAAAAATACTACTGTGAAGGTTTTCAAACTTTTTCTAACAACTTTAGGTTTAAAATTTTATATCAGGAAATCAGTGTTTTTGAAATAAGTTAATCACCAAAAGGAAACTGTAATTTTGTTTAGCCTGTTCTAGCCTTTTTCATTATGATTACCATAACAAATTATTTGGTATACAATTAAATGATTTTAGTTTATTTCAGTGTTGGCATCATAAAACAAAAATATTTTATAGACATATAGAGTGGTATGGAAACACATAGTAATTTTCTAATGCAATCACTGCCTAGTAAAAATCATCAAAATCATCATCATTAAAAATAGTAACCAAAAATTATGTAAACCTTAGTAGCAACAGTTACCTAAAAAAATTGAGTGATTTTTTGTTATAATCTTCAAAAAATGTACTATTACAATGTACTACAATGTATGGCAAGTGGGTGTGAATGTTAAAAGCGTGGAATATGATGTCATCTAGGTAAACAGCGCACTCTCCACTGCAAGCTGCACAATACTCACTCCATGCGCTAATTTTGATGCTCAGCCTGCACCTCTTTTTTGAGCCCAGTCAAAGCATTGGCTAGCGAATAGTACAATTTTCTTATTAATGGCATTAGACATTCCTCTTCAGAATTTTGGCCTATATCTCCATCAGTGTACTGAAAATGGTTTGGTAGCGTGTTAGCAAATGGTGCTTGACTTTCATTACAGTATTTTCAAATTCATTATTAAATTAATAAAATTTATAACATGTTCACTTTTACCGAATAGTTATGAAATGTTGAAGTCATCATCTTTGATTCCAGTAAACCTACACAGTCGGAGGTGTAGGTTATTTTAATCAAACAAAAACACTATAGTTCACAGGAACTTTCAGAAAGTTTGGTTTTTTAGAAGTTTTTACCTTTTAATTAGTGATAATTCAAATTATGATTATTAAGTTTGTTCCTACAATATATCCTTTTGTAACTTGACAGAATATTCTGCTGCACATGTTTATCCAATACCTACCAAAGTCTGATTCAAGTATGAACTTGTTTTGAAGCCATCGACTTTACATCACGGTTTTCAATACACTTTTGCTACTCTCATCAGTTTAAAATGTTTCCAGAACAGCACGGAAGAACTGTGGACTGACTCAAAAAAAATTTATATCCACCGTGAATATTATCTAAAGCGAGCTCTTTTTAAGACTACAGGAATACCTTATAGCTTTTGTTAAGTATCCATCTTATTTAATCAACTCATTTCATTATTTGTCAATAGCTCAATAATAAAATATGCACTTGATGTCAAAGTTAACTTTTCTGCAATTTTAAAATCAAGATTACCTGCTCAATTTTTTCAAGCCAGATTACTGCAGTAAAAGCCAGAAGGACTTAAAATATTAAAATTGTGTTCGTATTTGATTTGCGTAAAATAAACAATAAGCAAAGCTACCATTTTGTGATCCAAAATTTCATTACTTTTGACAATAAAATGTTCAAGTTTTACCCAAAACTATGAAATAATAAAATTGTTATTACAAAAAATTTAATGACATTGATTCAGAAAACAGTTGCTTATTGATTTTCATGGTTGAAACTTTTTGGATTTTATGGCTCCACTAGACATTGAGATGACAAACAAAAAGTGTAGGTGTATAGGCTGCATCATTTTTTGGTGTTACCCAAGAGTTAAGCAGTCAATGAAGAACTGGAATTGATAAAGGGGATAATAAGTCTTTGGAAAGAAAACTTACTTCTAATTAAAGTATACCACATACACCAATCTAAATTTTAACCCATTGAACCCTTACGACCAGTATTACCACATTACATAGAGTGTGTCAGAAACCCTTACGACCAGTATTACTACATTACATAGAGTGTGTCAGAAACCCTTACGACCAGTATTACCACATTACATAGAGTGTGTCAGAAACCCTTACGACCAGTATTACCACATTACATAGAGTGTGTCAGAAACCCTTACGACCAGTATTACTACATTACATAGAGTGTGTCAGAAACCCTTACGACCAGTATTACCACATTACATAGAGTGTGTCAGAAACCCTTACAACCAGTATTACCACATTACATAGAGTGTGTCAGAAACCCTTACGACCAGTATTACCACATTACATAGAGTGTGTCAGAAACCCTTACGACCAGTATTACCTTATTACATAGAGTGTGTCAGAAACCCTTACGACCAGTATTACCACATTACATAGAGTGTGTCAGAAACCCTTACGACTGGAATACTGGCATTTGCATGACTTTGTTTACAAATGCTGTTTTGAAGTGACAACATAAACCAATCAAGTTAATTTTTGCATAATGCATGAGATAAAAATTTTCACTTTCATATTTGATCAATTTCAAATATCTTCATATAATATTTTTGTTATAATAATATTTTTATTAGAATATTATTGCAAAAAAATTGGTACAACTCACTTGCTAGTACGTAAAAGATGGTTTTAAGGCCGATGAAAAATTATATGGTACTCACTACAGTTTTCCAGATTATTTTCATTTTTAAGATATTCACAAGCTTTCGAAGTCATTTGAGTTGTTATTGTTTTTACACAAAAGGTGTGCGTGTGCAGTGGTCGTGCGTGTTCTCGTAGTTTTTTTTATTGTTTCAACAAATAACATTGCATTATAAGCATATTTAGAATAGTTTTATGAAAGTTTAAAAAACTGATTGTTTGACAAGTTGTCCAGGATACTAACACACATTGAAAAGCGTGGCCAGGGATTTAAATGGTTCAATATAATATCATAGGAATAAGTGTTTTGTGCTATTCAAATCAATTGCACAAAAAAATGAACCCACTGAAAAGCTGTTCGAGTTTGAACTAAGTAGAAAATAATGGCTAGAGAGTTTATTTTGCTATGATGACAACATTAAAAGTTATTTAAAACTGATACAATTTATACCACCTGAAAAAACTAAATGTAAATCATGTATACGTATATACTGTTTTAATTATGTAGTTTCCCTTTAGTTACAATGTCAATATTGCAATAGTAAATACGATGAAAAATCTTTACTACAGGCTATCATCAACATTTTTCTCAAAATTCAAATTTGGCAGTCAGTAAGCTGATTATGCTAGAGTAAGGTTATGCCCATAAGCAAGTCGTCTAACTCCTTTTAACAACGGATCAAATTTACGATGGTAAACTTTGCTCAGTTCGATGTAATTGTTGTTAGTTACTGTAAAAACGTAACCGTAAACGAATAGGTAATAGAATTCTGCGATGAAATAATGCAAGTTTAGTAAAATCATTAAAAATTTTAATAGAATTTATCTTCAAGTACATGTATGTACGTGTATGTGTTTCGTGAGCTAAATTGATATTAAAGAAGTTTTAACATGAGTTGTGCCTGCGCAGAACTTACCAACTCTTCACGCGCTGTGCGTAGTAAATGATATCATTTCACTTTATTGCAAATCATAACTACTAAACACATGAAAGCTACTGTGGGAAACTGTAATTTTTGAGGCTGACATTGGACTTTGTTACTAATTTTTAATATGTAGTGTACAGATACAAAATTTTATTGTTTTCTTACAAGGGATGTTTGCATTACATATTTACTATGGGTTTTTATACCAGTCTAAATAAATTTTTCTCCTCACAATACCAACTGCGGAAATAATTAAAATTGTATATCAAAGGTTCACTGTAACAAGTGGCCTATGAAAGTGTGTGTATAAAAATGTTACTGTGGCAGCAGCGTCAAAGGACTTAGGTCAGCGTCAAGGTATTAAAGGACGAGACTGTTGCCTCATAGTATCGTTGCAAATATATGGTGGTAAAGCACACGAATTAACTTTGCTACAAAAAGAGTGTCAAATAGTATGGACTTATTGAGTAGTGCTTGAAATAATGTATTTATTGTATGTTGTTCACAGTCTGAGAGTTAACACATAACTGAGGCATAACAACAGAATGGCTTAGATAGCTATATATTTAACATTAAGCTGTTTATGCCTACAGTGCTCTGACTTTCATAAAAAGCCTTAAAGCCTTGAAATCATATAATTGCAGTTACATGCAAATATCCTACATGACTAATAAGACTACGTGTCAAAGGGGAAATAGAATCTCAAGACAATTATTACTCGAAATAATACAACAGACTAAATGTAAATGTGTTTTATCTATGCAGTGTTTAGCAATAGCCTTAGGGAAAATATGGAAGTGAAAGTTGACCAGCATTGGTACATCAGACATTTATAAACGACACATTTTAAAATATCAAAATAAGGGAAGGATAACAAACTTCACAATATTATTTAGTATATGGGTGTGTTCATAAATAATGATGGAACATATATAGCTATTTGATGATAAATACACGTATACATTTGTTCTTGTTATAAAATTCTTTAGAGTCCCAAAGTCTTTATCTAAGTTAATGGCTCAAACAGCTATCCTGGAAAATGTGAATTTTGGGACACTACAACCGCAAATGAAAGAACATGTTTAAAAATTATTTATAAATATCTATTTACTTGAAGAACTATGGCCATGTTTTTATCGTATCTATAAAACACACATGATTATAAAAAGTGTTATACTATTTTTAATGGTTATGTAATACAGTGTAGTGACATTATACATGTATGTTAAAATAATAAAATTACTTGTTTCTACTAAAGTTCTCAAGTGAAAGAAAAAAAATGCAGGATCTATTCATAAAGCAGTACATCTTACTTTGAGAATCTTAGTAGTAAAACTATATAACATGTTAAGAGTTTTATATAAAATTGTACGGTTTCCATTCATTTAGCCTTGTACAGATCTTAACCAAACTTTGACACACTCATTTCACAACTTGGCTTACATGACCAATGTACATATTTATAATGTTTTGTTAGAACAAAATGGGAAACAAGCTGTGTGCCTTTATAAGCTGGTGTAATTTTCGTAAGCTATTTTATTATGTTTATATATAAAAGCCATTTAAAATTGGTAAACTGTGGTTCTTAGCTAGCCCAGAAGCGCACATCAAAATGTTCTCAATGTATTGAACAAACACAAACATTATGAAGCAAATCATCTAGAGAACATAATTGAGCAGGTCAAGCTCAGCAAACTTGGTCCAACCTATAAGGTTTGTGTTATTCTACTCAGCCTTGTAGAGCTCACATGTCTCTCTAATGCTATGGTAAAGATGGCGCTTTTGAAATATTCAACCACTGATGCATCTACAATCTAAACTTTTTCATATCTTAAATAAAAATTTTGAATCTTCTCATCATTGTCATTAGCAATTGGCTCTCTGCCTTGTCTCTCATCGGTGTCTGCTTTTGCAGCTAACTGCACTATAACATGAAGGCCAGCTTGCTCACAGATTGTCTAGATCTAGGAGTAATGTTAGGTAAATCTTTCGGCAGTCTTTTGACAGTGTTTTTGACTGTCTGTTTCTAAAGTCTGTTTCTAAATGTCTGTTTTGACATTTGTTCTCTCTCTCGTATTTGCGTTTTTATTTCTATATCTTTGTCTGACATGTTTTCCTTTTGCATTTGGAATTATATCTTTGAAGCTGCTGCTTGTCCTGATAAAAATACTGCCTTAACTTGTCGTCAGCTTTCATTTTATATTGATACTCCTTTGTGTGCTGATTATGAGTCTTAGTCATGTTGCTGCTGTGTAGATTTTACACTAAATACTGATATAGGTTGTTTCCAATTATAGTTTATATTCGCTAGCGTTAGTGCGTGTTGTTGCGTGCCAAATCCTCGAAGTTTAAAGGCTAGTAGAACCACCTTAGAAAGTCTTTACTATAAACTTCCATGATAATACTTTAAACTTATTGCCACCTCTCAAAGTTTTACGTACAGTAAACCTAGACCAGTTGTTCTTAACCAGTATTGAATTCTACCCCAGTTAAAAACCAAAAGTTTAAAATCCACTGGTCTAGACGTTGGTTCTAAACCATTAACCCAAGTTGTAATCATTTTCTAAAACTTACATTTACAACTAAGTATTAATCTCAAAAACATCAAATAACTGGATAACAATTGAGTGACCTTACTTATCGTTAGGCACACATTTGCAAGTTTGCGAAATTGTTGCGAGTTCAGATACAGTGTGGTACAGGTATTCGGTTTTGTATCATTACTGGAGTGTAACTGCAATATCTGGGCAAATTGATCATGGCGAGACACAAGTTTTTGCCAATCAAAGATTCACCTACTGTAGTTTGAATGTTTTTCCATCATCCATATGTTTCTGCAGCTGGCAAGCACTTAGTGTTGCCATTATTTAAAAAAGCTTTTTTAAATGAGTGCACACAAGTTTGAATGGAGCCTTTAAAGTCTTGTGAGTGTTTGTTGAAGTTACTTTGTTTTTTTGTTAGAGCCTATGGCTAAGGTGGTGTTGTTTATAAAGTTTGAATATTCAGCCTGTTGACAGGAGTTTTATTAACCACGTTCATCTTCAAAGTTGGTTATAAAAAAAGCTTTATTGAAAAGCTATGGGTACCAATAAGCACAAGTTTTCAAAAAGCATAATGTGAAAGCACTATTGAAACCATAAAGTGCCATTATTGCAATACTCCCACTCAGTTACATGGTTGCACCAACCGCCAGGTTGAGTAAAGGAAGATTATAACAATTGCAGTCGATGAGAAACAAGCAAAATAAATAAAAAGTCTTTTGTATTCTTTAGTCAATGTTCACTGGTTAGACAACTAACTAGCTCAAACCCAACATGTTTCCAAATTTGAAAAATCAATCATATGGCAGCGGCTTTGTAAATGTCAGCAATATTATCATTTGTCGAACGAAACTCAATGCAGACATCACTATATTCAATTCCTTTACAAACAGTGGTATTTTACATCAATGTGTTTTGTACGCTTGCTTGTTGTTTGGCTATTTGCGATTGCTGCAGTTGATTGACTGTTTATATAAATGGTTGTGGATTTGAGTCGTGCAGTTTGCATATCTGAGATTATCTGACATAAAAACATGTATTCAATGACACCATCAAACAATATATTCTGACGGCACAGTAGAAAGAGCAACGACTGACTGACGCTTGTTGGACCAGCTGACTTGAACAACCAGCATTAATGAAAACTGACCTGATTTTGAGCGCTTAACAGCGTTGCTTGCGTAATCCGCGTTTGTGTATCTAACCAATGGTTTACCATGTTTTATAAAAACCAGGCATGAATATTTATGCCCTTCAAGCAACATATTACTTGTTTTGCTGCAGTCAAGTGAGTTTGGGTGGGACTAGCGTTGAAGTTGGCTAAGGCTCCCATTCCCTCAGCGATATATGGACAAGTAGATAAAGCAGCATTAGTAGACTTTCTACCATCGGTTGATAAAGATTGGGATCTGTTAATTTGCTTCTATCCTTGCAACCCAGTTTCACATCATATGCCCCTGGCGTTGCAACAGGCTTATTTTTTTTTATATTGAACTTCTAAATTATTTGTTGAATGTAAGGTTTCTGAATTAGACACATGGAAATGTCTTTTATCTTAACAGTTAATCTTAGACAATGGTGAAGTACTTCAAAATCCATCGTTTTTGAACCAAGACAAGAGAGCTATTTCAATTTGGTCTAATCAACAGCAGTGTCTGACATTATACGCAGGGTATCAATGTAGACACCAACCAACATTTCATTGTCATTTTTTTAAGGAGTATACATACAATTGTCAGCAGAGGACTGCATGAAGTCTAATGATTTGAGAAACTTTTCTAATACATGTTCCAACAATTAGGCGACTGTTCAAGTTCATGCAGCAAGCGGTCCAGTGTACAGATAAAAATTTCTTTGTCAGGCAAGACAAAACCCTTTGGCTGCCCATATTGAGTCTTATCCAGCAAGTTGCTTAGAGGACTTATGCAGATGCAGAAGAGCAGCGGTGATAAAGAATCACCTTGATAGATGCCCCGCTCAAATTTACAGTTGCCAGCATTTTGCTAAAAGCCTCCAGTTTCGTTTTCCATTTGGTCATTTACATTTTGATAAATGTAACAAGGGCAGGGTGAACATTGTACAACCTTACACACTCAAGTGTTCAATTATGGAGAATTGAGTCATAGGCCTTTTGGGAGTCAATCTATTCCATAGCAACATTGATATGCCTTCTCCTGCTATATTGACAGACTGTGCAATCAACGACAACTGACGTTTGGCTCTTCGGGTGTTGCGTTCATTTTCTTTCTGAGCACAGGTCATATGCGCTTATGTGCTTTTCCAGTTTGACTGCATCTATTACTGAGAGAAGTTGCCAGGTGGTGGGAGAGTATGTTATTGACTGATAGCTCTTAGGAATTGGCCCTGTTCGAGTCTTTTATCAGAAGTACAGTTATTCATATAGTCAGCCATTCTGGGGGGTCACCTTATTCTATTACGCATTTCAACTGCTTTTTCATTCTTCTGTGAAGTGATGCGGATTTCCTCAAACAGAAGGCTTGAATCATGTTGGGTTTAGGTGCTGCCCATTTCTTCATATGATGAAATCTTCATTTGATATTCACTTTGCCGATGATGAGTCCTTGCTGTCCCACAGTGTGTTAGTGGCTCTTTTTGACCCTGTTCAGCCGAATCATAGTGTTGTTATGAGTAACATTTTTTTCTCAGATGTCCTCCTCAAACTTTGAGGGAATGGATTTAGAAGGATCTGGAATTGGCCCTATAATTCACCTTTGATCTGGGAATACACTGCCAATGAATTATTGGCTAACTGTATGTTCATTTTCTTGTTATCCGGCTTTTTGGTGTTTTACTTCAGTTGTGCTGAGAGTGCTACTAATCGCTGTTTGACTAATTCTAGAACTTTCATTGTAGCTTTCCTGTTTTCACTATCCAAACTGTGGTTAAATGTCTCGCTCAGCCTTATTACTTTCTTGGACAAGACCTTAATTTTATTTTGCAGCTTTATCTGCCAAAATGGAATAGCTTTAAGCCTTGTTTACAGTGACTAAATACCAATCTCCGCTATGATGATGGTCACCGTAATGTATGTTAGGGCATTAGTCTCACTGATTTATTCCATTGAGATTGACCCTAGCGCCGAGGTAATGCCTTCCAACACCTTATTAAGTAGAGCTTTGCTACCTTTTCACAGTAGTACCCTGCTTTTATAATCATTAGCAGCTGGCAATGCGTATTAACCAATCACAATTCATATTCCATATGCAAATTTGCACATATACAGATGTGCTTGTGTACATGCATGCACATATGCATATATTGTTGTATGTACAAATGCATGTATAGATGTAGGTATGTATGCATGTGTACAAGTATGCATGTATGTACCTATTTGTGTGCAAATGCATGTGTGTATATACATGCATATATATATATATATATATATATATATATAAATATGGAAATTTTTTTTAAATAGTCTATTACTTAAAGTTTCATGATGCAAAAGGATGTTGAGTTTACACCAGTCGTCAGATAAAAAATTGCAGGACACAAACACTGAACCAAGAATATACTAAGAACATCAAAATAGAGAGTTACCTGTATACATGTAAAGATGGAAAAATTTTTAGCAATATTTCATGACTAAAAGTTTCATGCTGCATGCAGTAATCATCAGATTATATTGTGAAGTGCTTGTGTAAAGTACTTGCTCAAATCAAGTATAAAAAGCTTAACCATTAAATTGGGTAATTGGGGAGTTAGCCTTAGATACCGGTAAGTAAAATTTGGTGTCCTGTCTACAGGATTTCACTATATTGCCTCTCTGATTTAAGGTATCCATGTGGTGGTCGGAAAATTATAACATACTTCTCAGTTGAACATAGATTGCACTTATAAACACCATTCTGACAGGCCTTAGCTCTTGTTATTACTCTCCAATTGGTACTAAAATCCTTTCCCTCATCTTTGAATTGCTATATATATCTACTTAGTTCGGTGGTCTTTCTTGTGTCAGTAATACTAAAATATGTTTTGTGGTTGTAAAAATGCTTAACACGCATTGTCGATGTTTTCTAACAAACTGATCTCGTCTGGTGTAAACAAATGCTTTGATGAGAAAGTTTTGGTAGCTGCTGTAAGAGCCGTTTTACCGCTTTCCTTTCCGACCTCTGGACCATTTTCCGGCGACTCCATCGAATAGCATACTACCTTTTTGTACCGGTCCAAACTCCTAGTAGTCCGGGCCCATTTTGGATTATGCCGGATAGGCTTTGATGTAATTTCTTGCATCGAAGGTGCTTCCGCTTCATCCGGGTTTGCCTCCGGGTATCCTGGAGCTTCTTCGGGTCCGGCCGGATTGGTAATCAAACTGGCTGGGCTCTCCATAAGAATTGTTTGCTGCCCGTGATTCCACAAGCAGTTTCTCCCAGTGAGGGGGGCGTATCATTGGTAGGAGATCATTTGAGTTTTCTCTTGGATTTTTATCTGTTTTACCTGGTCTGGCTCCTTTCATGTTAGTGCCCTTCTGGTTCCAGGGTGGCTGAGCCTTGTCCCAGCGTCTTATGACAGGTGTGGTGGGCTGAATCTTTGCTTCGCTCTGGATCGAGGACCGGTTCTGCCTCTTTACTAGATACATGTAGTTACTCCAAGCCCTGAGGACCTGGTATGGTCCCATGAACCTTGCCTGTAGCTTGGGATTTTCTTCCCGTCGCCAGCGCTTTTTCGTGAGCCATACCCAGTTGCCTTGGGCGTACATCGGGGCTATTTTGGTCCTGTTGTTGCACCTTCAATTGGCTCTGCCGCGGAGCCTCATGCACTGTTTGCACCCTTTGCTGCATTCCAGTGCATACTTGTGAGTTGGAAAGAAAACTCTGTTGGTGAGAATGGCTCTCCAGCTGGTCCGACAACCTCAGCTCCCGCCCCAACATCTGCATGTTTGCTGTTTCTCCGGTTGCGAAGTGGGGGTGCCTCGGTATGCCTCCATCAGCTGGGGAAGCAGCAGGTCTCATTCTCCCTGTATACGGGTTACAATTAATACCCACAGCAAGTTCATAAGTCCATAATTATTCCGCTCCACGAATGTATTTGCAAATGAGAGATGTAGTGTGCTATGCAGCTTTCCCACGTTCCAGAGTTGGCACAGTTCAACCATCAATTGGCTCTCGAACTGCGCTCTCTGGTTTGTGTGGATCTGTTCTGACAACACCAAGTAACCGAATACTCGGTTATCCAAAGTGTTCATGACCGCCAGTGCCGTGGCGTCGGATAGTGCCAGTGCGTCCCGCTATCGAGCAAAGTGGTCAATGAAGACCAACACCCATTTGTTTCCGCTTAGAGTGGCAGAGAGTGGCCCAACCAGATCCACGGCCACCAGCCAGGGCCTGCCTGCGTAGAGCCTCTCCATTTCCCCAGCTTTCCTGGTCCCTCCATTCTTTGCAGTTTAGAACACCTTGCAACTCTTTATGAGCTGTTTGGCTGTACATGTCAGTCCTGGCCAGTACCAGATCAGCTAGAGGCAGATTACCATCTTTCCCTCTTCAGACTGGGCCAGGGTGTGCGTTTACCACACCCTGGCAAACATCAGACTGGCAATCCTCAGAATCTTTGCTTAGTGCCTCTTGGAGGTGTAGTAGAGTTACTATTTTTGTCCAGTGATTGGCGTCAGCCACCTCCAGGAAATTAGCAATAAAGTCCTTTACATCTTTTTTCTCTGTGCTTTGGGGAGTCTTAAATCGTTGTTCCGACTCTAAAGGTCTCGGCATCAAGAATACTTGTTTCGTTGCCTCAACAAATTGAGCGAAGCCTGGTTTGGCACTGCGCGCTTTTCCATTGGCCATGGTTTTTGGCGTTGGACTTCTAGCAGGTTTCTGCCCTTCTACGACAGTTCTTCTACCGTCTCTTCATCTTGTGTTTGTCATTGAAGGCAGTGTTTTACACCACCTTCTTTGGGTGTTTTCCTACTGCCACTTTAAAGAAAGCAGAAGGTTTTTCCAGTAAGAGCCGCACTGCCGTTTTTCAGGCAAACCCTATCCCGTGCTTTTCCGGTTTCTTTCTACTGACACTTTGAAGGCAGAAGAAAATTTATCCAGTGTTAGCCTTGTGATGGAGCTTGATAGGGATCGCCTTGATTCCACTGCCGCTATCAGAGTAAAGGTTTGTGTGCTACCTTTTACTACTCAAAAGTACAAGACTCAGTGGAAAAGTTCATACATAAAGTTTATCTGCTTCGTATACAGTGTGTACAAAAAGAGCATGCAACAAATCGCATAACAGGAGCAGATCCTCTCTGCCTTCTCATCAGAGCACATGCTCTTGTATAGTAAGAGGTCCCGCCTCTCGTCCCACTTGGCTACACTCAGCTAGGCTCGGCTCTGCTCAGATTAGCTCGGCTTGTCCTGCCTTGGCTCTGACCGGCTTAGCTTTCTTCATCTCATTATTCCGCAAGACTGAGCACAGCTCGATTTAGCTCAGCCCGACGTACAGTTTTCGGTGGATCACAATCCTCGACAATATTTATATAGACACTACTTTCATCAAGCCAGCAACGCCGAACATTCTAATGGTTTATGTATATGGATATATATATTTATATATATATATATGAAAAATTGTTTCCTCACTCAGGTTAACCCGTATGGGTGGTAATTTCTGCTCTAACTCGGGTCTCCTACCAGAGACCTAGAGTTTGAGCACTCGCCTCAAGATCTTAGCTGTTCCCAATAGCGCATTTTTCAGCAACTCACCTGAGTTGATTGCTGTTGGTATTTTAGCAAGCTACATTTTATGCGCCGGTGCTATTGCACCCAGTGCCCCAATGACTACTGAGATTACAGTTGTGCATACATCCCAGCCTTTTTTCATCCCTTCTCCAAGAGGAAGATATTTTTCTACCTTTTCTTTTTCTTTGCTGGCTATATTGTAGTCATTGGGTACTGATATATCTATTATAGTAGCCCTATTGTTCTCCTTGTCCACCACCACTATATCTGGTTGGTTTGTTAGGACATGCTTGTCAGTCCGGGTGTAGAAGTCCCAGAAGATCTTAGCGCGGTCATTTTCATTGACCTTACCAGGAGCTTCCCACCAGTGTTGTGGTTTATTAAGGCCATACTCATCACATAGACTTCTATACACAACACCTTCGACATGATTATGCCGCTCAGTGTATGCGTTTCCTGCTAGCTGCTTGCATCCACTGATAATGTGTTGGATGGTCTCAGGTGCATCTTTGCACAGTCTGCATCTAGGATCGTCTCTAGTGTGATAGATTTTCGTTTGGAGTTGCCTTGTTGGGAGCACTCTGTATTGGCCGTTAGGTTTCCTTTGTTCAGCCACATATATGTCTGGTGAAGATCGCCAACCTTAGATATTTGTTGCTGGTAAGCACCAACAAATATATATATATATATATATTATAAAAACATATATATATAATAAAATAAAAAATATATATATAATAAAAATACGTATATATATATTTTTTTTTATATATATACGGTATATATCTAAAGTTTATATATATATATCTAATATATATATATACATATATGTATAGATACATATTTATATATATACATATAAAATTAAAAAAATATTTGCAGCGCGCATGTTTGCAGGTTTTGCAAATCAATGATCTTCAGTTGTGGTAAAAGGTGTCACTACCACAAGTCTGGGTCTTACCATCCGGGATACGATACCAGGATACCATCTTACCTGGGTCTTACCAGGATGACTGGGCAGTCATCCTCCAGCAAGTGCTAGCACCGAGGATGAACGGTGTACCGGATACACATTCCCACTACCCGATCTAGCTGGATGAGCAGAGTGGACTCACCACAATTGCGCATCTTTCTGCCTCTGCTTGGCGGCAGGCTTTTTGGTGCACAACAGGCGCAATGAGAATGGACAGTTAATGCACCCGTCATCGAACACTTGATGTGTGGTACAAGAGTATTGCGACTCACCTATGGGAAGGTAACCCCTAACTCAAGTGATGCCTCACCACAGCAGTGCAGCACCGTAGTGTTTGCTTGCTTTTCTGATAATGCTCATTTTTTGTTGTTGTGAGAAGTCTAGAAACTGAAGATTGTCGCAGATACTTATAAAAATAAAAACAACTCACTCTAAGTCACATTTAGTTCCAATCAACTAAATAATAATTATGCTTCACAGTTTACATATCAATAGTAAACGCAATTTAACAACAGGCTTCAGCTTGGACAATCGCTGAAACTTTAAGATTCTGCAAGTAATGGACGGTACCTATTCATGTTTAATATAGCCATAGCATTTTTTTTAAATATCTGATTTTAGTTTTTGGTGTGATCCATAAATCTTTGGTTCCTTTTAACATGTTTTTCTTGAATTATTTTTATAATTCATTGGCTTTTTAATCAGCTTCAATTTGTTTAGCTTATATAACTATTGATGAACTTAATGGAAGTTTAACGGCTAAACTGCATCTTATTCAAGGAAGCATTCAGCAGCACTCTATTTGGTTTGCACAGATGGACTTGGAAGAAAGGCAAAAAAACTCCTATCTTTGTTGCCTCTTTGTTCGCAAGGAAGGTATTATTTAAAATTTTTTACTGCTATGAGAGATTTTGTTTCCAGAAAACATTGGTTTGCGCAATGTTTTGCACCTACAAACATTTGAACAAACATATAGTTCTGTAGTTTAAAAATCATGCAATAACATCATATATAATTATGCAATTGAAGTAATTTTGAGTTATTTACTTGCTTCAAGCAAAAAGGTTTTGGCAGTGAGTTGATTTATAGTATTTTTACAGATAGAATTAGTTTCCCGAATGAAAGGGAAACTAAATTAAAAATATAAGATGCCATTTCTCTTGCAAAGTTCTTGTCTTCATTGTTTTCCTTTGTTTTCAGCTGGTGAAGAGACCGGCTTTATGCCATGCATTTTTTTTGCATCTTAAAAACTTTGAAGTACTGTTTCCGTGTTTTAAAACACTTTACGATTGTGTCAAAGTTATCGGTAATGATAGATGTATGCATTTTTCTCAATACCTCAATTCTCTGTGTGTCAAACTTATAAAACAATTTATCAACATTAAGCATTACCTGTTTTTTGTAGTATTAGATAGTCTCTACATTAATCAGTGTTTTGTTTTCCTCCCTTTAAACCAAAATATTATGTCATAAACCGATAAAACATTTTTCAAAGTTCAGTCTTCTAAATCTACTTACACTTGAGCAACATTGGCAGATGATTGCCAATGATCTGTAAAATACTATTTCTGTATTGAAAGCAAATGTCAATCTTGCAATAGCTTTTTTCTATCATTTGGACAAATCAGAGTGATGCAATAGTCTTTAAAAATTGAAAGTGGTTATCATGAATAATAAACCTAATATGGTCTTTTTTTATTTAACAGTAATATCTGAATCAACAGTATATTGAGCTCCAATCTGAGTTTTCTAAGGCTGATAATTACATTTATTTTTGACGATCATTCAGTTGTGATTAAAACATCCATACTGATCAGGTGCGATCATCAACAGGTGAATAATGTAATTGAGAGGCAATAGAAATGAAAAAAATGCCATCATATTATCTAATACCCAGACACCAGAGTTGGTCTGAGTTTGACCTTTTTCTCGCAGTAATAAAAATATTCTAGAACTTCAAAGCAAAAAAGAGTTGAGGTTGTGTTTACTCTATACACTAACAAGGAGAGAACAGAAAAAAACTTTGTATTTATACTTGGACGAAAAAATAAATTCAAAGGGAGAATGTTTCAGAAAATATAAACTACGTGTTAACAAATCGAGTTAGGTAACTTGTTTCTTAAGGCAAAGTAAAGTTTAGTTATCTTGAACTTAATGTTGCATTTGTCAACAAAACCTGTAGCACTAACTTTGAAAGAAACATTGGCAAATTAATTATGAAGCACAAGTTCCTTGATTGGTTCTTCTGAAGAAAAACATGACTATAGAATGGTTTTTATTGTTCAGTTCAATTTAAGCTGACAAAAACATGTTTGCTAAAAAAATTATAAAGTACGCAGTATTTAGATTTTCATTGTTACACCAAAAACAGTCGCGTCTCAAAAACATATGCCAGCAAGGATTTTACAAGAAATTACACAAGCTTGTTTAATTATGTTTAAAGGGCCAATCTTACAAGCTGGTTAGGGCAAAGAAGTGCTTTACATTTAACGAAATCATGTAAAATCATGCCTAATAGTTACGTATATAGTACCCAAAACAGGCAGGCAGCTGCATAAAAAAAGTTTCGAGTGGCCTAATGGGAACATTGATTACAACAAGTTTATTCATTGTGTTAAAATTTCAGCTCACGATGTCAATATTAAAAATGTTTTGTAACTGAGTTAGCTATTAAATATAAAATAAATTAGATGTTTAACCTACAAGAATAACTTAAGTACCAACCCAAAATTTTTCTAGCAAACAGCTATTTTGGGCATTTCATACAAATAGCTAACTTTTATTAACTTGAACAAGGGTCATTAAGACCTTGAAAATGGATAATAAAAGCTAGCACAGAGAAAATTCTAACTGCACTGTAATCTATGCCGTAGATGTACTGTACTTTAGGCGGCCGATGAGTAGGCAGATTTCAAATCATGATTTCATCTTGATTTGGCATCTACTGAATCAAGATGAAATCATACATTTTTTATGAAGTGTTGGGCAAAGCCTAGTGTATTCTTTGAAATTTACTTTTAGAATATTAAATGAAACGGGTGCAAAAATGGTTTGCTCATAGTTTCTAAAGGCTATCTTCATTTTCTTCCATTTTATCATTACTTTATTCAAAATTTACTTTCATGAAATCAAAAAGTTAAAACAATAATATTATTGTTGTAAATCAATAGACATATGCCCCTTAAAGCACTAAAAGAGACCAATTCGCCCTATCCAAAAGAAACGATACGACTGAAGGGGCTGTGCCAAGCGTCAGTTTGGCCAAAATATGGGTTTTGGTTGGGGCGTCGAGTCAGCCATTGGGTCAGCTTATGTGACCATGTAGACAGTCACCTCAAAAATGTATATAATGGCTATTACGGCTGTTATACATATTATAAATATATTTAATATCGTACGAAACAGCTTATACTTGATTGCTGCAAAAGTTTTTTGTAGTTTCAATTGTCTATTTGTGGACTATGTATTTTGTTCTTGTAATCACATGGTATGACTACTAGTGGACCAGTAAAGGTGCACAGCAGTTCAATTCACACTGGTGACCGCCGTGGTTTTGTGGTTCCTGACTCTATCAGATTGAGTGAACCCTGGATAAACTAATCATAACAATAATTGTGGTATTAAGAGAAGAAACCCAAAAAGAACAAGGACTTCAAAGCAAGATACCATCCAAATTAGGAAATCTAAGCGGCTTCAAGTGACTGCCAGCCTCGGAAAATCAAAGCAGTCTGTCTTAATAGGGTAGATGTAAGGATGGCTACTCTACTTGCTTCGAATGCTGATTATTGCGTAATTGGCTTAGCTGATGTGTTCTGGATTATGATTATGATTACCCAAGGTTGGTGTTCAGCTCACCAGTTCAATAAATGTTAGTATTCCAGTTTGAGAGACATAGGTACTTAGTCTACCAGTTCTGAAATGCTGCTGCGGTTAATGGACTAAGGTGGCTCTCATGATGTATCTACGAGAAGCTCTAAAAAGAAGGCAAATTTTGTAGACAGATTGACATGGTAGAAATCATAAGCAACGACTTATTGGTCTGTTTCGGTCTCTTTTCTCGGTGTGCTCATGGCTAGCCGAGTACTCTTGAGGAGTACTATGACGACCATTTACTAGGAACATCATCAACGTGAAACAGCTAATTTGAGGTGACTGCAGAGATCTGCCAAATCTTCTCCAAGCTAAATTGGCTACAGAGATAATCTGTAGCAACTTGACTAACCTACAGGTTTTAGCGCTATCTATATGTGGTGCCTAATCTTGCGTTGACCAACATGGTTTAGAACTGGTTTAGAGTAACTCCAGATAAAATCTGGAGAAATCTAATTGATGCTGCTTGGTTCATAAAAGGAAAACTGGCACAGCATGATTTGATTGCGCATGACCTCACAATCAGCCAGTTAATATTGAATGTTCAGCAGAGAACGAAACAGGTCAGGCAACAACATATAGAGCAACACGAGCCAAAGCAAGCCATAGCCACAAAACATTTCTAGTACTTGAGTTGTGGAATTCAAGTGTACATGTATGTTCACAAGGACTATACCAGCCAAAAGCTACCAAATTAGAGATGCAGCAAAGGGTAGAGTCGTCTAGCAACAGTATTACCGACTGTTGGTTGCACTAAGGCCTCAAAAAGTTCTAGCTATGGCAAGAGGCTTAACAATCGGCCAACGAGGTGTAGTAATTAAGGGCGAACTCCAACTAACATAGTTTCAAAGAATAACAAAAATATGACACAAGGACGTTTTGCCATAAAAAGTGGGGAGTAGACTGAGCAGCCTGATGCCATATCTATTTAGAGTGAAGCAACGAAACTATGCTCTTTTGTCATATCTATTCAGGAAAAGGGATGAATTTGAGAGTCTCTTGTCTTAGCCACGTGGTGTTGCTACAATATCTTGGAAAGACGGAGCTCAATTTTCTGAAAACCAACTTTCTAGTAACTTGAGCTACACCACCCTGTGTAGCTTGGAAAGCGCTTGGAGTCAAGTTTGAAGCAGGCAGGCCTTTGAGCAGCCAAAAACCTGTGATTAAAAAGTCGCAGGGTTAGCTTACACAAAGCTCTTGTCATGGACCGAGCTGACATGGCAAAAATTAATTTCTGACAGATTCAAAAGTGCCTGGCACCTAGCATTTTGCATTTGAGGCCAGAGTGGTGCTGAACCAATCGGAGCACAGGCTCTGAATCAGTTTCATTCCAAAGCTACTTTTTATATGGAAGCTAGAAAGACAATCCATTCAGGTTGGTATTTACATTAGAAGCATCACAAACTGTCTGTGCAAGTGGTTATTTGAAAGACTCTTTCATGACATATTACAAATGGTGAAAAAAATTAATAGCCACGTCATCATATCTGATGACATCTGGTTGTTAATCTACGGAATCGTACAGCTGCTGAAACGAGTCCGGAATGTGAAGACCAAACCAGTCTTTATGAAGAGCAACAACAGTGAGAATGCAATCATTAGGATGTCATTCCTGTTAGCCCATTAGTGCGTCATTTAGTTTTAGGAGCTAATATTTTTTGCAGAAGGGTGACTGTTGAAGTTTATAAATAAACACAGACGGTTATTACTTAGCAAAGTATAGGTAATGGGAGACTTGGTGGTACCGGTCTAAACTGAGATGGCCATTCCTGATCATGTCACCACCTAGACCTATTGTTAGTTAGAGCTGGTAGATGGTTGCTCCGAAGGTGCCAATTTAGCTATGTAAATACAGTACTTTAATCAACCAAAATAAAAGGAAAGTGTGGTTATGCATTGCCTGAACCTCACAAAGCTATCTCTGACACTTTGAGCTTGTGTAGGTTTGGCATGTATCCACAGGTGCAGGACTGCCAGGTAGATAAATAACCGTTTTTTTCTGACCCGGCTTTGACAGCTCAGGGCACAAAAGCACCAAAAGCCAGGGTACCAAACTACACCATGATGCTGTTCTAGATAAAGAAGAGATAATGCCCAAAACTGGGATTAGCTGAATGGTCAGCCAGGGCAATAATATTGATACCAGATTATATTCATAGCAGCCAAGGGAGATGTGGGTGGTGACCTTTGAGATGGAGTCTTCTATTCTAATGAAATAATGGCTCGGTTCAAATGTTTTAACTGTTTCATGGTTTTTGAAAAGTAAGCAGAGGCAGAATGACAGGTGCAACAGCTCTTCAGCAATGGTTTTTTAAAGCCCACAAAAATGTAAATGGTGCTCCGGTGTCGACTACTAATATATTGACGTAGTCACTAAACAGGAAACCGACCCTTTCTCAAATCAACAAGTGCTTCAATGCCCTATCCAGAAGCAATTTCTTCAACACCTTGAACCTGGTGTGGAAGAATTTATTGCGCTTGCCATATAGTGGTCAGCACAATCATCTATTTAGATGTTAGCTCTCAGAAGTCAGCGTTTGCAACTCTCTCTGGGTTGAGTAAGTCGAAAGCATTGGCAGTTAGCCTCACTCAGGTTATAAAAGTAGTGTTGCACGGCCTGCATTAGACGGTGCTACTGCTTCACCTGAATGACAACATGTTCATTGCACCAGATTTGACGCACACATTTGCAATGATTAGATAAGGTGTTCAAGCAGTTAAGTCTAACTTTTCTAGCCACAATAGCATTATGGAACCAAGTGGTAAGCACTGAAGGTGTAACTACTGCCACTGAGAATGGAACGGTGGTTTAATAATGGCCATCTTCTAGGGTCTCAAAGAGCGGCAAGGCCTCCTTAGAATGGGAAGATACTGGGCACAATACATCCAAAATTTTGCTGTTTCAGCATGAATCTTGCAAAGATTATTGGCAAAAACAGAAAGTGGATTCGTAGAAAGGAAAAGCAAGCTGCCTTTCAAGCTCCAAAACACATACCTTCTGTACTCATCCTGAGATACTCCAATTTTAGTCTGCTTTATTTATTAGATATTAATGCAAAGGAGATGTGGAGTAAAGGCAGTATTGTCCTAGGTTTAAGATGAGCACAACAGCTTACTGCCTACGTCAGCAGGATATTGGCCTTTGCTAAAAAGAACCCCTGCATCACACAAAGTTTTCGGCCATATTCAAAGTTGTCAAGCACTACTGAATGGATTTGTATGTTTAGAAGTTCTTGCCCCAAACTAACCACAGTTTACTCCACTGGTTGCACAAGAAAAAGAGTAATCAAATCAAGTAGCAAAATGGTCAAAGACTTTTACAAAATTCCAATATACTTTGAAAAACAGAGCAGAGTGGTGCCATAGAAGTTTTGATAGGCCTAGGTAAAAGACTAACAAAAACTGCTAGCAGTGTGAGCTCATCAAACTGACAAATGGTGAGCCACCCAAAAGGAACTCGTCATGGAGAGTCAAACCTTAACACACAAACTTGAGGAAAACCCTGCAGCAGTTTAAAGAGTCATAAAGACCAAGCACTTTAAAGACCCACTCGCATAGGTGACTTGTTTTCATTTTGGCAGTCGACGACGTGCCCTGCTGGGCTAGTCCTACCACCGGCCAAGGCAATGGCAGAGTTTGTGATAAAACTCGAGTGAAGTCTTCAGATAGAATTTGCAAACATCCGGCACAGATGGAGGTATTGGCTTAAAAACCCTTGCCACAATGCAGTAAGCATTTTCTCAAAGAAAGAAACACACTAGAAGCAACGAGAACTAGGTTGCAAGTTTGGGCAGCTATGCAACATATGACCATTTCACAAAAATTGGTGGAACAAAGCGTTAACAGCCCAAAATCACCTTACATTTAGCCCTAATAATATGTTGTCTACCATTTGGCTAACCCAATAACTAAAGGTGGAAATCACACTTTTTGACCTACACTGGTGTGAGCAAGATGATCAGTTGCCTCAGTCAAACCTGGTGGAGGAAGAGACTCATGGCAAAAATCAAAAAACTGATCAAGGGTGGCTGAGTGTACCAAGCTGCAAAGCACAGTTGAATGAAGGCATCAGAAAGCAAATGCGGGCTGTATGCCAGGCGCTCATAATATAAGAAAACAGTAGACAAATATAGTAGGCACGGCTGGGCTACTGCCAACAACCACAAATAAGGATTGGTAGATTCTGCTGTTAGCAGACAACATCACCAACTGGTAGGATGTTTTGGGCCTCTAAAGTTATGGCACCATTGGTGGCTAGCCTAATGGACCAAATAATGTTCTGCCTAATGGAAGAAGAGGAGGAAGTTTGCCTTCAAAAAATTACATGTCAAAATTAGGCAAAAAATAGAAAGAGCCGTTCATCTACTCCTTTGAAGACAGGGTATGAATAGCAAACAAGCAATGAAAAAGGAGGATAAACCCAATCAACTCAGCCAAATTTGTTGGAAAATAGCAAGTCATATAGGTCACACTTAACCATAAATATTGTGTAAATAGAAAGGGGCAACTATTCATGCTAAGGAAGGTCAGCTCAAGCTTCACCATGCAAGCCCAGAAATTTTTTACACAAGATCTAGTTATAATAGAATAATATTGTAATATATAAATAATAATAATACAGTAATATATCAGGCATAGTAAAAAGCTAAGCTAAAAAAATCTTGCTTGTCAAACTGTAATTTATACATGGAATTGCTTAAGAGCAACTAATGCCTCATACCAATATCACTTTAACAAACATTTTACAATTTTCCAAAACTTTCACTATGCCTCCTCACAAAAAACATGAAGATTTTTTAGAAAAAATGTGAAGCCAACTGAGAAACTAGAAACAAAAGAAATTTATTGATGACCTTCTTAGTTGGGACGAGAATCTCATGGTTGTGTATCAAAGCACTGCTACAGCAGATTTTAACTAGGCAATGGGATCATCTACAAAATAAAAAAGGGAGTTAACAAGTGTGATGGCCAGACTACCTTGGTAAGCGACTCTGTTTTTGATGGCAGAAAAACTGGTGTCGAGCCGAACCAAGATCAATCAGCCTATGTGTTGGGATGTCAGCCTGCCTACCAAATTTTACACAGCTGCCAGAAACAACAGGCAAGATAGCTCTTTAAAATAGTAATTGCTGAGAAATTTGTCCAACTCATTTTTGACTTAATTGGAGCGAACAGACTTGGAGATTCAGATCTGT
Organism: Watersipora subatra; assembly: GCF_963576615.1. Lineage (NCBI taxonomy): Eukaryota > Metazoa > Bryozoa > Gymnolaemata > Cheilostomatida > Watersiporidae > Watersipora > Watersipora subatra. The sequence goes on from NC_088717.1 coordinate 34,709,901, forward strand.
CCTTGCCAAACAGTAGATTCACTGTCTTGAGTATAGAGCTTGACAACATTGAACCCGAGCCTAGTTGATCTCTTCCCTTTTATTTTAAGTTGGAGGTCTGGAAACCTCTACTGAATAGAGAAAGCGTGTACTAGCTGATCAATAGGCCCCATGACAAGTAAAAATATCCCTGAAATGACCAGAAGAGTTCAATTTGATCCTAACGAGAAGTGTGATACAAATAAAACAACTAGCTGAGCAGCAGCTCAGCCTAAGGTGTGATCATCACTTAAGCCACCCATGTTGCCGTCGGATCAGCACCTGCCACTGAGTAGTATGCTCACTGCCAAAAAAGAGTATATGGTAGACCCTCGTCATATGACATTAATTTGTGGTCGTGTTGAAATCATAAAAATATGCCGCAAAGAGAGGTATGCAACCTTTTATAATTATCTAATGCAAACACCTTCTGGTAAAATAAATTAACAGTTTTATACGCAAAGAGTACATATTAAAAATAATTAGTGAAATAATGTTTTAGCATTTGCAACAGTATTTACAGGAAGTAAAGTAATTTTTTGTATTTAGCGGTTATCGTTTGTCAAAAAAATGTAACGTTACTATGTACCATATTTACTATATTGAAATCTTAACGCTGAGACAGACAGATGATATAGATTTTGAAACTGACTTAAATGAATTTAGTTTATTAAACACAGACTTCAATCTCAGCTTAAGTATGTATTTTGCAAAATATATTTTCACATTTTGTTTAGGCTACATCACCTTTTTGTCATTTCATTTTTACTGTAAGTAATAGCAAATAATGCTGAACTGAGAGAGAGAGAGTGAGAGGGGTAAAAGAGAGTGAAAGAAAGTGAGAGAGAGAGAGAGTGCTAGAGAGAGTGAGCAAAAAAGTGAGCAAGAGAGAAAGAGAGAGAAACAGAAAGAGGGAGAGAAGGAGAGAGGGAGAAAAAGAGAGAGAGAGAGAAAGAGAGAGAGAGAGAGAGAGAGAGGGAGAGAGGGAGAGAGTCTTTCAGACATTGTGAGAGAGCTTTTAGCAAACAGCCTATCAGTGTCTTTATTTTTTTGGCATACTTCGAACATAAACTGCAGATTTTGAAGTTGAAAAAATTCTTTGGAATTGCTTATACAAAAAAAAGAAGGGAATAAAACATTGTGTTCTAAATGGTAGAACAAACAAACATTAAACAAGGACGCCATAGTCTTAAGGTGCACTGCGCAAAGACCACCGATAAGTCTTAAGGTGCACTGCGTAAAGACCACCGATAAGTCAAACTGGCAGAGCACTTGACAGTGTCATGCAAGAGTTGATTGCGACATTTTCCATATTTTCAGCTGTTTATTGACATATATGCATACATATATATATATATATATATATATATATATATATATATATATATATATATATATATATAGTATAAATAAGATCAAGGACTTGCGCAAGAAAGATAGTAGGCTTAGTGAGAGATCTAACCACAGTTTGGAGAGTCCAAAAAGGGAAGCCACAATAGAAGCTCTAGAATCTGCCAACCAGCAGCTAGTAGCACTCTCGGCACAACTGAAGCGGTACACCAAAGAGCGGGATAACAAAAGAATGAACAAATTGTTCATCAATAATCTATCTACAGTGTATTCCCAGTTCAAAGGTAAACTGCAGAGGCCAATGTCTGAGCCTCCCCGATCTAGCACTTCAAAGTTCTGGAAAGACACTTGGGAGAAAGAGACTACTCATAACACCACTGCAAATTGGCTGAAGAGGCTTAAAGAGAGCCATCAACACACTGTGGCTCAGCAATGACTCACTATCAGCCAAGAGGACATCAAGTGCAGAGTGCGGCGTATGAAGAACTGGGCAGCACCTGGCCATGACATGATTCAAGCCTTCTGGTTAAAGAAATTGACATCACTTCACACTAGAATGGCTAAGCAGATGGAATGCCTAATAGAACAAGGTGACCATCCAGAATGGCTGATCAAAGGACGAACTGTACTTCTGATAAAAGATCCAAAGCAGGGGCCGATTCCCAAAAACTATTGACCAATAACGTGCTTGCCCACCACTTGGAAACTGCTCTCAGGAATAGTTGCCGGCAAACTGGAAGAGCACATGAGTCACTATATGACCAGTGCTCAGAAAGGAATTGGGCGCAACACCTGAGGAGCCAAATATCAGTTACTGGTGGATCGGACGGTCTGTCAAGACAGCAGGAGAAGACAAACCAATCTTGCCATGGCTTGGATTGACTACAAAAAGGCCTATGACTCAATTTCCCATAGTTGGATACTTGAGTGCCTCAGTATGTACAATGTTCACCCTGCTCTTGTGGCATTCATCAATATGTCAATGACCAAATGGAAGACGGAATTGGAGGCTAATGGCAAAAAGCTGGCGAGCGTAAAAATTAAGCGAGGCATCTATCAAGGTGACTCCTTATCACCGCTGCTTTTCTATATATGCCTAAACCCTCTAAGCAATATGCTGGAGGAGACTCAATATGGGTACCAGTTTAAGAGTGGCACCAAGATTAACCACCTCTTCTACATGGATGACATCAAGCTGTACGCTAACAAAGAAAGGGACATTGATTCGCTAATACACCTCACTCAGGTATACAGCAAGGACATCGGAATGAACTTCGGTATTGAGAAATGTGGAAGGCTAATTCTTAAGAAAGGCCATTCTATGCTCACAGATGGCCTAAGAATGCCAAATGGTACCATCAAAGATATAGAAGAAGGGTACAAGTACTTGGGGATTATGCAAAGCAACATCAACCACGAAGCCGAGGTACGTCACAAAGCCATTACCGAATACAAGAAACGCCTTTGGTAGGTCTTACGGAGCCAGCTCAATGCCAAGAACCAAGTCATGGCAATAAATACCTACGCACTACCAGTAATAAGATATCCAGCAGGCATAATAAAGTGGACTGAGGAAGCCATCAAAGAAACAGATATAGCAAATCGTAAACTGCTGACCACGCATGGAGCACTTCACCCAAAATTTGATACTACTAGATTGTATGTTGATAGGAAAGATGGCGGTAGGGGGCTCAAAAGTGTACAGCAGACAGTAAACGAGGAGGAGCAAAACATCAAAGCATATGCAGCCTTCATGGCCATTTCAGATAAGTTGCTAGCTGAATTTCAATCGGCTGCTCTTACAACGGACCTACGCCCTGATGATGAGGAATTTGGCTGGCACACAAAACCTCTGTATGGTGTTTACCACCAACAAATATCTAAGGTTGGCGATCTTCACCAGACATATATGTGGCTGAACAAAGGAAACCTAACGGCCAATACAGAGTCGCTAATCATGGCAGCCCGGGAGCAAGTGCTCCCAACATGGCAACTCCAAACAAAAATCTATCACACTAGAGACGTTCCTAGATGCAGACTGTGCAAAAATGCACCTGAGACCATCCAACACATCATCAGTGGATGCAAGCAGCTAGCAGGAGACGCATACACTGAGCGGCATAATCATGTCGCAGGTGTTGTGTATAGAAGTCTATGTGATGAGTATGGCCTTAATAAACCACATCACTGGCGGGAAGCTCCTGGTAAGGTCAATGAAAATGACCGTGCTAAGATCCTCTGGGACTTCTACATCCGGACTGACAAGTATGTCCTGGTAAACCAACCAGATATAGTGGTGGTGGACAAAGAGAACAAGAGAGCTACTATAATAGATATAGCAGTACCCAATGACTACAATATAGACTGCAAAGAAAAAGAAAAGGTAGAGAAATGTCTCCCTCTTGGAGAAGAGATTGAAAAATGCTGGGATGTAAGAACAACTGTATATCCAGTAGTCATTGGGGCACTCGGTGCAATAACACCGGCACATAAAATGTGGTTTGCCCAGACACCGACAGCAACCAACTCACGCGAGTTGCAGAGAAGTCCGCTATTGGGAACAGCTAAGATCTTGAGGCGAGTGCTCAAACTCCCAGGTCTCTGGTAGGAGACCCGAGTTACAGCAGAAACTACCACCCATACGGGTTTACCGGGGTGAGGAAACATTTTTTATATATAAATATATATCAAATAGTTTTAATAGCATATTAGCAAAAAAGTTATTAAGAGATGCAACATGCGTGCACATAATCTAATGCTGAAGAATTGGTGCACAAATGGTTGCTACCATAATATTGAATACACTTTCCTTCAACAGAGAAGTTAAATCTCAAGCTCATTGTTATCTATACTTATGTTACCATCAACTTCAGTTTTAGGGATCTGTCTCCTTTGCTCTTTTCCTCAATATGATAAAGTCATCAACACATAATGGCTGTGATTTTGTTGATAGTATGCATACTGTTGGTGCAAACAGTTTCATGAGATCTCATTACTTTGCTCAGGGGCTAACCATGTGTTCTCCGGAAATAGAGCTCTCATCTTGTGCCCCAAACTCAGGAGTTGCATTCAAGCTAGGTGACTCAGACAAAATTAAACTGATTAATATCAGTTTATTTAGAACTAAAATTGGTTCGCATCATGCTGTGGCAATGATATCAATATATGACAGGCTGATCTTATTGCGAAAACCTTGACAAGCTAACTTTCTATAAGCTTATGAAAAAATGGAGGAACAGACAAAACAAAAAGATCACCAAATGGGCCAAAAATTCACTTGTTGGTTGATCTAGAAATAACCTGCAAAAATCAAGAGAGGAGACAAACTTGTTATTTACGAATAAATTCCATGAATTTCCAAGCTGTTTGCTTTCTGAGCAATCACATACTTTTTGGTTAATTCTAAGTTAGATATACTGTATGTGATAGCAAACGTTGGCGGTTGCTTATGTTTTTCATGATTGAGTTTGAAAATCTAAAGTAATGTAACCTTGGCCAGGCAAACGATCTTAACATAATTATAACCTTTCAACAGTGTAAGAAACTATAGAAAGCTAAAAATAAACAACATTAGTTATGATTCTTAAGTCTAAACTTATGTCCCTCAGGTCATGGATTATCAATATTTTTTATGATAATGAGAGGTAATTAGTTTTTAAGGTAATTCTTTAACATTCATACTTTTAAATACTATTGTACATGCATATCTATTAGTTAAATTTAGTTGTAGAGTGCCAGTTTTATTATTACTAACCGGTACTTACAGGTCAAACACAGAACATGATATTGAACGTGTCTTTAATAAAAAACGGGTATAAATATGTGGCCACTGTTAGGCTTTTTGAAGGATTGAGGAAACTTCATTTTGAAGTGTCTAAATTTTATGTTCATCGTGAGTCTTTCCAAATATGTTTCTACAGAGGAATTAGGTGAGGTAAGAGTTTTTCCATTATAGGTAATCAAACAAGCAGTCACTTTAGTTCCACATTAGGATATGATTTTCTGTGAACTTTCTTTTCTTGAACTTTCAAAGTAAATTATTTTATTGCTATTGTTACAATTGGACAACATTTTTTTCTAGAGACATATTTCCGACAGACTATAATATTATTGTATGCATTATTTATCAAAGACGAATACAAAGATAATGAGCGATAACTCCAAACCATAGTCAGAAACAAGTTCCCAAATCCGTATTTTTTTAATGATTGCTGAAATTAAAACAGAATAAGCAAATTCAATAACGGTAGTTGATTAAAATGGCTTAGCAATGATATTCATGCAACAGCGGATGCAACAATGGCCAACAACCTGTTTACTTTCATGAATTGTCGTTTAGTAAAACAAAAATTTGTTAAAATACTGATATGATAAATGCTATGGATTTTTAGGGATTTGCAAATTTTGAATCAATGACAGATTTAAATGGAAAGCGTGGGATGAATAAAAATATTGGAAAGAAAAAACATTGATGACATGTATGAGCTTCAGTTGCTGGTCTACCCAGCATTTACAATAGTCTATACCTATCCCTTTTAAATCTTGATTTGAAAAACTATTTTATTGGTCGACATATAAAGATTACAGAACAAATATATTGACAAAAAAGAATTAAAATTTAAAAAAATAACCGTTTGGTCAAGCAGAGAGTAGAAGCCCATTTACTTAGGTCGAAATGGTTTTTCCTGCTAACCAAAACAATTACAACCAAAATCTTTGGTATATCAATGGTTTAGAAACAACAAGGATAGCAGTTGGTTGTGATATTAAATTTTGAGTGTATTATGTGTCGTTTCACCCAGAATAAAACTGTTTATAAGCTTTAAGTATGACAAAACAATGATCTTCATATATTACAGCATCAATTTGGAAGCGATGATGATTGCTTCACTACGTTGAAGCAAACAAGTTGATCAAACATGCACAGTTTTGTCTTCTTGAAGTAAATATATTGTTTTTCACTTCATCAGGAGAACAACATTACTGCCGCAAGGTTTGTATATACCACGTCAAAACACAGGCTATAGACAAAGGACTGGTGAGCCATTATTACTGTTTTCAGCATGTAGAAATATTTATTTAATAAATGCTGGCCATAGCTCAGCAGTGCAATAGCAAAATATTCTGTAGAATTTTTTAAAAATTGTGTAGTAAACTAATTTTCTTATTCATTGATATTGTAATCAATGATCTTTAGGACTTTTATAGTAATGACAAAAATAGTAGCTGTTCAAAGATTTCTCTATTAAAATTCGCCTAAAATAACAAAACAGTTATAAATCTTAATTTGGGAACTGACAATCTTAAAAGGAAAAATTGGTTATGTAAGTTTTGTACGTGCTTTTCAAGTTAGAAAACAAATAATTGCTTATGTTGATGACACTATAGCAAATTTAAATTTAATTTTTTACGATTACACAGATAACTACAATATCATCACTGACTATGATGGTGGTGAAAGTAAAGGTTTTGTAGAGATAAGGAACATTGTAAAGGATTGTTTTAGCTTCATAGCAAACGTAGCATTGCATCACTTTATAAATGCTAAAATATACATGTAGATACATTAGTTTGTGCATAGCAGTGTTTCTTAACATGTGGTCAAAATAAAAGATATAACCAAAACGATTTAGATAAACTTTTAAATTAAAAAAATATTGTATACATATCATGAACCAATATTGGCAAATTTTTGTAAAATGGCTGGCAGTAGGTTAATAACTAAATTTGTACGTGGATTGCAGTGAAAGGGTTAAAATTTACGGTCTTTCAATATTGCCAATTTGAAGAACTTAAGTTTGCTTAGCAATTTCAATTTCATTATTAGTTCTCTGTATACAAATAGGGCAACTCCGATTTGAGTGGTTTGAGACTGATGTATTGGAGACTAGCTGTAAAACACGTTGCAGATTTCCATTGTTTTCTTTAACATTATTGACATGTATGACTGCATATGTGTATGCATACTTTAATTCGGGCAACAATTTCAGTAGACTGCATATTTGGAATTGTATTACAGTATGAAAGACAGCTCTCAATGAACCTCTTGTTGTACATGAATTTGTTCGCATGGACGGGTAATACTGCCAGTTTGAAGAACTTCAGTTTACCTAGCAAGGTCAATTTCATTATCAAATCTCTGTAAAAATGTAGGACAACTCCAATTTGAGTGGTTTGAGACTGATGCATGGTAGACTAGCTGTCAAACACATCACAGATTTCCATTGTTCTCCCCAATGTTATTGACATGTATGACTGCATATGCGCTTGCATATTCTGATCAACACAACAATTTTAGTAGACTGCATATTTGGAGTAGTTTTACAGTATGAAAACAACTCTCAATAAACCTCTTGCTGCACTTAAATCTGTTTCCGTGGACTGGTAATTCAGCTAGTGTATATAAATATTTCTCGGTGTGTCATTTCAGCTATAGCTGTTAAAGTCTTGAGAAAAAATTACAGAATATGCAGTAAATGAACTCACAGAGATTGCTACCACAAACTTAAAATCAAAACGCTGTTTCACTGAGCCATGCCAGCAATTCTTATTTCATACATTCTCAAATACACTACAACGTATGCTATAACACGCTAACTATTTTACCATTGTGCTCACATGTTACAATGCCTTTATTAAGAAATATTTGGTGATCAAAGTATACTTGGCACGATATTTTTGTTGTTTTTTTACTTTTTTTTCTTTAGGGCAAGATTGTTCTGCTCTTTGGTGATAACCTATCTCAAACCTCCAATTTGGCATTTTTTGTAGTGATCATTTAATATATGTTATTAAAAGATACACGCCGCTGAACTCGCCATGGTAAGTTATTAGTATCTGTTATCCAGTATATCCGGTTTACGTTATAATAAAAACCATTCGCAAACAAATTATTAAAACCTTTGTTAAAAAGTTGAAGTTCACTAAAATCATGCTAAAACTTTCTTCAAGTATGTGTGTAGTAAACTAAATTTATTTAAGTTATTTACAACATTTATGTTAAACGTCTGTCACAAAAGTAAGAACTCTCAACATAATAATTGAATGTTATGTTATTTTGTAGATCATAACAACAAAATGCACTAAAGTCACGTTAGGTTCCTATAGCTACTAAGGTTAACATAGTATTTAAGTCCTATTTTTATTGATGATGTTTTTGAAAAGAAGGTGATTGCATTAGATAATGACAATGGGTTTTGTATACCACCCTATGTATGTCTATTAGTCTACGATATTTATGCATGTCAACGCTGAAACAAACTGATATCGAAATTGTGTACCAAATAATTTTTATTGTTATCGTAGCAAAATAGACAATATTTAGCGGTTCATTGCTAATGATTTACTTTTTAACATCATAACAATTTGACTTTTTTCTCTAAATTAATTCAACAAAAGACTTCTTTCAAATTATACAGTATTAAACTTACAGTAGTTTTAAAAGCTTTACAGTTGTTTAATTGAGTTTTAATTTAGTTTTTCTGCACAAAAACTTGTTTCATGATATGAAGTTTCAAAGTTACAGTTGTTTGACAAAGTTTGAAAAATTTACAATGATTTATTATTTCTCTACTAATTTGATCAACTACATTTCTCTCATGATATTTAGTTTGAAGGTTAGAAAGGCAAATGTTGTTATATGTTAAATACAAAACAATTTCTGTCCAAATATTTTTTATTACCTGGGTAGCACAGCTACTACTAGCATAAGAGAAGGTTGGTGATAAACATTACTAACATAAAAGAAAGTTGGTGATGAACAATATACATTATATAGGATATATATATAATATATACATACATATATTATATATATAAATAAATACGTATGCACTGCCAGTAATAAGACATCCAGCAGGCCTAATAAAGTGGGCTGAGGAAGCCATCAAGGAAACAGATATAGCAACTCGTAAACTGCTGACCATGCATGGAGCACTCCACCCACAATCTGATACTACTAGATTGACTCAAAAGTGTTCAGCAGACAGTGAAAGAGGAAGAGCAAAGCATCAAAGCCTATGCAGCCTCCATGGCCACTTCAGATAAGTTGCTAGCTGAATTTCAATCAGCTGCTCTGACAATGGAGCTTCTCAGTGATGATGAGGAAACTAAATGGCACATGCACTTCTTCATGGTGCCTACCATCGACAAATATCTAAGGTTGGCGATCTTCACCAGATATATATGTGACTGAACAAAGGAAACCTAACGGCCAATACAGACTCGCTAATCATGGCAGCCCAGGAGCCAGTGCTCCCAACAAGGCGACTCCAAACTAAAATCTATCACACTAGAGACGATCCTACATGCAGACTGTGCAAAGATGCACCTGAGACTATCCGACACATCATCAGTGGATGCAAGCAGCTAGCAGGAAACGCATACACTGAGCGGCATGACAATGTTGCAGGTGTTGTGTATAAAAGTCTATGTGATGAGTATGGCCTTAATAAACCACAACACTGGTGGGAGCCTCCTGGTAAAGTCAATGAAAATGACCGCGCTAAGATTCTCTGGGACTTCTACATCCGGACTGACAAGCATGTCCTAGCAAACCAACCAGATATAGTGGTGGTGGACAAGGAGAACAAGAGGGCTATTATAATAGATATATCAGTACCCAATGACTATAATATAGCCAGCAAAGAAAAAGAAAAGGTAGAGAAATATCTCCCTCTTGGAGAAAAGATTGAAAAATGCTGGGGTTGTATGCACAACGGTAATCCCAGTAGTCATTGGGGCACTGGGGGCAATAACCCCGGCGCATAAAATGTGGCTTGCCCAAATACCAACAGCAATCAACTCAAGTGAGTTGCAGAAAAGTGCGCTATTGGGAACAGCTAAGATCTTGATGCGAGTGCTCAAACTCCCAAGTCTCTGGTAGGAGACTCGACTTAGAGCAGAAATTATCACCCATACACATTAACCGTGGTGAGGAAACATTTTTGTTTTATATATATACATATATTTCTTAAATTTGGTTGTATGTGTATTCATCTATTCGTTGTTGTAATTGTCTAGCTACAGCTATTATTAGAATCTAGGAATAAATAATTCGTGTCGAAGATGATTTGATGTCGGAATCTCTCATTTGCCAATACAACTGCAGAACCAGTTAAGCCACAAATATTAGTTTGTTTGCTAGCTGATATATGTTGATATACGGGAGCAAACACTCAGTGGTTTTGCGTACTACCCAAGGTGATTGCATAACTGATTGCATTAGAAGTACATGTGTGTGCCTTGCATTCCTTGCTTGTGCTGAAGTTTTGGTACGGCAAGTCTACTCGCCAAATTGTACTACTCTCATCTTCATAGATTTGAATAATCTTGACTGACACTAAAAGATTGTTCCAATACTTCCAAACCCTGTCAAATATAAATTTCACTTCTTTTACTATGACTGTGCTCTCTTTCTTTGTTAACAGGGCTGTATTTGGTTCAAACTGATGTGTCGACATCCTTCGGAATGGCGTAATGCGTGACTTTTGAAAGCTAGACCTGCAGAAGTATGGGACATTTGAAAACTTCCGTTCAGCATATGCTGTATATTCATAAGCTTTGTCACTAGCATCATTTAGTACTACTAACATCGACTTAACGACAGTACTTTCAGGAGTCAAGCACCTACTAAACTAGATTTTGCAAAGCTTTATCATTCAATAAAAAAACTCTACACACTTTTTTCTGCAGTGAGCCAGGAAGTAAATTTTCTCAGCCGATGCCCAAATCTCCTGTCTCTCTGAGATAAACTTTACCAATAACAACAAATAGACTGATTACCCTTAGAGGATCATACAGTCTCAAGGTTTTTTATGATGACTTTAAAGGTCTCATCAAATTCTATCTTGCAATCACCTTGTTTGTCACTCTTTGTTTGTGAGAAGCCAAGGGTGTTTTTTGGTCAAAGTTTATTGGGCTGGATCATACCTGAGGTTGTTCTGGATCATCTCTAAATTTTACTGTTTTTGAAAAGACTACATGTATGTGTGTCCCTGTATTGAAAATGTTCTACACTTGCAACTACCACACCATGACCGTACCTCACTTGCTCTTGACTTCTCAGAAACAAAGAGTAACAAACAAATTGATTGCTAATTAGAACCTGGTGAGATCCCCGAGGCAATCCCACAAACCCTCCCCAAACGCATGGTACTTAGTCAAATCATGCAATTATATGACCATCTAGATATACTCAGTCTATTTGTGGTGATTAGTAAAATGTATCTCAGAGACAAGGATTTTGGGCATCGACAGGGATAATTCCTTGCCAGACTCAATGCAGCAAAATTAGGTGGAGTTTGCTCATCAGATGACAAATCTTCAAAAAGTCCAGTTTGGTAGATTTTTTACTCCTGAAAGTGCAGTTGGCCAGCCAATGCTAGTAGTACTTAGGGATGTTAGTGACAATTCTTAAGGTTTGCAGCATATGTTAGGAGAAATTTGTCAAATGGCAACTACTTCTTTGGGTTGATTTTTGCAGTTTCGTATTGCACTCTTCCGATAGCTGTTTACACCCCAGTAAGAACTAAATGCAGCACGTTTAGCAAAAACAAAAAGAGGGCATGAAGTCACAGAAAAGAAAATGAGGTTTGATTTTTACAGGGTTTGAAAGCATTAGAGCAATCTTTTAGGGTCCATAATGATTATCAAAACCTATTCAGACAATAATGGTGCCATTCGGCGAGTAGACTTACAGTATCAGAACTTCAGCACAGGTAAGGTTTACAAAACTTATACACATACTTTTGTTGTCATACACAAACTTGCCCTGATATTTCCAACAGAAGAACAGTTAAGTACCAGATACAATAATGACATGTTATCACATCTACTGTTAACTGATACCACATCTGATCACACACCCTGACACATACTGGTCATATAGCATATCTGCATTTTGATTTTATTAGTTTGTTTAGATCAGACACATGTGAGGCAATTCCTTGTGTTTATTTGCTTGGGCATTATCAATTTGTGCTAGGTAATGTTTAGTAATTTTCTATGTTGACCAACCCCTATCCTCCAATGTATTGGGAAAATTTTTTTATTAGGCCTGACATGGCTTTGTTTAGCTTGTTCGGTGTAATCTATTACCAAGCATATGATAGTCGCTACATCTACTATGAGTAATATATGCAATTGATGTAGTTCTCATCACCTAGCAGCACTATAGAATTGGAGGCGAGCAGGCATTCCTAATGGGTAAGGACTTCATTGTGTGCAGCAACTCAAAAAATTGAATATATTTATATATGTATAATATCGAAGCAAAACTATGCTAAAGCGAGAAGAAAAGCGGAACGTACATACATTGTTCGATTTAAAAATAATCAAGCTTTAGTAGGTAGATTTTGGTCAATTTTTTGAATTAAATTAAACTCTAAAAGGTTCATTAAATTTGGTAAGTAGAAACTAAGTTACTTATTTTTATCTAGCTTTGAAAATTACTATAATTCTAACACCTCTGTCAATTTACATGTATATACCACCAATATGTTTAACAGCACAAAGCGTTAAGATTATTAAAATACCAGAACTTATATCTTACAATTTGTTTATTTTACTGGAAACTTGAAGAGCTTCCAGTACATGTAGACAAAAAAAACTCATTAGTGAACTTACGCCAACTTTCCATTGGCATTGTGCTAGTCTAATGGCAAGTGGCAGGCAACTCCAATTACTTCTCATTATTTATAAACTGGATTTTTATAACCGGGCGATGCCAAGAATCACAGTTAGTACATCGTATGACTCAAGCTTGAGTCATTTGCTACACTTGTAAAATAATTACATGTAGTTAAGTTAATTTTTGAAGTCTCAACCTTTGTTGCTATTGAGATAGCCTTATTGCTTTATTTTTTAATTTTGACAGGTTAGAGAGATGTAACAACTGTTAAAAAATAGGCCTCTGATAGGAAGTTTGCTGCAGCTCAGGTGCAAAAAGGTGAACTCTGCAGAGGCTGAATCTTTAGGCGCAGAAAAAAGCCACCTTTTGTGATGAGACACAGGACAAAACATTTTATACCTCAAATGGGTCTGTTATCACCAATGTAAACAACTAGCCAGCATAATTAAAGTTAAACTTTAAGACTGATTCACTTGTCATAAAGGCTGCTAGACCTGTGAATCATTCAGATAAGTCATAACTTTGCAATACTGGCAATTAATGGCAGTTACTGCGTGCCTCTGACCATGGTTAAACGATGCTATTTTTCGCAGTTTTTAGGTTACAAGGATTTATCAAAGATTAATCTTACAAAATCAGCTTGTAGGAGTGTATTGAACTTTTGGTATTTATGCATTGACTTAACATTCCAACATTCACTGTCTGAAGTCATCAACATTTTAATAAGATGAGAAAAGTTGTTAATAGGGCCAAATTCTCACAATTTACTTAGTCTATGAATGTACATGTAGCATCTAAATCCATGTGTCATTAAAGATGTTTATAATACTGTTTGTGATGACAATAATGTTAGTCAGCTTACACAGCAAATATTTTCAAAATTGTTATGCCAACTCTAGCCTTTACAGGTTTACCTTCACTAAATAGTCTCAGAATTGTACAACACTGTTTGCTCTACCTCACAGACACTTATATGCAATGAAACAATTTTAGTTATAATTGTCACTCATGCCATATGTATTTTAATAGCATCTGAACTAACTGTATTGCAGCAATAATATGCAATCTGAAGCATGTGTGCCATTCTGGTTTATGTTTCTGGTGGTCAGCTCTAATACAAATTTATAAAACAAGCTTTTGACTGCTTAGAGAAACCTGGCATAACTGTCCACAAAATTACACACTTAGTTAGACAGACCATTTTCAAGTTCCAATGTCATGCCATTTAGGGCAAGTGAATACATTTTTAGGAAAATATGCTAAAACTGTTAATGGGTTTTTTAATCAACTGAGCAAGTAATCAACTGAGCAAGTAATCAACTGAGCAAGTAATCAACTGAGCAAGTAATCAACTGAGCAAGTAATCAACTGAGCAAGTAATCAACTGAGCAAGTAATCAACTGAGCAAGTAATCAACTGAGCAAGTAATCAACTGAGCAAGTAATCAACTGAGCAAATAATCAACTGAGCAAGTAATCAACTGAGCAAGTAATCAACTGAGCAAGTAATCAACTGAGCAAGTAATCAACTGAGCAAGTAATCAACTGAGCAAGTAATCAACTGAGCAAGTAATCAACTGAGCAAGTAATCAACTGATTTAGATATTAAATCAATTCATAAACTTCATTTAAAATTTGTCAATCAGAAAGACAACCAAACAAAAACCACTTTGAGATCAATCAAAGTGGTACAATCAATCAATACAAAATCAAAAATTGATTTTGTGCGCAGCACAAAAGAGACACGTGTTAAACAAAAAATAGTTTTAACATTTCAAAGAGTGTTAGACCCATATAGTTCAAAACTCATGGTTATCTTAAATACTGATGGATGCATCACAGCTCTTGTGTCACTCTATTCCAAGTGCAGCTAGTTTATGCATAACACCCAGATCGTTTTGCCTTTTGTTTGCCAGCAGAGCTCGAAATGTGATATATTGCTGTAGAAAAAAATAATGGTAGCAGTGCATCTTAGGTCGATACAACGCGCATACAACGCGCATACAACGCGCATACAACGCGCATACAATGCATGCGCAACGCACATACAAAGCATTTGCATCGCACATACATTGTGGATGCAACCCGCATACACTATCATCACAACGCACATACAACGGTCAATAGAAAATAAATACATGTAAAATACTCTGTGTAGTGTTTTAGACCTGTTTTATTAACAAACTATATATGTAAATAAAATATCAAACAATAATATAATATTATTACTACTGTTATCATTACATATTAGTGTTATTTATATGTAATATTGATAGGTTAACAGCGTTAGCAGGTTAACAGAAAAAATATTAACATTTTTCTAGTTTGTAATAAGTTAATAAGCTAATAAATTGGAAAAATGTTAGTATTTTTTCTAGCTTGAACAAGTTATTACTAGCAAGGTTTTCAAATTGTCACTAAAATGCAAAGTAAAAAGTAAACATGCTCCTTGAAATCATTTTATTAGAAGTTCAAATACAATAATGAAGGATTGTGGACCAGTAAAACAACCGAGTAGGACTTTTGAGAATACCCATATATCTTTATCGTCATCAGGCTACGAATTATCGCAATGTTTTTTGAAGGCCATATTTATTTATTTCGTTAAATATAGCATTTATAATAGCCGATGTTACAAAAAACTTTTGATAATAATAAATACTTACCTTTTTAAAAATGCAAACTTATACTCTTGCCAAGCTGTCATCAAAATGTAATTATTTTGGTTTTAAATCAGCTCTTCTTTGAAATCCTTCAATATTCCCTGTCTCAACGCCGGCTGTGTCACTCTCACTTTTGCGATCCGGTTCAGTCTTCTGATCTTTCTTTCTACTTACATCCTCTTTCCCACATTCTTCTGACCTGAAAAACTACTCATCGCTTTTTAACCTGTTGATGTCTTTCGCTAAACAAATCTTTTTAGCCCAGCTCAAACAACCGCAAACGCAATGATGATTAGCTTTCCATAAAAAAAGATCAAATATTTGCCACACGTACACTTTGCACATGCATATAAAAAATTATATATAGCCTAAGTACAGTAGTACAAAGCCTACCAAAACTGATCAAGTTATTATTTGTGAATTTTAATCCTAGTTTTAAATAAAGAAAAGAATTTAAAAAAAGATCTAACAAAGTCTGAATTCTGTCGAGAATTTAGTACGCTGAGACAAAGCTCAAATCCCGAAATTTGCTGGTTTTAGTACAAAAAAAGGTTAATAGCATTCTTTCGAAAATGAACACTGTCTAGTTTAGCTACTAATTAGCAGGTAGACCAAAATAAATTTACCATACATCACTTTTGACCTGATGTAGTCAAACAATTGTAATTCAACAACAACACAAACAAAAATGGGTTGATGCACACCTGAGATTTAGGATGAACTTCATCAAGCTAGCTACAGTCTAAAAATTCAAAAAATTTTGTATTTTAAGTTGGAAGATGTAACGACAGGTTGCTTCTTAATAATGCATCATAATGAAATTTGTAGACGCTATTAACTCTCTTGCTACTGTCAGCCAATGAATTGCTTAATCAATGAGGTTTCACTTATTTCATTATGAAGCCTATACATTAGCTGGGCCTAACAATTTTGTTTCCATGGAAACAACTTTGTCGTCAATCAGGTGCAACTAATTGGAAATAATTTTGCTAAGAAGGTCCAAGAATTTTTTTTTCAAACGTGAAAACCAGATCGCTATCGTCATGGCAATAAAAAATTCACCACTCTCATTCAATGCAAAAGAAACATCAGAAACTTTGCGGGATTGTGATTCACTAACCAGTTTTGTATTTAGCTTGTAGAGAATCTTGTCCTGAATAACATTTACTTTACAATACAAAAAATTCCCCCGTCATAAAGCCACTGACCAAAGTGATATTGGAAAAAAGAAAGGGTACTGATGGTTGATAGCTGCAATATTAGCAGTCAAATGGCACTGCAGTGCAATAGGATAACTGCAATGGTAGCTGTAATGTACTGGATGTTATTATGTACAACAAACAGCAATAATGAAAAAAAAAGATTATATGTTTATATCTCTCCTCCTGCAATAGGAGAAATGCAATAATCAGAAATAATATGCACTGATATTATTAGAGTAACCAATATTATTAATAAATTAATACAGTAATAATAAAAAACCAATACATAATTTTGTTTACACTGCAAAACGTCATAGCTAACAATATCAAAAAGTTGTGATATCTATATAGATTTTTACAAAATCTATTTAACAAAACTATTTAGAAAAAATAATAACACTAACTTATTGCCCAACATCGATCACTATATACTTCAATCTTGTAAACTCGAATGCTCATTCTTATAATTAAATCTTATAAAATCGGATAATTATTCTTATAATTAAATCTTATAAAATCGAATTAATACTCTTATAACTAAATATTGTAATAATCTCATAAGAATCGTTAAAAAAAATATCATCGTCTTTCCTTTATTTTCACTGCTTTGGACATCAGTTACATGTTGAATACCAAAGTACTCAGAAGTGTCCAAAATTTCAGTTTCTTTGGACTCGGCAAAAAAAAAGAAACAATTAATTTTCAGTACTTCTACGTTAATAACAGAAACCCTTGGCAATTTGACAATGCTATAGACTGGTGAAATGTGCATGTTTTGTTTCTTTGAGAAATTCGCACGACTTACTGGTTCTTTTCTCTGTCGCTAGGGGTTTCATTTGCTGGTCTTAATTTTGTTAAAAATAGGCTTGTCAAGTTTTAATAACAATTTTAGTCTGAATTAATCTGTCTATTTATGTATAATCCAATCAGATGTGTAAGGTTTAGGAAATTTCCTGCAAATAATAAAGACTTGGTAACATATTTAAATGTTTATATGTGTTTTGTATTATTGTTTTACTTAAGCGACTCCATTGAAAAATGGTTAAATTTGTTGATGAGATCTCGGTACAAACGTTTGTGATGGCCATTGATGAATAATTTTTGTGAGTTGTGTGCAGATATGCATTTATCATAAATCTCCCAAACAATTGCTTCGCTCGTGTTTGGTCATGGAAAAAACAATATCTGCATTGATTCTTGAGATGTTGCATAAATACTAGCTGTTGATAAATTTTTCGAAAACCCATTTAATTAATTCGTTTCAAATAGCGAGTTTATCGCAGTAGTAAAACAGTTAAAAAACTTTAAAGTATACAACAGAGACTATTGTAAAAAGTAATTAATCCATTCCAGGAACTTTTACACTTTAGGGATTTTACGTTATAAGAACAGCAAAACACTTGTAAATTGCCCTACTTCAATCCAAGATTTTTCAAAATTTACCCCTTTGGCCATATAAAAAAGCAACTAAACTTAACTTTTTAATTCGATGGCTGTATATTAACTGTAATGTTATCAGTTTGCATCAGCAGTATGTGTCTTTTTTCTTGTCAATTTCGCTAGTTTTATAGACTGTAGATGCGGTAATTATTAAACAAATTGATAGGGAACACACATATTTGACATGCATTTACAAATATTTGTTTCTTCTTCCTAGACAGCAAAGTCTATTTAGAAAAGTAAAATCAGTAGTGATTATTTTATAAGTTCACAATACAGTGAAGCAAAAAAAGTGTTCGCTATAAAAGTCGTTGCATCCGCATGTTTGCTGACCATATGTTTGCAGGAAGGTGAAGCTCAGAATATATGATCAATTTTGTCTATACTCCTTACTCATGACATTCAGATTGGTTTATTGGCTCTGTAACACCTTACCAATTGATTGCCCAAAACACTTATTGGCTCTGTAACACCTGCACCAATTGATCGTTCAAAACATTTATTGGCTCTGTAACACCTGTACCAATTGATTGCCCAAAACACCAATTGGCTCTGTAACACCTGCACCAATTGATCGCCCAAAACATTTATTGGCTCTGTAACACCTGTACCAATTGATTGTCCAAAAGCATTTATTAACAATTTTGCAGCCACCTATTCTCTGTTTTTTCAACACATCTGACAACCTATTACAATGAACTGAAATGCCATGTAACTTCTTTCTAACTATTTAGTAGTGCACTGTACTTTTAAATCCCAAAATGAAATATATTGTATGACCAATTGATAGTTATAACCACATTACTTGGTATTAGATACTTTTTGACAAGGCTATCTTCAATTGATGCCAGCATTGGTTGCACATGATGCTTTTGAAAAAACAAAACAAATTCAGAAATATATTTTAGAAACAATTACATATAGTTTTTGTAGCAAGAGTACTTCATTAAGCATTTCTTGTTTTCAGATACCGCACAATTAAAACCCTGCACTATAGCAAGTCCCAGAGTTCATTACCAGTTTAAAAAGGTTTTCAAAACATTTTGAATGTGGTAGAGCACATCATCTCTGGAGACAAATACTTATAAAACCAGAAACTCATCTCTTATGAGTTTTTAGTGATTCTCCCACATTGATGGCTGGTTAGACGTCCTTTTGGATACATTAGAAGTTATTAGACTTCATTAAAAAGCTAAATGAAATATGGATGGCATTTTTCGTTGAAAAAGAATTACTGTTTTGAATTCTAAGTGTTTATCAGCATCTAATTAGTGCAAGTATGCATTTTTGTTAGCCACAACATAATGCCACCGCATTGGCTCTTTTTTATTAAAAAAATATTTAGGCTGGAACAATTAGGTTCATGGTTAAAAATTATGGCTTAAAGGGTCGACCCCCAGGGCTGATACTCTGAAAGAAACACCCACCTAGATAGGCCCAGACTTGGATTTTGTACCCCCAATCACCTGGTTGGTCAATTGGAATTTGGATAATGTAACCCCAATCACCTGGTTGGTCAATTTGAAATACACCCCCTAAACACTGGGAGTTCCCTAGAGGGCGCCCAGATTCCAGGCTGCGCTAGACATCTAATATGATTCATGATTCATGTATTAATAAAGCAGAAACAAGCTACAAACGAAATTCCCAATTTTATTTAATTACGTTTTTATTTCGGATTTTTTGTTGGTTTAGTATTGCAAAAACGATCGTTTTTCTTCAGAAAACGGCTTATTTTTTGTTGCTAACATAGACCAATATATTGTAGTTTACTATTGGTAAAAAAAATTAAACAAAAAAAGACAATTAGATAACCATAAATAAACTTATAAAAACCGTTCGTGTGGTGACATAATAGTCGCTCTGTTTACTAGCGCCAGTATCGCAAAATGACAAAAATGTTGCTATGCCTGCAAAAGGGTTAATAAAACGTATTCCAAACATGAACCATCAGACCATCATTTCATTTACAAAAGAAAACATAATAATACCAATAAAATAAATATCATATCATTCATTCTGAGTATATTGCTAAAGGGTTGCTAAGATGATGCAGTGTCGACTGTCTCTTTTTCCTTCCTTTTCTGTCAGCAAGCATGCAAATATTAATGCAATCTGCATTAAAATGAAAACTGTGGAATTTTTGTGCAATTTATTGGTATTACTTTGGCTGAATAAAATCTTAATGAGCATGGGCCCTTTTACTGGCTTGGTTGTGGAAACCCCCCTAAAGTAGCAAATTCACTGACAGTGCCCCATGGTCTGAAAACCCCCCCTAAAACGTGATTTTGGGCCGAACCTAATGGGCCTTTTGAAGGGGAGTATCAGCCCTGGGGGTCGACCCTTACATTAGAGATGAATTCTTGTCAAAAAATTTAGCTCAAAGACTAAGATATCCTTAGATAGTTTTGAATAAACAATCCATCTTGGCTAAATACATGGGAAAATTCTTTCAAATTTTGAGTTGGCTCAGGACAAAAGGGTCACTAAGAAAATTTAACCTACGTTTTTTTCAAAACAATTGTCGATAGAGGGCAACGGCACTGACTCTCATTAACAAGGTGGAATTAGGAAAGTGTTTCAGTATTGGTAGTGTGATTTTTGAACATACAGTTAAATGATAGAAGAAAAGATTACCAGATTATCAGAAAAGATTAAGCCAGAATTCTCTTGGCAATAAAATACATCAAAAAAAAAAATGTCCAAAAAATAGAAAGAAAATGAAATGCATGTCGTGAACCACACTTTTAATTAACCAAACACTTTCTTTTTTGGATGAGCCTAAGAAAGTGGATATCACACGCTGATGCAACGGAAAGGTGTTTTTTTTTGTAAATCGACACATAAAAGACAGAGATCAGTGAGGTATGCCACCAAAAACTAATAAAAACTGAATTAGGCAAAGTAAAAGGGAAGATATTTTTTTGCCAAAAAGCTAAACAAAAAGTTAATTGTTGTTAGTTTGGTCAAAATCTGTTGGTTGAAGTTTAGGTTGGAATATTTTAGTGTCTCTTTAAATTAAAATCCATGTTGTAAATTATTGTGCAATTATAGTGCTAACTAAAAAAAAAACTATTCACAAGAGAATTGGTTGGCAAACATCTGGAAAATAACCAATGACAACACTTGTTAATATTCTTTAATTCAGAGTTTTTAGTGTTAATGAATTGTTCCAACTTTAGACCATGTAGTTATGATAAGCTGATTGTCTCATTTTAAAAAAAACATAGGCAGCTTAATTTTAATGTACACGTGCAAAAAAAACCATGAAAAAATAGTTGAGTTCTATTGAGATAGCCTTATTAAGCATTATAGATATCTTAAAAGAAACAATGGTTGAGACTGTGAAATGTAACTTGACTAACTATTTTATGCATGTAAGTGTAGCAAATGACACAACTCTGAGTCTTGTCGTGTATTTGAGATTTACCAGTAAATTTTAAATCATTGAAAAAGTAAGTCTCATAGCATTCAGGAGTGACTAAAATAAGCTTAAAATACAACATGAATTATATTTTACAAGAAAATTATTTGAAATAAATTAAAATACTGTGCTTTAACAGACATTTGTGTACCTATAAATCTTATAAGTTTTCTGCCTTGGAACTTTTCAATATTTCAAGTGGCATCTAACATCAAAAGACTTCTAATACTAAGCAAAGAGCCTCTGAAGAGGCTGAAATTATGGTAGAGTAGTGTAGTGTTAAATAACTGGTGTAGGTGGAAGAATTCTGTTATACCCATGAACACGATTTTGCGTTGGTAAATTTTGTAGTTTTAGAACTCCGCCAGGTAAAGTATCTTGAACTGGCATAGTTCTAACTTGTATGCCTTTAACTTTGTAATAATACTTGCATCTAAAACAAATAATTACAACTTATCTGTAGAGCAATTCCTGTTTTAGGAAATCGATGTAAGGTAGCTTTCTAATAATGGGCTTTGACTAGAGTTCACACGCTTTTAAACTTTTTCCATTCACGTTTTTAGCAAAAACATTTGAAACGATATGAAATTTTGGTTTACAATATTTTTACATCAATAAATCAATGACTGTACATCAAAAGCGATCACAATCAATATTTATGCAAATTTGGTTCTCTATTCTTCTATGAGCGCCATTTAATCAAATTCATCTATTGGTTTTTCTTTGGTTTAAATGCTTGTACATAAGTACATAGAACAAAAAATGAGCTTTGAAGTCACAAATGAAGTTGGTGTTAAGCTTAAAGATGTCACAAAAACTTGACTGAAAAAATCTTGTCAAACCAAATGTGGAATTTTCAAACCTTGTGTGCATTACAGTTTTTTATATAACAAATCAAAAAGAATTTTTGTGGAACAAGCCATTGTATATCATTTAAACCTTAAAAAGGGTTACAGTGATTTTATTTGCTGATTCTACAGTAAAATTTAATATGCATTTATAAAAGTGTTATTAAACAAAATTCAAAGTTAGTCTACATGCAATTTATAGTTTTATCCCTGGTTATTGCTTAAGATGAACTGGAGGGATTAAAATTATAAATCTTAAATTATTTTAAGTGCTATTTATTATTTATTTCTATCATGACCAGATATGTTAAAACAGTTAGGTCTTTTTTAAGCCTTTCTGTCATCAACCTCATCAAAGTTCTTGTGCCAAAAAAACAGTTTTTATGCATGAAAGTTTTCATATTCAGTTCTTCCATTAGAACAAAGTAAACACTTTTTGCCTCATTTGTAATAGCTTATCTATTATCTAATAGTATGATATAAAATTTATATATTTAGCATAAATGTCATAAATATACTCATAAATGAAATAATTTCCTTTTTTTGGCTTTATAATTTGTTCGAGATATCTTATTTAGTTCTCAGCATGGTATATGAAAAAGTCTATTTGAGCTGGTGTAGTTGCTACGTGACAGCATTTATATATTGGTAAAGTGATTATTGACTAAAATTACAGATTTTGCAAGATTCTAAGTCTTTATAAACCAAGATTAAATATGCAAAGCCTAATTAAATATATAAACATTTGCAATATAAGATGACTAAACTTGTCACTACCTATATCATTGATTTAGGTTCAACATTTTTTATTGAGCTACCTTAGAATAAAATTTTTTAAAACAATGAAATATACTTGGTGTATTAACAGTTTCTTGAACCCATGTTACATGTTATTATTAAAATACATGTAAATATTGTGCCCAGAAACTAAGGTAACAGCTGCCTTGCTATGTAGATAAATAAGCGTGTTATATTGTAGTAATTACTGGTTATATTTTATTTTTAGAAAAGTGAATCAAAGTATTCAGGGCAATCGTTTGCTGCAATTCTGGAAACTACATAAATTGTAAGCTTTGAGCTAATGAGAGTTGAGGGCGTTGTCAAGTTTAAATCAAAGCAAAGAAGTAAAACTTTTAGGTTTTTGTTTAACACAAAACAAATAGAAAAATAGGTCGGGCTTACACATTATTTTAATCGGGGTTATTTTCATTTTACTAAAACTGCACCTGAGAATAGTTAGATTCTAATAAAAAATTGCATTTAATGTAAAAAGGTTACAACTAATTACCAAGGTAAAAATGGTTACTCAAATAAAACTTCAATAGATAACAGTGTTTGGTATTTAATAGGATACCTTTAGATGTACGTTCTGTTAGGCAAAAAATGCAATTTATTTGGTCATGAAAAACTGTATGATAAAATCCAAAACATGTAGTTACAAGAGTTAGAATTTTAATAAATTTGATGTTAATATGTGTTATAGGACTTTAGTCCAGTGCTGAAATATTTTGTAATCTCAGTTATGTTTGAATATGATAGAACCATTCATGTTCATTACTACATGGTTTATCATCTTATTTTCTATTTGATATACACTCATTATCAACTCATGTAAATTAGTACTCACACAAAGTTTGCTGAAATTAACGTCAGAGCGGTGATTACAAGTATTATCAGAACTAGTGGTGCCAGGAGATAAAGCCATGTTGAACTCCCAAAGAGTTTATTTGCTGCAAAACATGGTTTATGTATAGTTATCCATATAAATATACACCTGAATAAAATGAAGTTAAGTACATTGCTAAAGAAGGCGTAGAAAGGACTACTTGCTTGCTTTTCGTTATCACAAACAATATACTTTCACAGTCTACATTAAAAAATCTACCTATATCATATTTGTGTAAACAAAACTTAATATCTCTGAATGCTGTCAAGTCACAAGCTGTCAATTTTCTCTTTAAAAAACTGTATGTAGACTTTCTATCAACATAAAAAACATGAAAATAAAAATACTGACATTGTGAAGTATTTAGGCATACAAATGAACAATCAGTTATGTTACTCAAACTACATGTAGATCCAGAAGTTTATTATTTCTAGACCTTGCCTCTAGACTTTTTTGTCTCTAACTTAGACCATCAACTTATGCTCCAATTTAGCTCAAAAGATAGGTGTATAAAAAACATTTCACCATTTCACAATAATCGTATATTGTTCATTTTATCTTACACTACTCTGACCCGGTATCCCTTTGTACCAAAAACTGATGGAGAAAACATAGAATGTTTTCAAAATATATGCTTTACAGTTATGCTACATGATATGGACAGTTAGGTGGGCATCTAGACTTACTTATTGCTGGGGAGATACTGTGCTTTAGATCTTCTTAAATGTTTAAAATACTCTCAATCGTATCGCAAATCTGACTGACAATTCTTTATGTTTCTGTTTTTGCAAAACCCAATTCAGTTTATTCCCGACACCAACAGCTTGCCCATATGCATTATAAGATAGCGCTAAGCAAATATTGCTTTTTCTTTCAATACCCATAATTTACTTAACTATTTTTTGTTTTATTTTGTTTCTTTTTTGTCTCATGGGATAATTTGTGTAAAATGACACTGATCAGTTGTACTAAAGTTCATATTTATCCATTTATCATTTTATTTCTAAATACATGTCTTTTGGCAAAATAACCCTAGTTGAAAGCTAAGTTTAGATTAGGTTTGCAAAAGTGTTGCTTTTGCATAAAATAAAAATAAATAAGTATAGAGTTAAACTAAGCATCGGTAAGTATGCTAAGTGTTGCTTATCTTCTGGAATTAGATCTGACTAGGAAAATTTAAGTATGTTAGTTTTCCAAAATAATCAGTTAAAGTATGGTTTTTATATAAATACATTGAAAAAGAATGGTTTACATGTTGTCTACAAAGCTATAATTGTTTTTTTTTATAAAAACACTAATTTTAAAAAGCGAAACTAACACAAATTTAATAAAATATTGAAGAAAAATTTTCTGCAAAACAGTTGAAATTAATAAAAAAATTATATCGTTTTATTTTCTATTTGTCAAGTTGAGCACATATAAACTAACTTATAACAACAACTTAATTTATTTTCAACTACTGCAAGATAACTCATGTATTTTTACCATTGTTAGGCTACCAACAGAAATTATATCTCCTGGAAACTTTAACCACTCCGTGTATCGGTATTTCTAAATTACATCAGCAAATTTTTAGTTGGTCCTGTGCAATGTAATTTAGCTAAGCAAAAAAAAACCTGCAAGCGTGACTCAATGATATCTTGTGCAAGAGCTACAGCCAAAATACTAAACCCATGTTGACATTTCCTTAAATTGTTCCGCATCATGACGGCCTCAAATTTTTACAACTGTCATGACCTTTCCTTCAGCTCTGGAAGTGAATATGCATACTCAAAAGTAATAAAACAGAAAATAATTGCATGAATCAAAATGAAAGTATAATTTTCAATGTTTTAAAGTCATAACTAACATTCATCCATTTGATTTGAACTTTTGTGTTGAAATAAAAAATGAACTTTCCAGGGAATTAGTCATAGTCATTCTAAAGTTAATATTTATCTTATCAACTATTCGTTTTATCAGGATCTTATCAATTCTTACAGCTGTCTATAAAGCCTTTAACTGCATAAAATTAGTTTTTACTAAGTTTGCCATTTTCATGTTTTTGTTGGTTTAAAATTTTAGTTTTTATTGCTACTGTAGATCTGTAAAAGTCAAATATTTTTAGTTCATCATTTAGTTTGAACAAATGAATAACAACATCAACACGTTATTTTCTTCTTCAGAACTTTCAACTCAGCTTCAATACTACTTCACTAATGCTTCTGATACTTTTTTCAAATATTCAAAATTACCTACATATAGATGCTCTATCTAAAAACCCACTGGTGGTGATGTGTCTCAATGGGCAGATGAACCACACGTGCTACCAGGTGGCCATGCAATTTTAGATGCAAAGCGTTTCATCCTAATTCAATGTTCCGACTGATCCAAGATGACTCAATTAGAAGTCGTCGCCACTCTATTACCTGACAACTTGTGGTCTCACATGAAAGTGCAAACTATTTTGTTTGAAATACAGTATTTAGCTAGGGTTCAATAAACTAATTTGTTTAAGATTCATGGTATTTTTGCTAATTGGCAAGCAGTGACGATACAGAAGCTAAAAGGTGTGTTGTCATTTTCATTCACAAGGTATTACCAAAAAAGCCAGAGACTGTGTGGTCAACCTACTCCAGTGATGCATTCCAGTTTTGCTAGTAGCATAACATCTAAAAAAAGATGGCCTAAAATTAACTTTATCACACATTTTAGTGATTCTGAGATGTTTGTGCAGCGCGGTAATAATGTTCATGACCATCTTTACAAGCTGAAACAATCTTTTTGGATTTCACCAGTGAACAATTTACCAGTGTTAGTACCTGCCTCCGGTTGTCAACCTTTTCTTGATGATGCCAGGCATTCATTTCAAGACTGGTTTCTATTTTGGGTATGAAGTGCAAACAAACTGAATAAATTGGGTATCAAGCTTTATAAGATTTTTAATGTTGAAACCACAATCACCACAGATTTTTAGGTTTATGCAGCCAAAGGAACTAGCCTAGAAGATGATGTCATGAGGTTCGTGAGTTGATAATCTGATAAGGGTCATGTGCTACGCATGATTTTTATTACAACGGTAATCTTCCTTCAGGAATGTTGCATGTAAGGAGAACACATGTCGTGGAATGATTCAGTCCAATCGCCATGGAATACCTAAATTATTGAAAAATCTATTAAACTTAAAAAAGCGGGAAATAAAGTCAGTGCTGGAAAAGAGGGTATTGCTTCTGCGCTAACTCTACACGGTAACTCGGTATCACATGCGCTACATAGAGTTGAACACGAATCGTGTTCTAAGCTAAATGTAGATTGAGTAATAGTTTACAATGCATCTACATGAACGTCGCATGTGTGAAGTTGATCTGTCTTACCAGCTCATATTGTTCGAATATTTTGCTAAAAATTGTTAAAATCGCATAAGAAATTAGTTTATAGGCTACTATTACGCACTCATTATTTTGTCCATGAAAACCAATGTCGGGAGTTGCAAGGGCTCTTTGAATATTTTTTTATGATTGCTGTCAGTAAGTTTGAATACCAATACTGAAGGATCTATTGTTGTTAACAACACAATATTGGTTTAATGACATCTCCCAAAGTTGATTCCACCAACTCGGTCCAAATCTTACCCTACCAAACAATGCGTAGTTTGTCATGACAAGGGTGTGCAACGAGAGTGTTGCTTGATGCATGGCTTGCCAGAAAGCCCTATCCGTGGCTCTACATTTTCATGATTTTAATGTCCATGACCACATGTATATATATATATATATATATAAATAATGTTCATAACTGTGTATTGTATATAATAAATCAATAATTTTAGTCAAACTTTGAATATTTTTTTCACTTTCATCGGGCAAGTCTAACATTGTTTCAGCAAATACTGATTTGGTTTTGAAAATCAGAATTTTCTTCAACTATATTTTTAAAACACGGATCTACATTAAGATGTATAAGTTTTTTATTTGAAAGTTATGCCATTCATAAGGGGGGACTTGGTTGGTTATTTTGAAATCTAAATGGATAAATTATTTTAATTTTGTCTTTCGTAGTAGTAAATTAAAATATAGCAAGATTCTGAAAAGTGTTTAGTGTAAACTGCCTCGAAATTAGTCGGTTACAAATGAGTTAAATGATAGTTGGAATACAAACCTTACTATTTTGTAAGAACAACCTTTTATTTTGACTGCAAATGGTCTAAATTTTTGATTTCTGAAATTTACTTTACTTAGCCAGTTTAGCATCATTTCAAATCACTTTGTTGTAAAGAAAGAGTGAAGTTACTTTGTTAGTATTATAAAGTGCTCACATGCGCAATGTCTTCCTTCTGTCCAATCTCCTGCGTCACAAAACCATAGCTCATTTGAAGAATTTGAGCTCACTGAATGATTTTCAGCTTCACAAACTAGCGCATAGTAACTGTTTGATTTGTAATAAAACAACTCAAGTTTTGGCTGGTCAATGCTCACAAGCTTACCCATTAGGCCAGCTGGTGCCACACATGAATTGTCTGCAATAGACATAGATATGTTGTTGCTGAAGTAACTCAGTTTAGATGTATAATAATAAATAATATACATGTAAGTTGATATGTTGTGTCACATTCTTATTGATGATTAGTGCATGTTATAGTGTTACCAACAAAGATGATTAAGGTATCACGGCTCGAAAAAATTTACTCTGATTAAATATGCGTTTGAATTGAAATCACAAAGTAAACTTCTGTGTTTAGAGAAAATTCAATCAGAGAGATGAGAATGATAAATGCTGAGAAGGTTTTCAATAACAAAGAGTTCCCACGGAAATGCTTAAGAACAGTCATTATTTTCAGCGAAGTTGAAGTGTTGATCTTATTACAATCACTTTTAACTTGAAAAATTTGAAAAAAAATTTTAAATAAAATCTGAAACGTTAAAACATAAAATGTTTGTATCTATTAGCATTGGGTATTAAAAAGACTTGTTACGTGGCCGTGTAGCCAGAGTGTAATTCAAACCAAACCAACTTTCAAAAAGTCACTCACAATAAATTAACTGTGCTTCAATATTTTGATTCATTATACTTGACTACCGCTGATGTTTCACATATAAACCATCTCAAACACTACTTTTAGTTAGTTTAGGCCGGTGCAGGTCTTGCTTGAGCTATGCTCTGGCTACCACAATATCAGCAATATTTGTACAAACTAACCTATTTCAAGTGGAAGAGCAGCGCAAGGGCTTTCCAGATCTCTTGATTTAGTCGTCACACAAATTCTGTAAAAGCCTTTGACTGGCAGCTCAAATGTTTGCCAGCGTGTTTCTGTTGAGTTTATGCTGCTAATGACTGGGCATATTGCTGGGAACTCAGCATTGCAGATTTTGACTATTATTATTTCATGATATCCTCTCTGATCAAGAGACCATACTAAAGTAATCTCTGGAGAAAGGGGAATGCTAGTCATTCTCAAGTTACTCACAGGAAATGGAGCTGAAATAGAAAACATACAATGAATGCAAATTTGAACAACATTAAATTCACCAAAAACTTTGACTAATTGAATATGCTAGATAATACATATGACTGATCTATCAACAAAAATATAGGTTTCTGAATGTGTGAGCTCTTTGCAACATTATTTACTACATTTGTCAATGAAACAGCTTGAAGGTGCAGAATACCTAGAAATAACTTTCCTTTTAATTAGACTACTAAAACGGTATGCACAATGCAAGTAATATTCATATGCTGATCAAGGGTTTATTTAATAAATTGTTGTATGTTGTTGTTGGATAAATACATAAAAAATTTTTAGTATTGAAACTAAAAAAGTTCCAATACACCTAAAATATTAATGATATTGATTTATATGGTAACACTAATTTGTTTGAAGATATATGTAATCATTGTCACTTCATGGAATTAAGCTCAGTAATTCTTTAGTAACTGCATATGCAATTTCCAGAGATTTTATAAAAATTACATTCTAGAATATATTCCATTTTAATAGAATCTGTTGAAACTAAAGAGATTGTTCAATTGTATGTTATCTGAAATAATAAGGTATTTGTAATCAGACCCTCTAATAATCAACTTTAAAATCATTTAATGCCGCATATGTGTAGTCTGACACACTAATGCATTTGAGTACTAATTCCTGCATAACTTACGCATCGTTGCCCTTGTTTCCAGCAGATCTCCATCAGTCATGCCGATTACTTGAGTCTGAAGCACATAGCTAAGACCAGGAATAGGATGATGATTGGCTAATGGAAAATCATCAGAGGTAAAGTTCAAATGAAATCTTCCTGAAATAACTCTTGAGGAGTTTTCAGTGGACAAAAGCCTCTTAAAATCTTGACCTTAAAAATACAACCACTGCTATTATTTTTGAAAAATAATTCTATCGCATTGTGAATTGGCTGAATGAACTGTTTACTATTTACAAGTATTCCTGCATTTAGTTTAAAATTCCATAAAAGGCCTACAATGCATAAGTACCATTTCAAAGATAGATTTTATTAAGAGGTAACTTAACCAGATCCTATCAATTTTCAAACTACACAAAGTTAATTGCTACCGTATAAATTGGTTGGAGTCATCCAGGGTTTTAGAGAATTCTGTATATACAAAAATTCTTGGAGGAAAGTCTTCAAAATCATTATAAGTAAAAACAAACTAAACAGTCGGGAATATCAAAAGCTGCTATAGAATTGCAATAAAAACCTAGTCAATAGCCAAATGCAATGTAACAAATTTGGAGCAAAATATTAAATTTATTAAACAGAAATAATATTATCATAATCGGCAGTCTTGTGCACCATGAAAGATTGCCATGAGTAATGTTTAGGCACATAATTATTTACTGAAACTGCAAGGCCGGTTGCTAGTGTAGTGGTTAGCACATGAATTTGTAAAATAGATGTTACCCAATCAAACTTCTTCTACCAAATACTCTTCTAACAAATACTTTATACCTAAACAGCAAAACTTTGGAAAGGCAACCTGAAAGACCTGGCTCTTACGTACAATATACCTGTAATATAATAAAAATTAAAATTCAGCAGCCGTGATACTTAAATTGTTCCGGGTCAAGCAATAAATTAGAGCACTTGTGATATATGCTTACAATATGCAGCCTGAGAATCAACTTTGCTTGTGAAAACCAAATTGGAATTTTGTGCAAGTGGAATGATTTAACTTTAGCACGGTTTTATTACTGTATACTACTAGAATTTAGAACAAGAATATTTTGAATCAGTCTAATTGGGAAAACTAATTGAATCAATACACTTTGATAGATTTTAGGCATACACATTGATTTATGCATTTTTATTTATTGAGTATATTTTGAGACCCAACTTTTACCAGAATTTTATTTTCAAATTGCTTTTATTTAGCAAAACAAACTAAATAAGTTTATTGTTGCAAAATATCCTTGCAATTCTTTGTTTTTGGGG
Source organism: Watersipora subatra (assembly GCF_963576615.1). Taxonomy (NCBI): domain Eukaryota; kingdom Metazoa; phylum Bryozoa; class Gymnolaemata; order Cheilostomatida; family Watersiporidae; genus Watersipora; species Watersipora subatra. Next base: position 34,741,564 of record NC_088717.1, read on the forward strand.
CTTTATTAATTTTAATTCCTTTTTAATGGATTTGCTTTCGCTAACAATTAACATTTCTTTTCAAATCAAGAAGCTACTGTTTCCCATTCCTATGAACTATATTTTAGTAAAAAAAAGGTACATTTGCAGACTCAAATTGAATTTCTTACAATAACTTTTAGGATACTCACATATATGCCCAAAGACCAACTCAATCGCGCATGAACATCCTAGCTAACTAGCTACTGCATATTGGACCAGTTATATACCATATGATAAACTAAAGTAGTAATCTCCGAAATAAATGTGCTAATTCAAATTATCAAGAGCATTAATTCAGTCCTTTGCAAATAATCTAGGTATGGTGTAGCAAGTAAAAACCTACTTCTGTAAGATACGTTTGTCAGTTGTTCTCTTGAACCATCCCTTACACTGATGTAGTAGATCCAAACATAAACACTGTTGAACTCTGCTTTAGCTTTTTCTTCTGCTTGCAAACTTATGATAAAACTAATATCAGGCAGTTCAGGTAATTCATAATCTTGACTGAAGGTTAAGTTCTGGTTCAAAAGATTGGAGACAGCTAAAACATGCAGCACTTTGTTTGAAGCATGAATGTAGACAATAGATTTTTGGATTTGGCACAATGTATGTTTTCCATCAACCTCAAATTGATTGCAGTTTCTCGACCTGTAATTTTTTGCTTCAAACCAATGTTGGGAAAATAGCTACAGCAGTGTTTTTGTTTAGAAGAATCTTTACTATTATTCGTTCCTAACTAAAAGATTAACTGTCAGTTGTCCTCTTCATTTTCAGGCTGATGAAACACATATCATCACACTTGTAGCTTCACTTTATGTTGGTAGTTAATTAGCACAGCATAATCCTATGAAATTGTTGTACATCTAAAAAGATAAGTTCAACCTCTGGCTTGATCTTTCAGGAAAAAATTCTATGGAAGAATGAAATCAAATAGATTTTATTTCGATTTGAATTTTTCACTTGTTTTTATGTAGAAGTTCATTCTTGATTTCAAATAACAAAAAATAAACTTTAATGCCATAACACAGCTTTCCGCATTTTGTTTACTATAAATGAGCGCAGTTACAAACAAATAAAAATATGTTGCCCACAAAATATTTACGTGTAACTAACTAAATGCCATTTGATAGCAGTAGTTACACTTTCTTTTTGTTAGTGTAAGTTACTCAGTAAAAGTATAAGCACGCCTTACCATTTTTAGGACGCGTCAGCTTTTCAAAATTCTGGTAATGCAAATTGGGGAACTTTAAGGTTTAGTGAAGCTTGCAAACTGACATCTCCTTATCAACGCGCCCTTATTATTAAAGTTCTAAGTATAAATGTGCACTAATCAGTTTGATGCAAAAATTTAAAAAGGTTTTTTCAGTTTGTGAAATAGATAAAAACTTCTAAATGTTTTTTCAACAAGTTTTTTACATTGATTAATCACTAACTTTAAAAATCTCTTCTCTAAACATATCAAGGATTACAAACATGTTAACTGGCTTCAAAAGTCTAGCTTAATTACTTAAAAATCTAACACCTCTTCTACTTAATTAGTTGTTGGCATTGTGTAATGAATTTGTGTGTGGCTATTGGCTGTGCTGTACCATGTTAACTTGAGTCATAATAAACTATAAAATTGAACAAAAGGAGATTATTTAATAATTTTTGCTGACACATGACAATCCATTATTGCGTGTGAGATTTCAGTGTTAGAGATTAAGATTAACTATAATATGAAACTTATAAAATATTAATTACAATAACAATAACTTTAATTTATACATTAATTAGTATATTAATTATTAATGACTATTTATTGATTAAATATTATTTATTAATTATATTAATAAGTTTGTAAATGTAGAATTAAGTAAGGTGACTAATAGTGCATATCTCCTAATAATAATTGTTTGATTGCTCACCATTTCTAAAATAAAAATATTTTCTATTACAAATGGTATGTTATATGAACTACTACTTTTATGTTGTGCATTCAATTTTAAATATATTCTAATGGTTGTATGCTCAAAAGATTAAATAAAGTCTGTATAACTATCAGTCTATTTTAACCAACTCTGTGCCCAGACTAGCATATATATCCAATAAAATGTTTGACTGCCTTCTATTCATAATTATTAAAACCAAGTTTGCAATAAGGAAGGTAAGCAATGCATCAGTTTTTGATTAGGTAACAAATAAAAGAGTGCCGATCTATGACATGATGCTAAGAATGATGGGACAAAATCTCAATCAGCGTTATAATGTTAGTCCTAAATAATATAACTACCAACTAAAGATGTTTAAACAGAGACTCAATATCAGAGTTACCAGAGACAGAAAACTAGACTATAGGAATATACATTGTTATGATGCATTTAATAGGCTTGCACATTTACACTTTTAAGCTAAAAAGACAGAATTTAATCATAAGCAGAACTTGACAAATAATGGCCTTTTTTTCATACCAAAATGACTTTCGGCGTCTTGTAAATATTTTTTAATAAAATGCTTTTTCAATTTCTAAGATGTTAGTGAAGTGATTTAAATGTTAGTCAAAAACTTAAACAATAACTTGCTTTTACTATTTATGTCATAATGCATGGAAAGACTGAGATAGACTAAATTGAAAAAATGTCTGTAATTTTATTCAGCTTTTTTAAAACAATAAGCAAATAGATTTGCAGAAGTAACTGATCTAGGTAAAAACTCATAGCTAAGTAAGAAATAATTCTTATTTCAGCAAGCATTGCAGCCATTTTCAACTAACGCTAAAACCAAAGATGCAACAATGCAATACAAACTTACTAACATATTATTCACACTGAAGGGTTGGTCATTCGATGGTTGATTCTATAGTTTGCTAAAAATATTCCTTAGTAATATTATATTCTTTTATTGCAATATTTGATTGGTAAATCTGGCTAAAAGTCTAGTATAGGAATGCATAACCAGCTTAATATAAAGCTTGCCAAAAAGGAAATAATTGAAACCTACCCGTTTAGGAAGAAACTTTTCAAACTGACTGTATTCAATTTGCACTAAATTATCTAAGTCAATATTTTCAAAAAGTAAAAATGAATATAAACTCACCAAGAGCTCAATATTAACAGCATTGACCAGGTTCACTCGCACAATTATAGTGCACTACAACTAATTTTACGTTACTTGTTGACATCACCTCTAAAACATCTAACTGCAAACCATCATACCGATATATGCTGATTTTGGGGAAGCCACATCAATACGAGCAAGAAATATTTGATTTGATAGTGACTAATAATTTAAAAAGTCCGGATATTACAAATAATTAGAAAATGCTATAAAAAACCGAATTAAGGAATTATACTACAACACATTTCTATAGGTAACCGAGAATACTAAAATAAACTAGCTAGCTAAACAGAAATATCTAATCTCAAATATTCACCACTATTCTTGAAACAAATGTTAAATCTTTATTTCAATTCACTCATAACTCTCATAGCTTGCGCTTTTAAAATGAGCAAATGTTTTTTAAATCTGTGCACATTTCATCTAGTCTTTAAATAATATATACATAAATTTAATTCATGACTGAAAATTGGCCACAACATCTGTACTCAGATTGACTTAACCATGGACTGCGCTTAGGGGTAATCAAAACTGTACTTAAACCAATATTAACTTTATTTAGGAAAAACTATCAACCGTGCTGAAAGTCTGCAACTACATAAATTAAGAGCTAAAAACGTACTCAAGATAAAATTATTAAATAAACAAACTGGTTTAAACTTTATGCACCGGAAGATAAATGCACAAAATAGATAGTGGTAGTGGTTGATGTTAAAATTTTAGACAAGACGTTGTTCTAAAAAAAAATTGCTGATATGATTGATTTTATTATTCATGCAAGGATTGTGTGGGCCTCGTCTTGAAGTCATTTTTAGCTTGAAAAAGAACTCTCTCTTTTATTAAGCCTTATAATGGCATCCTGCACAAAAGCAAAAAAACTTATAGTATTTTTGACAGCATTAACATAACTGACATTTGTCAGAGAATGAACAAATGGAACCAGTTAAAAACAGTTTAAAAGACTTTCACAAATATTGAAAAACTTGGAAATGTTTACCCTATCTCAGATAACTTGCTAAGTTGCTAAATTTCTAATTGCAGTATTTAGAATACATGTATAACTTTGGATGTATTTCAGCTAAATGTAGAACTGCAAATAATGAAGACAGACTTGATTTTTTGGAACACTAAAAAATCAGACCTAAATATTTAGGCCTTTTTAAAAAGCTGGCTGGTAATAAAATTATTACAAATATCTATCAAATTATATTTTAAAACCAAAAAATTGTTTCAAAATTTGATTATCACGTACTAACACTTAATCTGAAAATCTCACAAAGTGCAAACATTTTTATGTATCTATTTTAATATAGAAAGTCTTGACAAAATATAAAAAAGGCCTCTTTGGAGATACCTAAAATCTAAAAGTTTCAGGAACTGAGTGTAATTAATGGTTAGGTTCTTCCTCCATGACATCTCACAAACAGTGTAGCTTTTTTAGGAAATAAGATGCTGAATGTTGTGGGGATACTAGTGACCTTCAAGGTGACCACTAAGGTGACATCTAAGGTGACCTCTAAGGCAACCTCTAAGATGACCTGTAATGTGACATCTAAGGTGACCTCTAAGGTGACCTCTAAGGCAATCTCTAAGATGACCTGTAATGTGACATCTAAGGTGACTTCTAAGGTGACCTCTAAGGCAACCTCTAAGATGACCTTTAAGGTGACCTGCAAGGCAACCTCTAAGATGACCTGTAATGTGACATCTAAGGTGACCTCTAAGGTGACCTGTAATGTGACATCTAAGGTGACCTCTAATAATAGATATGTTTAAAATGACATCTAAGGCGACCTATAAGATGACATCTAATGTGACACTTAGGGTGAACTCAAAAGTGACCTCTAAGGTGAACCTTGAGGTCACCTTCAAATTAGCCTCTACGGCGACCACTAAGGTAACCTGTAAACTGGTGTTCTTGAGTTTTAAATCTAACTAGATCAAAAACTCAAAAACATATTTCTTATCAAGTTATTCATGTAATTAAAAGCTTCAAAATGCACATGACTACCATAAAAATATAAACTATGGAAAATACATGTGTATAAATTTCATGTTTTTTTTATTTATGGTACTACATGTAACTAATCTGCTTTAGATTGTACATAAATGTGTACATAATTGTGCCATACATACTTAAAAAGCAAGGTGGGCAAGCCCTGTGTCTGCCATCAAAAGTATTGCAAAAATATCACTTGTTTATTGAGCACAAAGTTTTCCTGTGAGGTGATTAACACTAATGGTGAATAAACTCTACATCGAATTGCTGCAGATACTCCGACGTATACCTAGCCAAATATGAATAAGCAAATATAAATCTAGAGCGAAATGTATAGCAAAGTAAACGTATACATGTATGTATAAATGAAGAAATATATGCATGTATATCTCAGTGATCGTTTGTCTGTCTTTCATGCTTGCAGTTACAGCAATAAAGTTGTGGATTAAAAAAAACTCACTCCCTAGAAGATTTGAGCTTTGGGTTTTTATTTCTGGGAACAAGCAACCTCACACAATAACTTATATATCTAACTGACCATTGAAGCATTGTAGTAATGCGCTACATGTCCAACTGTAGTAATAAATCATGGTACAAATACCTTTTTTTAAATCATTATATTCACTACTAGGCACACTTGAACTACAATGTACATGAAACATTATTGTTAGTAGTTAACTAGCGCGCTTAATCATTTTGTGTAACATAAACTGGTTTCTGGTACAGCTCTTACTACAGTAAATATTTAGACTAACTAAAGTTACTAGCTTACCAGGTAAAGTACTCAAATTCATTTATGTGTAACACGCAGTCTCGGGTGACGATGATCCTGTAACATGACATTTTTGCCTCACAAATTAGAACTTGAACGTTTTTTGGACTTAAATATATGAATCTAAATTCACCATAAAAAATCAACTAAAAATTCTCAGCTTCTTCAAACTCGGCAGTTTTTACGTTTATTATGTTGAACTGACAAATATTCTGACAATCTGTTCTCCGAAAAACCCTCTCACAAAGCCTGAAAGATACCGATTTCTCTCGGTTGGGCGTTTTTCGTGTGAAAAAAGTTGGGACATAATATTTTCCTTCAGAACTGGTAGCAAAGTCAAAAATGCAATACTTTTTTGTATTATAGAACTTTATGTGTTGTGCAACGTTACGTGTTATATTATGGAGCAAAGTGTTGCGCGCAAAAATCTATTTCTGCCAATACGCGTTGTTTTATTTTACCAGTCTTCACTTTTTTGTTGTTGTTTTTTGTTTGCTAATTGCATGGCTGGCATTTCCTGAGTAATAAAATTTTTTGAACTAAAAGTTTGTTTTTATTTAACATATAACAACAGCTACTACTTTAAATTTCAAACCTCATATCAAGAGAAAAGCGCTTTATGCAGTTTAGATTAATTTGGAGAAAAAAACAAACAGCATTAAAGGTTTTTAAACTTTATCAAACAACTGTAACTTTCAAAATTCATATTACATATACAGTATATACATGTGTATAAATATACATACATGTATTATTGCAAAAAAAGTAAACTTTTAATATTTGCGCTACAAATTTGTTTCGTGCGAAGCACTCATCAGACGCGATATATACATATATATATATATATATATATTTATATATATACATATATTTATATATATATTTATATATACATATATATGTCACATATAAACATATATATATGTGTATATATATCTTTATATAAAATTTTTATTCAAGTTGCTATTGATGATTCCTATACATGCTTATATCTCTAATATTCTTGAAGTCCCTATCAAAAATCCACTTCATTACACGAATTGCATCATTTAGGTTTTTTTAATCTATTAGTTTAAAAAGCTTTCAATGAAGTCAGGTAAAAGTTAAAGTGAAAAGAAGCCGAAAACCTATAACTAATAAAATTTTAGCAATAAAAACAGAAATTTAGAAAAAAACATTTTAATTACGCGCAGAAATGCACTAACATTCACTTTTTTGTGTGTCATTGGTAAGCTGAACTAATTTGAGTCACGTATTTTAATATGCATTCTGCTTATTCAAAATTTTATTGGTTTTCTCTAGTAGATAATTGCATTACATAAATACTATGGGTTTATACCACTACAACATTTCTGCCATTTTCAAACATGGAATGTAAGGAGAATGTTGATTGGAATGTCAACTGATAATGTTATCGACTTTGAAAGTACTGCCATCAGAGAGACATCAACCAAAGACGCTGAGCTTACCAGGCGCAAATTTCATCTCGCTGCCCTTCAAGAAACTTGCCTTGCTGGTTCAGGCACAATAAATGAGACCAACTATGCATTTTTTCTAGGTTGACAAGCCTCACAGTAAGCCAACAGTCTATGGTACTGGCTTTGTAATTTCACACCAAATGCTTCGCAGCGTACAGTCTCCCACTAACATCATTGACCACATATCAATGCTGAAAGTCAACACCAAACAAGGTGCAACACATGTTGTCAATGCTTATGCCCCAACTCGAGGTGCAAATGCAAAAGATAGAGACCTTTTTTACAACCAGCTTGAGGGCACCATCAGGAAGTCACCAAACTCTGAACGCATCATCCTACTAAGTGATCTGAATGCAAGAGTCATTGCTGATCATGATAACTGGCGACTATATATTGGTCATTTTTGTGTTGGTAAAATGAATGAAAATAGTAACTGTCTATTGCAGCTTTTGCACCAATACTATTTTTTTAGGCAAACTTCACAGAAAAATGTCCTGGTGTCACCCTCGCTCAAAAACTTGGCACCAGCTCAACTTCATGATAACCAGCTCTAAATACATAAATGATGTTCTTAATACTAGAATCTACCATACGACTGACTGTGACAGTGATAATAGTATTGTGGTGTCAGAGCTGCTGCTCAAGCCAGGACCATACATCAATCAGATAAAACAATCAAAGAAAATATAAATAGAGTTTAATTTGCGTTTTCTTTGTAAACACAAACAAAACTCAGCTCCAAGAAGAGTATTGTAAACTACTTGATCAGAAGATAGAGAGCCTCTACACTGAAGCCTCACCTGATGACCGATGGCAAGTACTGAAATCATCAATCACTATTGCTGAGCTAAAATATTTGGCTTGAAGCAAATCCATGACCCTGACTGGTACAACAACTCAGGTGAACTTCTTGAACGTGGGCTGACAAATATCAGGAATGCCATGATAAAGGTGAAATCCAAACCGACTAACAAGCCTTTGCAAACTATTGCAGTGCAAAGGATAAAGCTCAAAAGGCTGTCAGAAGTTGTGTGCAGACCTACCGGGAATCGTTATGCACTAGTATTGAAACAGCCAAATACACTGGAAACATCAAGGATATGTTCCGTGCCATCAAAACGGCTACCGGGCCTACTGCTCAAAGCGGCGTAGTGCTGAAAAGTAAAGATTGCTCAGTTATTGAGAATAGAGAAAAAAACTGAACCGCTGAATTGAGCACTACAGTGAACTTTACGGCTAACCACTTCGGGTACAATTGCGTAATCCAATTTTGCTTTCAGGTACAATTAAATCATGATGCGCTAAAAATTATGACATGGGTCAACAAGATCTCACTTTAACCATAGAAGTACTCACATTTTATATATAACACCTAAACTTTTTGGAAAGCAGAGAAAATTCTGTATCTGATCATATTATCTTGGTTGCCAAAATCAAAAATAATAACTATTGAAAGTAGCATGAACTAGCGGTTTTATTAAAATTCATGTTCTGCGAACATAATTGACTAATAAGGGTAGCATTTAAATATATAAAAGTGTATATAATAACAAGCAACTAAAACATTATGATGTGTATAAAACACAGTCTACAGTCTCTTTTATATAATTTAATTTATTTTCGTCATCACTCCACTGGAAGTCTGCCATTTCTATCTCTGCTTTGAAGCCTATACGCATCCACTGGTAGCGACTACGCGTTGTTACTAACTGATGGCGATGTTAAACTTTGAATGCAAATTACTCAGAATTTTTTCATTTGATCAATGCTGTTTGACCAATCCAATGTTTGCAGACATGTCTGAAGGTCATGGTTAGCTTAGTAGATAGAGTGTAAATTTAAGCAGGCTCTAAATATAGATGGATGAGTAACAAAACTATGCACAGCCTAAAAACCGGCTGATAAACTTGAAAGATATATGCTCGAAGCCGCTATAGCGGCGCGTGCACCCGAAGTGGTTAAGTTGGTGATGCTGATTATGATTACATTGACAAACTGCCTAATTTTCCAATTTGTGAAGATTTAGATGGACTACTTGACCTTGCTGAAATAGTCAGTGCAATCAGGAATCTTTGACCTGGCAAAGCTGCATGCATTGATGCAATTCCCCCTGAGCTTCTGAGAGCAGGATCTGACTCCCTTTTTCAAAAAATTCACCTTCTTATCTGCAAGTGCCGGGCTACCAGGCTAGTACCAAAAGAATTCAAAAACAAAAAAATTTCCACCCTGTATAAAAACAAAGGGGATCGTGAAGACGCAACAATTATCGAGATATCTATCTTCTCAGTGTAACAGGAAAATGCTGGCAAGAGTCCTGCTTAACCAGCTACAAACAATTTCTGAAGATGTGTATCTTAAATCACAGTGTGGTTTCAGAGCTAAAAGATCAACAACTGACATAATATTTGTTGTTAGCCAGCTCCAAAAAAAGTCTAGGGAACAACGTGAGGCTCTATATTTAGCTTTCGCTGACCTTACCAAGGCTTTTAATCTTGTGGATTGAGAATCATTAATCACAGTCCTCAGAAATAGTGGATGTCCGTTTGTACTTTTATCTCTACTCAAGTTTTTCCACAGTGGTGTGAAAGCTCAAGTTCAATTTTAGGGCAAACTGTCAAAAGCTCATCCTATAAAAAGAGGTGTTAAGCAAGAATATCTTCTTACACCCACTCTTTTTAGTATCTATTTCTCATATGTCTTCAGAGTCACCAATCAACACCTGCACCCATTGTGGTGTCTCTCTGTTGACCAGATATAATGGCAACTTCTTCAACCTCACTAAATTCAAAACTAGCTCCAAGACCAATAAGTACATCAATCAAGAATCATTGTATCCAGATGACATTGCTCTCTGTGCTGCCTCCCAAGATGACCTCCATCTATTGCTGAACAATTTTTCAGAAATGTGCAGTCATTTTGGATTACACATTAGTTTGAAGAGGACGGTGACTTTGTCTCAATCTGATGAAGCCAGCATATTCTCAGTTGATGAAACGGTTCTTCAAGGTGTTAAGAAAATCACATATCCTGCATCCTCTCTTACACAGAATACCACTTTAGATCACAAAATTTCAAAAAGACTGGGTCTTGCACCATCGACTTTTAGCAGGCTCAGTGGGCGTGTTTGGAAAAAGAAGCAGCTCAGTGTCAAAACCAAAGCTTGTTTGTATGAAGCCTGCATTCTCAGCAGTCTTCTCTATGGTACATATGTGTGAGCAACTCACGTACCACAAAAATCCAAGCTCAGTGCTTTTCCCACCAAAGGTCTCAGGTGTATCCTTGAAAAAACCTGGAAAGATAAACTCCCTACTAAAGACCTATTTAGGCAGAGTAGATTTACTTCTTTTTCTATCAGACTGAAGTTCATCAGATTCCATATGGCTGGTCATGTCAATATTATGCTAATTGACAGAATCCTTCATCAGCTTTTTCATGGTGTACCGGAGAACAAAACTCGGCTAACTGGCAGACCACGTCTGCGATTTGAAGACGTACTTAATCGAGATATTACAATTTGACCCTAACACAGTTTGACCCTAACATTGACCCCCAATACCTAAATGTCTGTATCTAACAACGGAGTGCAATAAAGAACTAAACTTTACTCAATTAGCAAGGCTGACACACAAAATGTCTTTAGGGAACTTCTGATAAGGTAACAGGGACCATGAGAAAACATTACCAAGCATTGTCATTACATGTGTGTGCGTGTGTGCATGTGTTTTATTTCATCAATTAGTAGAGATATAAAATTAGGCAAAAGTAAAGACATAGTTAAAATATTGTTAAGGTTGAGCAAAATTGATTAGGCTACATGACAGAAGCATGCCACTGCTATACAACATTTTTGCCACACAATGCCAACTATAAGCGGATTGAAATTATATGCTGAGGGTGCACTGTATATGTATATATTTTATAGATTTTTATATATACAGAAATTTATATATATATATATATATTAAAAATTAACAAACATTAAGTTCTCAGCCTTCTACAAAATTGCCTATTTTTGACATAATAATCTACATGTATATACAATTATATCTATGTTACGACATGCCTTTTATGTTTTATGTGCCTGTTGGTTCATACATGTTTTTATGTGTGTGCTTGCGTGTGTGCCTGTTTGCGTGTGTGCGTGTGTGTGTGCGTGTGTGTGTGCGTGTGTGCGTGCGTGTGTGCGTGCGTGTGTGCGTGTGTGTGTGTGTGTGTGTGTGTGTGCGTGTGTGCGTGTGTGTGTGTGTGTGCGTGCGTGTGTGCTTGTGCTTGTACAAGTGCTTGTGCAAGTTTGTTTGTGTGTTTGTGAGTCTACATGTTTGTTCATATTCATATGTGAATGGTTTCAATTGCGCATGTGTGCGTGCTCGTGAGTCTGCGGGCGAGTGGATGTGTGGGTGTGGGCGAGTGCACCTGTGTGTGTGCATGGGGAGTGCAAGTGCATTGGGGAGTGCAAGTGCTTGTGCAAGTGCATATGAATGCAAAACTCAAAAGCAGTGTATAGAAAGACGGCACTAGTCAGTAGTGCTTGAGGTACAATGTAGCTCATAAAAAGAGCTAGAAGCTCTTTTTATGAGCTACTGTACCTCAAGCTACCTTTTCATGAGCTCGTAGCTTATAAAAAGGCTGGTGATAGCTAGGCTCAGTACAAGCAGCTGTGAATTCTATGAAAATGCTATTTTTGCAACCAACAATTATTATTTCAATTTGGTGTAGAATATCATTTTGTGTAAAAAGAGTTGTAATGCATTTCGAGAAATTCTCGGAACTTCACCAGTTCTGTGTAAAAAACTTCAATATAATGTAATTATTGAGTAGTCTTATAAAAGTAATTTACCTAATTAAGAAGCATCAAAAACATAAATGCATCACTTTGATGACCCTGACTTATACTGTGAAGATCTGCTGTTAGCAGTTTCTTATTAAAACAACCACTTATTGTAGTAGAAATTCATTAAAATGTTTATATGAATAAATACAGGCAAATGCAGTCCATTTTTGCAAGTGATGCAAACCGCATACAGTGAGGGTTTTGTGTGCTAGCCATTTTCTGGTGGTTTCATATAGTTTGAAAATGTATATGCGTTGTTTTCATCTTTAGGAGCTAGATAGCCATCTTCTGCTGACCAACTGCTGGTTGACAGCTCTTAAGTGCCAGCTCGGTAGCTGGCCAATTATTTAGTGTTTTGCAGCTGTCAGGTCGAATTTGCAGCAGACCATACTCCCTTTTTGCTCTGACAGCCTGTTCATTGTTCTGTTGGTCAGTGAGCTGGCAGAGTAGTGCTTACTCAGCTTATTTCCAATCACTCACATAAGGGACAATATCCCAGTTGAACCAGATGCCTTCATAGTTTTTAATGTAGCTCATATGCAACTTGTTTATTAGTTTGGTCATATCCGCAAGCAATTTCGGTTTTAAATCAGCAAAGCTCTACTCATACATAGATCTTTACAGAACTTGTCCACCAAAAAATTTCTTATAAAAAATTTGAACATTTTTTTTTGTGTTTTTTATTTATAACTGTGTTTACAAATACATGTATGTGATGTATATTTAAAGTTATGAAAAGATTTTAAAACAATTTTATTTCCAAAAAATAGTCAAAAGAATTTAAAATCGTCTAAACTAAAATAAAAATGTTTTAGAATAAAATGCCAACAATTTTTAACATGAGACTAACATCTAAGTACACGTACAAGTACACGTATAAATCTCACAGTTGGTGTGTGTGCGCGCGCGAGTGTGCGTGGTATGTCTGTGCGTGTGTGTGTGCATGTGTGTGTGTTCATGTGTATGTGCATGCATACTTGCGTGTGTTTTGTGCTGTTTGTTTAGCTTAGCTATTGAAATATTGAAATGAATAATCTTTATCGCAGAAAATGGGATCTCAGAACCTCTCATTTTCTTGGCGCTTAAGCTATGCAAAATTGACAGATTCATTTGGAAATAATGTTGCCTAATGCCTAATTTTAGCTGAATTGTTAGTAGATGTATGTCAATTTTAAAGGCTCTTGGTTATGATGCAACTTAACTTAACTTACTCTAATTAGTCATTAGGAATGTGTCTGGCTAATGGCAAGTGGCAGGCAACTACACTATCTCTCTTTGCTTATGAGCTGATTTTTAATACTCATGCAATGCCGAGCATTCTGCTAGTCTTAAAATAATTAGTTAAGGATGATTCAACCATTGTTGCAAAAATTGTCGCAACTAGCTTGATCATTATACCATGTCAAACAAAGATTCCTGCTATTTGTCAACGATCACAAAATAACAAATGTGTAAAAATTCAAATAATGTACTTTTAAATAAATGTACAAGAAATTAGAGAGCTAAATAAATATTACGCTTTTCATGAGTTATTGCAACCCTAAAAGATGAGTGGTTGGTTAGTTTCAATATTTAGTTGCTTTTGTGGCAGTTTTTATACAAAAACCAATTATTAGATAGTTCTGCTTGTCTTACTTACGTATGGTGATGGCTAAATTTGAGTTGTTTGATACAATAACAGCGTTCCGTAAGGTATGGTTGCTCCAGACAGTATAAAGTTCAATTTTTACAACTACGCCAGTCTTTGTTTCAAATTCACTTGACGTTTTGCTATCATTGCATGTCTACAGATAAAAATTTAAAAAAATACTTCACTGATTTTTATTGAATAAAATACTGAATAAATTTCAAACAAACACAATTTAAAGAATAACTACAGATGCATTCAACTACACAAAATTAAAAAAGAATACTTACAAAGTTTTTAACAACATAGTTTAAACAGTTAGCGGTGCAATTAACAATTAGGTAGTCATATTCAATCAGTGGCAAGTCCCATGAAATGTGAAGCAGTTTTTTGAGTTCATAAGTTAAGTTCGTGGGAGGATCTGGACCTAAAAGTAAATGCATTACCTATTGAAACAATTTTACATATCAATTTTTATGAAGACTTTCTGTAAACAAATAATATATTCTTGAGCTTTTATTTTGAAACATATAAGAGTTTTAGGCTGCTGCTAAAATGAGACCTTTTACAGAGCTACCACTTTTTATGGGGATAACATGAGTCATGTTTCAATTCAACCAACAAAAGTAAGAAATATTTATTTCATTTATTATTTTTTTATTTTATTTACGTGTGTTATATTTGTCTATATAATTTTACATATATTTGTTTCAGTATATTTATTTATACAAACAGAATTGAGCAAATATGTATGGGACCTAGAAGATCATAAAAAGAGCATCATCATAAAATACATCAATAAAATCTTGCCCAGGTAAGCCTATTGGAGAAGTGCTTCATCATACTCGAACTAAAGTCAGCCAGTCTTAACACTAAAAACGAGCTGATATCCACATGCCGACATTCTAGAAAGCACCTAATTAGCTAAATAAAATAATTTGGCAACATATTTACTGTATGCACGTATTATAATTATATCAGATAGTGGTACTAAGTCAACAGTTTTATATAAGAGCTATATAGCTTATACATTATGCATTTAAGTCATTTTACCTGAAGATTGCATTTTGATTGGGTGAAACTATGAGTAGTAATGATTTCAACTTGTAGTATTTAGTAAATTAAATAATTATATAGACATATGTATTTTTACAGATAAACTAAAGTGCACTGATGTGATAGTTTGGTGCAATGTACATAGTTCAGCTACCAACTACCTTCGAATCGAATAGGAGATGGTGATGTGGAGCTTGTGGATTATTTTCATTGTTTGTTTTACTATACTCTTGATGGCTTGCTTTTTGACCTATGTACACTGATGATTCTCAAACACATCCCTATATACCATTTACAAAACCATGGAAGTCCCAGCAAAACTTGCTTTGGTAACATTCAATGAAATAAAAAAACTTTATGTTTACACAGAAACTTGGATAAAAAGACACTGAATGAGTAATAATGGTGACCATGGCAAACCATAACCAACACATTGTGATAACAGATTTAATTGTAAGAACATGGAGATAAGATTCTGTTGACTTTCTCTGAGAATTCCATAAACATTGGCCACAATTTGATTATTTTTTTCATTGTATTACTTAAGTGGTGACAGTTTAACCATTGTATTTAATATATCTAATCTGTGGTGAGGGCCAACCGAGGTTCCGAAATGAATTAAATGAATAAAAATGAACCTAATAACTATTTCATATAAACCGTAGGACTGTCGACAGATTCAAATTCCTATGAAATTGTATTCTAACTCTACCTCGCACTGAATGCCCAGCATTACTCAAGTAATAAAAGTCTTTGCGTATAAAAAATAAAATCTTTTAACATATAGCTACAGTTACCATTCCATCTGTCAATATTAATATCATGAGAAGAATAGTTTGGCCAGTTTTAATGAAACATGAAAAAATAAAACAACTGCTAAGGTTTTTTTCATTTTTGTCAAACAGCTGTAGTTTTCAAACTTCATATTATGAGAAAACTGTTTTGAGCCTGTCAAATGAGTTAAAAAACAAAATGAAACAACTATAAAAGAGTTTAAATGTAAATGTGATATGGTTAGCAAGTAATAGCTAAATTAAGTCAACTTTGTTGCAATTACAATAAAATATAACTTGGTAATGACACAATTAATTTGAACTGAGAAAACAAAATTAAAATTATGAATATGTTGCATAAATAATAACAATTCTTGCATAAAATTGTGTGCACAAACAGGTTACTGTTCCACCAGAAGCTATCCATCAAAACATTTAATACAATACTGGTGCCATTCGATACCGGTATAAAATGTAAAAATAATATATGGGACTGTCCTTGTTTTGTAGTTTGTCTGACTGAATGGAGAGAGAATGTAGAGACTATTCTTACTCAAAATAATACATTGGTTTGCATCAAAAATATTAGTTTTTTCTTACTGGTTTATCTATTGGACTTTACAAAATACTGGAAATAAGAATGTAACAGCACCTTTAAAACTGAAATAGCACATTTAAAATTTACAACCTAAAAAATGAGTAATAGTAGCAAAAAATTAGTTTTCAAATAATGAAAAAAAAAACGCAAAAGCAATATTGGTTAATAATCCAAAGCCCACATTTATCAAGTGCCAATAGTATAGGGTGTGCGATAAGAACTAGTGAATCGTCATAACCGAGAAAATTGGTGGCTAAATGCTCAAGTGGAAACTTACAGTTGCAAGTTGTGAGTTCTGTGAGTTCAAATCTAGCAAAATGTGGGCTTTAAATTTCAAGATTTGAACAGCATTACCCAGACATACCATAGGACATAAAGACAAACTTGAAGATGTATATATATGGCTATATGTCTTTAATGTTCTTTTAGTATGCTGTGTACATCTACTCTAAGTGGAACTGACGAAATTAGCGGAATGTTTAAAGTACAACTAAGCAGTTTTACCGTAGACCTAACAAAAATGATAGTTGTAATATTGCTAGCCATAGCTACCAATTGTAAAACCACAAATAAAATTTGAGACTTTTTAGAGTTGTCTTTCTGAAGGATATAGACTTTTAGGACTAAGGAGCGGAATCATGGCAAAGGAATCCCATCTGTTGCAGAATTTATTAGGACTGATTTTGATTTTGTTGATTAGCCTAATAAGTTGAATGCATAACTGTCATTGCCTGATGAAAGTTGAGCTAAATCAGTTAACTATGAAGTCGAAGGATTGCATTTGCAAATAGGGAAGAATAGACACATGCAGATATTAGTGCTGGCTGTATAGATCAATGGTTTAAGCTTATGCACCATGAAAGAATATGCACGGATATTTTGTCTTAACCCTTTCACTATCATATATATACTAATTTAGCTTTCGGCAAACTGCCAGTTATTTTACTAAAATTGCTGCTTTTACTGCATGATATGTATGCATTTCTTTCAATTTTAATTCCTATTTATAAAATTTTTGTTCTATATGTTATCTTGTCAACATAGTAATGAACAAAGCTGTAAAAAAGTTCAAAGTATCTAAATTATGTGCAGCTCTAAAGCCATATGAAGCTAAGACCACTTTTACAATTAAGCTATCATGATTCTCTACAATATTCCTTCCTCTTACAAAACAATTTCTGCGAATTTTTGCGAATTATATGAGTATTTAATAATTTTTTTAATTTAAATTGGCTGTAATGTCATCAACAACAGCTACTCTGTTGTTGATGACATGGCAGGAGTTGCTTGCGAGAGCCATATTACACTCAAATAAATCGATGGACCGCACAATTGTTAATTCTGGCGCGGAGTTTTAAGGTTAAAGATTATAATTTGCTTTTCAAACATATACTAAATTTTTAAATAAATTCTTTGATTTTACTTTTAATGCCATAGAAATACTGGCTGGCATATTTAATTAATATTTAATTACTATGCAAATACAGTAATTTTTGCAAAAAGGTGTCTATGACAGTCGATAATGGAATTCGCATAAACTTGTGTAGCACAATGACAGGATTAGGTATATACCACCACCTAGCCTAGACTATTATATACGACAAGGGAAGACTAGGTACAAGATGTACTTGTTAGTCTTACTAGTCTTAGCTTTGCAATCATAATCATAGTGTTTCTATTTTTTTTTGTATTTCATTTAAATCCTTGCCCAGCTACGCTAATCTACTGACGGTAATTGATTATTAAGCTTATATCGTCATTTATATATATAGAAATAAACTATATCTGTTTATTTATTGCCACGCTGTAAAATGGGGGCGAGGAATTAATGCTACATGTAGATGGTGTGTATCTATTTGATCTTGATCAAGTTCAGCAGCCAGAGTTCAATCGTTTGACTTGTTTGTTGATTTGAAGGCTACTATTATGTCCTACTAGGGTTACTAATTACCCGTGTACATTCAATCTAGTTAGTACAGCTTGGTAAAGTTGTTCCTATTTATTTAATTTATTCTTTACTCTGAGCCATGTAACCTGGCTAGACACAAAATTTGGATTTGGCCAACGTCCACTTTTCTGGCTCGGTTAGGCTAGGTACAAACTATTTCTGGTTAGTAAGTAGTTGAATAATTACCCTATCATTTCTATTTTAGCAAAAACAACTTTTTTGCCTGCATTGAGCCAATGGAAAACATGTATACTGAGTTGACTTCATTTTTAAAACATTGCACCAAATTCTTTTTTGCATGTACCAGGCATGTCAGACCCATTACGGTGATGGCAGTGTCACTACAGTGACAGACCTTTGGTTATGATCTATTGAGTAGTAATTTTAGTAATAGTGACTATAATTAAATGCTAGTGATAAATCTTTGGACTCAAACTATGCTCAAGTTGTTAGTGACACTGGTAAAGGAAGGGGCCGAAGGCATTCCGAAGAACATTCCTCTACACATTTGTAAACTAGTTCACTTGGCATTAAATTTTGTAAAAAGTTTATGGTAATCGATTGGATATTAATGCATTTTACCAGCCTTTTGGTTCAACAGCAAGGACATCTTTCACATGCCGTTGTTAAATACTAAATTATTCCGATCATTTAAATATGTTCCAATAAACAAAAAACTGAGTAGTGAACCAACTAACATGCAATGATGCAAGTTAAAAAATATGTGTGGTACCGTGTAGATATACACATTTGTGCAAATAGTTTTTGCTTCCGATAATAACCTATGCTAACTATACTAAGCAAATAGTCAGCAATTTTTTTAATCTTCAGAAAGCATCGAGGCTAAATTTTGTTTTTAAGATTTGATAACTGCTTGTCAATCCCGTCAAGTATCCATTTAGCCGTGTGTATTCTAGTCAAATTTAGGTACTTGGCGCAACACTATAACTATTTTTCGTCATACTAACCCTAGATCATACGAGCCAACCACAGCTAGAAATAGATTTTGCATAGTGTGACTTGTAAGAAAAAGGTCAGATGTTGTCAAACTTTGTGACATTCAACCTACGATGTGCAGTACACTAAGAACAAGCAGCCCCTGATAATGGTGAACACTTATGGTGCATCATTGGCAAAGTCGCACAATTTTATGCAATTTTTTTGTTCTGGTGTTTATAGGACACTTGATAGTTTATTAGAGTTAAATAATGCATGTTAATAAACTCTTGTAAATGTTTATACATGTACATCGTTATTGGAACAGTGAGAATGATGGTTTCTTTTTCTCACTGTGTCACCACACTATTGACAGCGAGCGGCAGGCTTATGTTACACACACAGAATATCCATTATATCTTAATTTTTATTTCAGAATAAGTGACTTCTGATTAAAAGTAGTGGTCGTTTAGTGCCACTGTCAGCACAACACCAAATTTACTGAATTTGATGACACCCTGTCAACATCAAAAGCAGCAGCATCTATTCAGAATTCACATAGTTCAACCAGCTCCTCTGACCACGATCAACACTTGTGGTACATTAGCTAAAGGTTGCATTTTTCCAGCCTCCTATTGTCTCAGGATCTATAATGTTCTTGACCTTTTGTTGAATTTTCATTATACATGTACATATTAAAAATATCATGTGACTATTTGTTTACTTCTATGTTACAGTTAGGATAACGTTTTTTTTTGTTAAATTAGGTGTCCACGTATTCCTTTAAAGCTAGTGTCAGAAGTTTGATGCATCCAAATTATATCAATGCCAACGTAGGTATTTTACAGATAGTATAGAAAGTCAGTGAGACTTAACCTTTCTACTCCTTATTCCAACAATTTTGAGATAAGTTGCGTTCACTTCACTTAGGCCAAAGCCCAACTATATCGGAACACAAGCTTCGTAGCTTTATTGATACTCCTTTTATGTACATCGTTTTTATAGCTTTATTTTGAAAGATAGCAGTCTGACGTTAGGTTTGATATCAAAAATATGGTTGGGCATGAACATTTTAGCAAGCATATCGCATGATAAATTTCAACTTTTTTAACTTCTGGTTGCCATTTTTAATACCTTTACCAAAAGTGATGGCTGGATTTCTGAATCAATCTAACATAATTATGAGTTCTGGTAAATATCTTACTAATAAAAGCAATTCACAACAACATAAAGACAATTTGCTAGTAGCACAAGGTACATGTAAGTTTTAAGTGCGCAATAGCAGAATTATTAAATTGTTACAACTTTTATTTATTTCGAAAAGAAATTTACACTTTTTTTTAAATAAAAAAACTGACAACTGAACAGCAATTACCAAACAGTATCCCAAGCATGTCTTTGATCTAGTCTTTGCCCAAAAGCTTACGGGCTTCATATTAAAACCGTCTCTAAAGGCATATTGGTCAACCAATCCAAAACAAGTCAGCTCACTATTCAACTAAGTAATGTCCCGGAGCAAGTTTTTCAGAATTCTCCAGTCACTGAACTTTGTAATCTATTCTGTTCAAAGAACGCAGCGGAGAAATAATGCAATATTAATAAAAACTAAACCGTCACTTTGCTGCTGTTTACAAGCCTGGTCAAAAAATTTGCCTCAATAAAACATTGTTGTTATATAATGAACAGCTAATTTTCAAACATTATATATCAACAAAAAACGTGCGGAGAACGGCAGACGCTACATTTGTAAATATTCTTTTTATGTTGGTTAAGATAAGGTGAATTTCAATATAAGCTAAGGTATTACATGCACTGTTGTACTTGAAATGATGCAAGGTATGCTGAACCTAAGTCACTATCTTTTTTTTGACAAATAGTTTTCTAGCCCAGTTCTTATAAAATAATGGTTCAAAAAAGGCACATAAATTTTATATATTCTAGACATTGCACTCTACAAGAAAATATGTGCCAAAAAACCTCACAGTAAAGCATCTGCGTCAGCTGGTCAAAAAAGGTAGAGTGCATTGTTTTATATGTCCAACTGTTGGTTCTAGAGGATAATTGAATTATAACTTCATTCTTTTTTGTTCAAATTATTACAATGACTTTACGGTCATACAGTTGGATCGGTGAACAAATAATGACAGGCAAATTAGGAAGCCAGTTCCAATAATCAATTGCAACAAAAATATGGAGGGGTGTTGATTTGGCGGAGCAAAAGTTAAAATAATACCACATTGAAAGACTATCAATACAAGGGTAAAAACATCTTTTTTAAAATCTATCAAACATATCAATTCACAATTCCCTGGTACTCTTCCGCAACTTCACCAGATCTCATAAAACCAGCCTGAAATATTAGCTGGAATTATTTGAACAGCAATTTCATCAAGCAGCTTACGATTCTGACTGTCAAAGAAGTGCAGCTGGCCGACCCAACTCTTTCAATAGGTAAGGTAGGCCGAATAGAACTAACCAGTGTTCATCCTTAACGAATGTTTCAAACAAACTGAGAAAGTATATTTAGAACAAGCAAGTTGCGTAGCGAGAGCGGCCCCAAGAAATTGTAGTCAACTAGTAGACAGCGAAAAGAAGCTAAACCCCCTATTTTAGAATGTGCCAACATCCCATTATGCCCAGCACCTTGTTTTGAATTATGACACACTAAGAAAAATTACAGCACATTTATTTAGATCTTTGCAAGTACAACTGTCTCTGTGGTATTATGACTTATGTGGTTATGACTTATGTTGTTATGACTTATGTGGTTTACTAACATTTATATAATACTTCTATTCATACTCACTCTTTTTACTCATTTTCATACAATTCCATATGATATGAGTTCGGTACGATAGAGTTGTTTGCACCCTGTGTGTCTTGCTAGCATAATTGCATTAATTGTGGCTTTTAGTCATTAGAATGTAAGCTTTGTCTATATAGATTGTAATTGTGATATATAAACATAATATACCAACCATTCAAGCTATAGATTGTAAGTTATATTACGTCATGATAGCGTGTATAAGCTGATAGCTTCAGTTCTATTGGTTAGAACTATGAAAAATTTTGACTATGAACTTTTGGCACTTTGCCCCAAACACAATTTTGTGTCATTATAATGTGTTATTCTGGTGTTATCAACCAAATAATTGACTGGAAGTAGCAACCAAACATAGACTTTTTGACTTGAAAAAAAATTGATTTGAATTTGATTCATAACATTGCATATAGGTTGCCCTGATATGCATTTATTGGTATCAGATTGCATCAACAAATGTTACAAATAACTTGCAGAAAACCACTTTCAATTATCATAAACGCAACTTTATTTATTCTTATTCTAATTCAACTCACTTTTATAAACTTTTGAGTGCAGAACATTAGTTAGGCCGAGCAGGTGGTTAATTACAAAATAATTAAGACTGAAAGGTTTAAAATGTCATATTACTCATAAAAAATCTCACTCGATACAACTGAATGATTGATTATACCTCATCACCCAAATACCTGAATAGAGTTGAGTAGAAAAAAAGGTTAAAATTGTTAAAATTTTATATATTGGCAGTAGATGAGTTTTTGTTTTATGAGAATACATTTTACAGACCTTGTAAAGACTACAGATGATATAATCCTATTCTTGCGGACAAGCAAATACATTGCATAATTTTCTTTGTTCCGAAAAACGAAATTGAGGCATGTTGATGTTGCATGATATTTAACTGGACCTTGTCAGCTTGGTGTATGGCAGTCCCAAAATGAACATTTTTTTGTTAATAAGGGAACACCTCTTGCAACAGCCTGTTTTAACCAACAGTCTAATGCTTTATTCAAAACAATTTTTACAAAAACAGAGGAAATACATACAAAACTAGGTTAATAATGATGGCTAACATCAATAGCTAAAACCTGTTGCTGCATGGAAAAGTTGTCAACTAAAGAGTACTTTTAAAGAGTACCCAGTGGAAGATTGTAAGTGCAAAAATAAGACGGAAATGTTAAAACTGCTTTAAAAGTTTAGAGGTTTTGTGAAATTATCATTTGATGACTAATGATAAATTTGTGATTTGAATGTTGTGCGTTCCAATCCAGGACGAATGAAATAGTTTGTTACTGAAATCTTATTCTTATTATTTCAACCGCACAGACACACGATAGCCGACAGATGAACATTAGAGAAGCCACCGGCAAACGGTGAAATTTATATAAAAAAACACAAGGAGAATACTTCGCGCTGCTTGGGTAATAGAAAAGTATTGGCACAAAAATATTTTTGTTTAATATTCAAACATATTTACCTTTCGAATTTCAGTTCATGAAAAAGGTATTTAGTGCAGATCAAATAACTTGACAAAGAAAATGAAACAAACTTAAGAGTGTTAAAATGTTAAATTATTTGAAAGAAATGGCTATGTAAAGTATGTGATTCTACAACTATAAAACAAAATCACTTGGTAGGCAATTATTGCATGACAGACAAACGCTAAGATTTATATAGATGTATATATACGCATTCATACATATATATATGCATACATACATACGTACGTACATACGTACATAGGTACGTACATATGTATGTACATACATACGTACATACGTATGACATATGTACGTACAAACGTATGTACATATGTACATACGTACATATGTACATACGTACATACGTACGTACATACGTACGTACATACGTACGTATATACGTACGTACATATGTATGTACATACATATGTATGTACATACGTACGTACGTACATACGTACGTACATACATATGTACGTACATACGCACGTACATACATACGTACATACGTATGTACACACATACGTACGTACATACGTACGTACATACGTACGTACATACATACGTACGTACATACATACATACATATATACATACATACGTACATACATATGTACATGCATACATTTGTACATACATACGTACATACGTACATACATACGTACATACATACATGTACATGTACACACACATACATGCATGCATAAATGCATATATACATGTACATGTATACATAAATGCATACATACATACATACATGTACATGTATACATGCATCCATACATACATACATACATGCATACATACATACATCCATGCATACATACATGCATACATATGTACATACATACATACGTTTGTCCACACATATATACAAACACTCATAAATACTTGTACATATCTACATGCGTACATACATAAGCACGTGCGTAGGTACATACGCACATATGTACATGCCTACATATGTACATATGTACATATGTACATAAATGCATACATACATACATACATACATAAATACATACATACATATGTACGTACGTAATTCCATACATACATCCATACACACATACATCCATACATCCATGCATTCATACATACATCCAAACCTACATTCATACATAAATACATACGTACATACACACATACATACATACATGCATACTTACATACATGTGTATGTACATGCATACATACATACATACATACATACATACATACATTATACATACATACATATGTACGAACATACATATGTTTGTACATAAGTACATTTGTCCATACCTATATACAAACATGCATACATACGTACATACATGTACATACCTACATGTGTACATACATATGCATGTGCGTATGTACATATGCACATATGTTCATGCCAACATATGTACATAAATGCACACATACTTAATCGCATACACACATACGTATGTACATATGTATGTACATACATACATATGTACATACATGCATACATACATGCATATATTCATCCATACATGCATGCATACGCACATACATATGTACGTACATACGTACATATATACATACATTTTTACATACATTTGTGCATATATATATACATATGTAGATGTATATATTTAAATATATATATATACGAATATATGTATATATATTTTTTTGTTATATTCAGGCAAATATTCATATATATGCATGTCTTTGGAGATATCAGTTCCAATAGAAAAGAAGTGAAGCTGGCCAATACAAAAAGTTTGTCAATAAAGGCTTATGTACTGTCAGTGCCCCCAACAGGCTAACTATTATGAATTGATTCAGTCAAACAAGTAACAAATATAAGGTATGTAAAGTAAACAATGTTTACCGGTGTGAAAGTCAATAGTCTTTGGTTGGAGGCTGAGTACATTCTGTGATGAAGAGTAGATATAAAGGATTTGACTCATGTTTATGTTTGGATACTCTAATTTATCGTAGTTGCCAATTGGAATACTTTGAGTGTGGTTCTCTCCTGCTTCATTCTGGTAGTAGATCAGGACTTCATCAAACTGATTTGAGTCTGATATGTTGTTTCTCACATCTTTCAGAACCAAATGCTTGTATCGCTCAATAGTAAACACTATGTTTGTTAGAGGAGCTGCAAATTTTAGAGAACATTGTAAAAAAGGTTTGTAAGTTATGAATGAAACTAAAAAACTAGGCAATAAAATTATGCACGTTTAAATAACAAAAAGCAAAGAGGCAACATAATGTTTTTGTTTAGCACAAAAAAGAACATATTTACATGTAAATATAACAATTAAATTACAAAGAACACTTTTATTCTTTTGGCTTTCTTTAAACCTCTGTATATTTGTGTTATTATAATTACAAATGTATAATCATTTGTATATTATGTTATCAAATATAAAAATATAATATATAATTATGTGTAGTTATAGCTATAGTCTATATATTGACTTCTCAAAATTTTTTGTCTATTATCTGTCACAGGTTTTGCAGTAAGTCAAGCTATAACTATTCAACATTAGAACTAAAATTCTGCCTCCTGATGAATTTGAACACATGGAGACTGCACATGTCCTAAAGTTTTTTAACCATGAGTTGTACTATTGAGCTACGCAAGGCATATTGATTAAAGACATTATCATACACTACCATGTAGCATATGTACACGCTAAAAGATGTATTATTTGAAACTCTATGAATTATATTACCTCTATGAAATGCGATACATTTTTGCATTTTTGCTAAATTGCGATGAAGGTCAATACTTTTCACGCAGACAATCGTATTATTTTGAGTAGGAATGGCCGCTACATTTTATCCCCATTCTATCAGACAAAAGCGGTCTGATATTCCATTTTTACATTTATACCAATTTTTGTACCATTTTTTACAAGATGTACCAGTATCGTCATATTCCAAAATTTGATGGATACCTTCGTTAGGACAGAAACCTTTTTATTCACGCGTACACGCACACACACGCACAAACACTTCTATGCAAAAGTCTTTATTATTAGTTCAACTTAGTTTATTTAAACAGAACAAAACATACTCATAGTATGTATAGTTTGAAAGTAGGAATAGCAAATGTTGTTTTGTGTTGCATACCAATCATATTAATGTCAAAAGCTCTTCTTATTTCTTGGGAAACGTTGGGTGGTACAGTTAATTAAATATAATTATATTCACATCAAATATATTATAGTTACAAATATGTATAATTTATCATATGTCTATGCATGTATACATATTTTTCTTAAAGTTGTTTGCCGGTGTATATGTCCAGCTATGGCTATTACAATACATTTTACGATTGCACTCACGCGCCTCGATAGCCCCTGTTAACATATATTTTAGACCTAAGTATATGCTTTTTTGTCTTTTGTTCCTTAGGGCTAATTTGCTTTGCTCCATGATATGGACAATAACTGTCGATATCGTAATAATATTCTAAACTTAAGATTTGATGACTTTTGTACTGATTATACCTGTTTACAACTAAAAACTCACTGAACGCAAGTTCAGCATTATACGCTAACTTTTCTCGAACTTCAATTTTTGAACTTTGAAAAATTTAATGGCTGCATCACAATCAAGGCAATTTCTTTTTACACAGAAATTTTTTTTTAATTTTTCTTTTTTCTTTTTTTTATTGTACTGTCTCTGTAGGATGAGCCTCCAGATTATCCCTCTGTTCGGACAGACAAATACACTACGACATTTAATTTTTACATTTGTACCAGTATCGAGAGGTACATGTACAAGTATCGTCATATTCACAAGCTATCAAATATATTACTTCTAAAAACCTGATACTTTTTTGTGTTTTCTTGAACTTCTATTCTTAGTTTTTGTAAGGTTAAAATTCTGTAGTACCAGCATCGTCATATTCAAAGTTTTGATGGATAGCTGGTCGAACAATAACCTTTTTTATACACACACGTCTATGCAACAACCGTTATAATTAATTCAACAAAATTTTCAAGGATTTTTATTTCGTTTTTTCAGTTTGTAATAATTCTATAAAAACCTGAATCATCTTTTATTGTAATCTTAGCAAAATGGACCTAGTTTAGTTATAACTTGGCAACTGTTTTGCACTTGCTTCCAAACCTTTTTATAGTTTTTTTAATTTGTTTCTCTTGCACACAAAATTTTCATCATTATTTGAAGATTGAAAGTTACAGTTGTTTGACAAAGTTTAAAAACTTTTACAGTTGTTTTTATTTTTTCTCTTAATTTACTTTCAGAACACAAAACATCTTTCTGATGATATGCAGTTTAAGAGCAAGAATGGCAAATTGTGTTATGTGTTAAATACAAATCAATTTTATGTCCAAATAATTTTTATTACTCGGGCAACACCGCGTGGCACAGCTAGTATATTTATAACTATTAGTATTGATGTAACCATATTGTTTAGATTTTATTTTAACCTGCTAGTTAATATGTTGGCTCACAGATGTTGCATCATATACCCATTTAAGTATGCATGCACATTTTTTCTGCCATGATTGTGAGACTACCAATACATTAGGACAATTGCTAAATTTTCAACTTAAATGGATCAACAGCCAAAATGTTATCTGATGACAACAAGTTCCAAATATTTTTTTATGTTAATTGCCAAAGATTTTTTGTTTCTATTCAGTTAGAAAACAAATTTGCGGCTGAAAATAAACCTTCTGATTGTTCAAAGTACTAAATAGAAGATAAAAGCTGTGATAAAAGGTCTTTTAACGATGATAATAGCAATGCTACTTAATTAGTGAAGTTAGTAAATCTATATATAAACCCACAAGTTGAGCGAGGTAAATTACTGACAGGTACTATCGATTTTATGTTGCATACTATCGCGTTACCAAAATGCAAGGTTTTTGAAATTAGTACAAAAAAGCAGTTTAGGCAATTTGCAAATTTAAAATTGCACACAACCACTACCAATTATTTTTAAAATATCATTGCAAGCTGCTTTAAAAATCTTCTACCAAATATCCGTTCTTTTAGCCTAGAAAGGCATTTTAAAGACTATTTGTCAAACTGTTTATTCAATTTTAATTGGTAACCGATGGCCTTTTCTCTTTTGCTATTGCTGTGAGGCCTGATTAAATGAATGTTTCTTTTTTGAAATGAAGACATTGCTAATGAAGTAATATATGTAAAAAGTTATCATTTAGAAGCAACGCTTTTTGTCAGAGGAGTTAATTCAACGTAAAAAATAACAGACAAACAAGGAAAAACCTGCTGAAACTACCTTTGAAAATACAAAGTGAAATGCAACCTTAGTGGCTATATATATAAATACTAGCTGTGCTACCCGGTGTTGCCAGGGTAGTAAAAAACTATTTGGACACAAAACTGATTGGTATTTAACCTGCATGTGTAATAAAAGTTGCTATTCTACAATGTAACTTTCAACTTACATATCATGAGATATTGGTGCATTTCATTGCGTTACCGCGCCGATAGATTCTAAATAGTGTAACCAACATAAATTGCTCATATGACGGCGAGATGATTACCTTTGCATTTGTTTTGTTACCTCAATCATTTACCATAAAACCTACAAATTTTACATATTCCCCTGTCCTGGTGCTAGCTTCTCGTTACGCTTAACTCTTCTATTAAAAAGTCTTTTTTTGTAAAAGCGATTATAATTCATGCAGCCTTTGAGAAGATAACTGTATAACAATTGATTGATTGTGCTGCTGTTTTGTAATATAGAGAATCAACAATAAAAATAAATAAAAACTGTCATCAGGAATTTTTGCAGAGGTGATGTAATAGGTATGCAGAGTGTTTAATTGAAAAGTGACTGTGACCCAACAGCTAGTCTGCTTTAATTGTTACTGTTTTGATATCGACAGAATGCCATCACTGCAAAATAAGATGCAAACTCATTGGCTGTGATCAAAGTTAATTTCATTCTATAGATGATAACCTGGTGATACTAAGTTTTATTCTTTCAACATGAGGAAGCTGACAAAGCAAACAAAATTATCTATTTAATAACTTAGGTGGTTTTGTTGTAACATTTTGTTGCAGCCAAAAATAGAATTACTTCCAATTGATAAACAGTGTGTAGGTGACTTAGAGTAACCTGTTTTAGGGCAGGAAGCACTGCCAATGTAGCTCATAGCAGCACTCAAAATACTTCATTCTGACTATAACATAAGAGATAGTAATAAAGAGAATAGTTAAAATGCCAGACACTGTGTAGTGTAATCAAGATAGAAAAATGCTAACAGTATACATCAAAAAAACCCTGACGTGGAAAAAATAGCTGTGCATAATATTTCAGAAAAACATCTGACAATATTATTCTATTTTGTGTTAATCCTAAAAGCCCTCACAATTAGGAGATGGAAAAGTTTCCTGACTGTTTTGATAGTGCAAACAAATTTTATCATCAAAATAGCCAAGTTAAAAACCAGGTTAGAATTAAAAAAGGCATAAACGTATTTAGAATCAAGTTGAATTTTTCAACTTGGCAATTTGCATATTTTGTTTTTGAAGAACAACTGAGCACAGACACAAACATTCTTTAGATTAGGCAATATAGGCAGAGAATTTAATGTAACTAATTTTGGCACTGCAAGCCAGCTCAGAAGCAAGAGAAAAACTGTGAGACAGCATACTGTGGATGGCAAGCGTTTTAGTAACTGAAAGCCAGAACCAGCAAATAACCCGCACAATTCAATGTCCAAATTCACCAGCAAGTGATGCAATTTCAACACAAGCTTAAGTGCGGATTTGTGCACTGTGACTGTCTATGTGGGAATTTAAGATGTAAGCTTCATAATCTGTTGGAAAAATTAAAGCAAACTTGTTAATAGACACGATTCCGTGTCAACTTCACAACACGTCAATAAAGATGAACTTGAATGTGGCACAGCATTCCTTGATTTCTTGATTTCCAAATGGCAGAAGGAGAAAAGTGCAGAATGAAAAAACCGTCATTTTGGGTTAAGTAAATAGTGTGCTTAGAAGTTCACAAAGAGTTGTAACTGTACCATGCATATGGTGCGTATGCATGGTATTTGAAACACTCACAAATAAACTGATGCTGGAACACCAAAAGTCGTAAAACAACTCAAATACGAATCAAGCGCTGAACTCCTATGAAGACTATGCTGGTAAAACTTTACTACTTTCAAATTGCATAGTTTGTCTGATAGCAAATCTAGAGTATGTAACCATCTATTGAACTCAACACATTAGTTATAGTGTTGATTAGCTCTAAATTGGAAACCTACATTGCATAGTTTCAAACAAAGCTGGGGGTTTACGAAGCTTTTTGAAGGGTTAACCGTTTTTTTTAATTTGGCATAAAACTCATCCAATGCCATTGTTTCATTATTGGAAGTTGTACCACTTTCAAGCTACAACCACTTAGATCACAATAAGTTATTTTGCATGATGATCAGATTACCAAAATTAAGTTGTGACATTATTTGTTAGTTGCTAGTTACTACCTCAATCCATAAATTATTGAATTACAATTCAAATGGGTAAAAGTAATGCAATAGAGCGAAAACAAGAGTCCATAGGGATAAAAGTCACTGACCAGATATGAAATTTTTCAAGTTAGATTTTTAAAAAGGGCTCAAACTAGTGATTTCTGAGGAGTGTTTCTGCAAGTGCTAATCAATAGAAAGAGTCAAAGCGCTATGAAAGCATGTGGATAAAGCCATCGGTTAACCTCATCAGCAAGGGCAAACTGTGTGACAGTTAATGGATTTTATGGATTTTAGTTTACAGTTTTATAGACGTTATGGAAACATTATTAAAAAGTTTCAGACTATTTTCAAGCATTGTTATAAAAGTCAGGGCATTGCTACATGCTCAAGAAAAGTAATTAAAAAATGAATTACATGCTGAGAAAAATGGTCATTGATGTGACTGTTCTTGTAAACTAAATACACCGATAATCCTAAGCCAACAAAAGCTAACAAATGAGTGCAGTTCGATTTTCAAGCTGAAGACAACCAATGCGGGCTGCTTCTAAGACAACAGGCTTTTTTGAGGCATTTTCTGTAAAAAGCACTTTTGGTCGAGATGCACACAAAGAAGAGACTGTGGCAGACTAATAGTATTTGGTTCCGAATCTCTGCTCAGCAGAGTAGAGTTCCGGTTTGTCGTGCATAGCTAGTTGAGTCCACCTTCCCCACTTACCATGACTGTGAAAATGATCAAATCTTAGAAGACCTGTGGAGGAGTTCTTGTTACGGTCACTGAAAATGACAGTAAAACACCTATGTTTGTGATGCTGTGAATCTGTATGGCTGCCAAATGAACTGGATGCTTGCAACTTTGTGATAAAATGATAGATGAGAGCAAATATGCAGTTGTGTTAGAGAATAACATAAGGTGGAATACATAGCATTTTTAGTCGATATAGGCTGGTGGATCTGTTAACAGCGCCATCGGGATAAAATTTGGTTGTATTGTACTTTTGTCAACTCTTGGCTTCCATCATTAGCTGGCAGCATCTTAGCATGCTTCAAACTAGTTTTAAGCGCTTTTGGATAACTGAGAAGTTCCATTTTCAATAGCACATTTGATCAGAATTTTTATGATTAGCAAGTTCCTAACTAGCTTTTTACCTATCAGCTGTAAAGGATTTTTGAATAGTTAGTTGTTAAGGCACTACAAAAACCAGACAAAAGTTTCTTCTTCTTTTTTAAAAGTGCAAATACGTAATAAATGCTACAGAATGGTTGGTTAGATTTTCCCCTTAAAGTCATCAATTGGTGTCAACAAGTTTTTGAATCTGGTATTGAAAACAAAACCTGATCGAAACCTGCATTTGGTTTTGAAAATTTGTACGGTAGAACAGACATTCGCACAGTAATCTGGCTGTTACTTTAGGTGCCCCTTATTTTGACAAAAATAATTTTGTTTGTGAAATTCACTAACTTTTCGCAATCGTTGATATAGAGTTTGTCTTTTTTAGTATTTTAATACATTTGTGTAACACGCAGGAGATCTTGTAGGCACAATCTTTTTCTAGTACATGCCCAGTCTCTTTTTAACAGAGAAGAATATCGGTATATAACAATTAGAACCAACCATGAATAATTCGTAGCAATTTTCATAACTTAAATCATTGAATACTACAGCAAGAGTTATGAGACAGCAACTTTAAACCCTGAAATATGCATTTTATATATCATTGGTTTTAGTAAAAAACAGCATAACAAGTTTACTCTAAAAAACAACCTTTATGCAAATTAAATACCAGATACAAATAACTCAATAAAAATTGATAAAAAGTCAACACATTGTCAATAAAAATATGACTTGCAAATGAACATTGCCTCAGAGATCTCAAAATCTAACAATCAAACACTAAAACAAACTACCCCACCTAAACCAATAAACCCCTATATGCATATATACATTTATATCTATATGCATATATGTATTTATATATATATGCATATATATATTTATATATATGCATATATATATAAATATATATATGCATATATACATTTATATATATATATGCATATATATATTTATATATATGCATATATATATATATAAATATATATATGCATATATACATTTATATATATATGCATATATATATTTATATATATGCATATATATATTTATATATTTATATATATGTATATATATATATATATATATATATATATCACAAAGTATGTTGTCTGTCTGTCATTCCGAATATATCTTTTAAAATCTCGACGCTAAAATTCTGCATTCCGATGGATTTGAACTCACGACGAATGCATTTTCAAGTTTCTTATTCAGACGCTCTGCCACTGAGCTAAAAAGGAATAGTGACTATTTATGATTTCACATACCGCATACACCATGCGGGTGCCAATGATTTTAACCTTGCGCCCACCCGTTACAATACTCCTGTTTAAAATTATTTTTGATTGAAGTATGTTCAACATGATGCTTCTTCAATTTTCTGTCGTTAAAGCTAATAATTTATCTTGAACTTAAAATTTAGCGATTTTGCACTGATTATACATGTATATACGCTACCAATAGATATAAATGCATTGACATTGCACAGTTTATTACTTGATTTTTTTAGATCTACATCCAGTTGGCTATTAATTTATTCCAGCTGCTCAGAAGAATTTTTCCCAGCTACATTATGTTTTGTGAATTTTGATTTGGTACCTTGCAATCCACAATCATTAAATAAGAACAAAGATTTAGTTTGTTTAAAAAATCTTTCTCTGTTATTTTTTTTCTCCAAATTAAAACATAACATTTTTATAAAAGTGTGTATGAATAGTCTTCAATTTTTTATTTAACAATTATTTTAATAGTAATCAAGCCTATTAGCAAGCGCAACTTCCTTTCATCAACTGATGAATATTGTGTTCGTTAAAAACACGTTTAACCAAAGTTCCTATCAGTGCTCGTTTTGTGCATTAGTTTACACATATTTCCTTGTAAACCTAACCCGTTAGTAATTCGTAGTTAATTACACATTTTACAAGAAACAATTGTAAGATTATTCTAAGACTATCTGTTAGATTATCTGTAAGATTTACTAAAAGATGTACTGTAATATTTATCGTGTAGGCTTAAGATTACGAGTATCAGTTAATCCTCGATATCTTGCATTTACATACATTTACATCCTTTGGGAAATATATACATAGATTTACATTTTTTAATACATTTATTAATTTCTTATTACTTTTGAAAATTGTAATATAAGTTTTTAACGTCTGTTCGATTATCATTATTATTTCAACTTGCATTTTTTCAAACATCATTTGAGTATCATGTTTGAAGTTCCAACATTATTCGTTTTCCAACACTGTTATTATCCTTTAGTTAGTTTCCAATTTTTAATTTTGATATTAATTCTTCATTCAAGTATTTTTGGCAGACATGGTTTTGATAGAATTTCAACTGCAAAATATTACCATCTTCTGTCATATTTTTTATTAATCTGTTCAATACTTGTGCATGTGTTCTCAAAATGTACAAAATGACAAATGCCTCCAAAAAAAGCTGTTGCTAAAACTTTGGGAACTGAACTGCAAAGAAATGAAAGCTCAGAAAAGGCAAAAGAGAAGAGAGACCATTCAAGCATCACAGACTGACAAACACCGCGCGCAAACTTTTGCGTACCAACACTGAAACAAACTGAAATCATATAGTTGCCTACTAAATAATTTTTGATTGTAATCGTAGCGAAATAGACTATATTTAGCCATTACTCTCTAATGAGTTCACATTTACATTTAAACACCTTTACATTTTTATTTTTATTTTTAATTTATTTCATCAAAACACTTCTTTCAAGGTATGCAATTTCAAACTTACAGTTGTTTGAAGACCTCTGCAATTGTTTTATTCATTTTTGACTTAGTTGTCCTGCACAAAACTATTCCTTACAATGTGAAGTTTGAAAGTTGCAGTTGTTCTACAAAGTTATAAAACCTTTACATTTGCTTTTTTTCCTTCTCAGTTTATTTCAACTACACAAAGTACTTCTCTCATGATATATATTTTGAAGTTTAGAATGGGAAATGTTGTTGTATGTTAAATACATATAAATTTTCTGTTCAAAGACTTCTTTATTACCCTAGCAACGCCGGGTAGCACAGCTAGTATATATATACTTGCAAAGAACTTTGAACAATTGCTAACAAAATGAAAAGCGTCTTTGTTTAATTGTGGGTCAGACCCTAACCTCTTTCATTAACATTAACTCAACAAACAGCTCAGCGAACTTGGTCACTGACTGATTTGTATAAGCCATGATGTCGCTCATGGAGATGATGATGATGATGATGATGATGATGATGATGATGACGATGACGATGATGATGACGATGATGATGATGACGATGATGATGACGATGATGATGATGACGATGATGACGACGATGACGATGACGATGATGATGACGATGATGATGACGATGGTGATGACGACGATGATGATGACGATGATGATAATGACGATGATGATGATGACGATGACGACGATGACGATGACGACGATGATGATGACGACGATGACGATGACGACGATGACGACGATGACGACGATGACGATTACGACGATGACGACGATGACGACGATGACGACGACGACGATGACGACGACGACGATGACGACGACGACGATGACGACGACGACGATGACAACGACGACGATGACGGCGACGACGATGATGACGACGACGATGACGACGACGACGACGATGACGACGACAACGACGACGACGACGATGACGACGACGACGATGACGACGACGACGATGACGACGATGACGATGACAACGATGACGATGACGACGATGACGACAATGACGATGACGATGATGACGGTGACGACGATGACGATGACGATGATGACGATGACGATGACGACAATGACGATGATGACGATGACGATGAGGATGATGATGATAATATTGCTGTCGATGACGATGTTGGTGATAATGATGAGAATGCCGCTGATGATAATGATAATGTTGTTGATGATGGTTAGGATGATGATATCATGAGCCCGTACACTGTTCAAAATACTACATCACAACAATGCAAATGATGTACATGCAAATCATTTTAATAGCTCTTTCATGAATGTTGTCAATTCAAATTTTACTATACCTCAGGGGAGCCCTGAAATTTCTAGAAGGAGATTGTGACAGGAGTGGTGATGGATCAGATACACTTATTCCGCTATCTAGTAAGCCTCAATAAATGTTTTCCAAATTTTGAATAATCTAGACTTGCAACTGTGGCAACTGGCCATGCTCACCCCTAAATTATTGAACAAAGTTACACAGGGTTGGCTGTAGAGGTTAGCATCGGCAAATCAAGGTAGAAAATTATTATAAACCCGATTCTCCTATCAGGGCTGTTGAAGAACGCCATATTGGCTAAGTACAGGTCATGCCGGCAGTTCAAACATAAAGTGTCTCAGCACTAGTGAAATTGTATTTGTGGTGACTGACAAGCAATTATGACGCGACGGGATATCATTGCTAGCGGTCTACCAATTTTACCTAAAATTGTAGCTGCCTGTTGTTTAGATGAAAAAATGATAGCTTGCATTGGATTACATTGTTCTCTTTTATACGGTATATATTATTCATTAGCCAAATCTTTGGGCACATAAAAGCTGATGAGCTGCATCGTTTCAAATAACCATTCTTGTTCGGCAGTTTGCTAGTTGTTGGCAAAATAGCAATCTCAAGCCAGCCAAATTGACATCTGCAGCTGCAAACTTGTCTCATCAAAAAATTGTTTTTTGAAAACATATAGAGAGATGTTCAGATAGCCCTGTTGACAACCACCTTGAATAAGTACTAATTATTTCAACAAGTAGTCACTGAGTGTCCTACACACTGACTGCAAATTAAAGCCAGTGATACTAATAGCACCTACACAAGTCTAAAAAAACCTGTGTAGGCGTTATTAGTGTTGATGTTGGTGTTAATTTAATACCCTGATCTATGTTCTGTGTTGGTCCAATTGACATGTTATGATTCCAGTAGCATGGTTAGATTAGGAAATGGCAATGTTAGAACACATTGAAGAATAGCTCAAGGGAGTATAGGTCAAATGTCAGCATCTTAGCCAGGCTAGCCTGACAACTGCGTTGTTTCAATATATTATTGTTCTTACTCCTCACAACCAGATGCAGTGCAAGAAATGTGGTGTAACATTACATTGTAATAAAAGATGGCACTCAACTCGTCTGGCAACCTTGTCAGCCAATCAGATTAAGTAGGAGAAAGACAACAGCAGAAAAGCAAGAGCAAAAACTTATAGAAGATGGCCTTATAAAAAAACTAATTTGGTTTGTATGCAGTTTGGCAACAGGGAAGGTTGTATGGAAGGATGATGAGAAATTTTGTATTCTGCTTAAAATGCCTGATTGCAGCCAAGGAAAGAAAACCTAACTTCTCCCTAAAAAATCATAGTCTAGACGCATTACTCGACACAAATATTGATAAACTTTTGAAGCAAACTTTTACACTCAGTAAATTCTTCAGAACATTTGACTTATTCAGAAACAATTTGAATGGCTTCCTAAACACAAGCGCATAAAATTGCTTTTCACTCGCTTTGCATGTCAAAGTAAAATTCCCTGCAACATAATTTATGTACCGACTATTCTCTATTGACCATTTGAGAGTGTTTTGCATTGTTTCTGCAGCCATACATTTTGGCTTTATTTAAACGATATTATAGTCATAGCACCTGATTCTAAAACACGAGTTCAGTGACTCAAGGAGGCTTTTTGATGGCTGCACTTGGTCAAAATGATGCTTGAGCAGTCACAAGTACAATTAGTACAAGTTGAACAAATGAAAGTTCAAAGGTCACTTAATCTGCCAAGATGGGATAACTAAAAAAGCTGCCCAAGTCAGGGCCTATTTTAAACTTAGTGATCTTTGGCAAAATGAAACCTGATGTGATCTTTAAAGATGGTTGACTACTGCGTCTTTAATTTTGGCAATACTGTCAGACTCATTCACAACCTATCGAGTTAAGAAGCACACTTTTGCTTTAATGAAAATGCACAACCTACAACCAGCCAAAAATTAATTGGATGGTTTGATATATTAATTACCCGGAACACTTCCAGGCCCCAAATAAGCATTCTGACCATGAAATTGAGTAGGCTTAGATTTGGGACAGTGATTTTTAAAATTTCTGAAAAAAGTCATTGCTGATTAAAACAACCCTAGGATGTCTTATGAGGAAAGACGATGCACCACACAGATCCCGCAAAAGGTGAAACAGTTCTGAATTTAAATAGTTTATCAATAAATATGTTTCAGCCAGATTTTTTCAGTTTGTCGTAAACCTGTTCTACAAAATAGCCTAGTTGACATAGGTACTGTT
Organism: Watersipora subatra; assembly: GCF_963576615.1. Taxonomy (NCBI): domain Eukaryota; kingdom Metazoa; phylum Bryozoa; class Gymnolaemata; order Cheilostomatida; family Watersiporidae; genus Watersipora; species Watersipora subatra. The sequence continues at coordinate 34,779,869 of NC_088717.1, forward strand.
CCTATTTCAAAATATCTTGGAGCACCAAGCCGAATTCTCCGACCAAAAACAATTAAACCAAATTTCTAGTTTGCTGACAGGTTGACTTTTAATAATGATGATTAGTACCAATAGCCTACGATATTAGCCTATATGTCAATTTTTGCATGCCAACACTGAAACTAACTGAATAATTCTTATATCAAATCATTTTTATTGTAGCTGTAGCAAAATAAACTATATTTAGCCATTACTTGCTAACGATTTCACATTTGCATTTAAACACTTTCACACTTTTATTTTACATTCTAATTTATTTCAACGAAACAATTCTTTCAACTTATGAAATTTTAAATTTACAGTTGTTTAAAATCCTTTATGGTTGTTTTATATATTTTTAAACTAGTTGTACTGCACAAAATCTTCTCTTCATGTTAAGAAGTTTGAAAGTTACAGTGGTTTGAAAAAGTTTGCAGACCTTTACAGTTGTTTTTATTTTCTCTCTTAAAGTATTTCAACTACGCAAAATAATTTTCTCATCTGTAGTTTGGAAGATAGAATGGCAAATGTTGTTATATGTTAAATAAAAATCAATTTTCTGTCCCTAGACTTTTTTATTACCCAGACATCACCGGGTAGCACAGCTAGTTTATTTTAAAACCTATTTAAAACTTTGTTACCATTTTCTTATTTTGAAATTTGAAAATGTGCGACTTATAAATCTCTAATGTCCTCATTCTGACTGGCTCCAATATCCCAACCATCCCGAAGGCTATAATTTAAAAAGCTACTGTAAAAATTGAAATACTTTTACACTTTGTCTTTTGTAATATCTTGAGTAATATTTGCCTGGAGATTGTATTTTCAGTTGGACAGGTAAAGTTATTTGGCGCGCTTTGCCAGTAAATGTTTCCACCAATACCGCAAAGGCAACAGTATCGTCCATCAACCCTTTGAATACTGCTGCAACTTGAATACTTGCAAACTTTGACACTGCAGACACATTAGCATCTATAAATATACACACTTTTATAGACCAATTGTTACAATGGACCTTTGATATACAATTTAGTTTGTTCCGGTGTTTGTATCGTCAGGGAAAAATTTCTTAGAGAGTTATCAAAATCCATTGCAAATAATTAATGAAAAGACTGTTTTTTGGGCTAGAGCAATGAAAATTCAAATGAGTTGGAAAACCTGTCAATATTTTCAAAATATCATCATAACGAGCACAATTTTATCATTGCTTTATAGCTCTAAATAGTCTCTAAAATGATAGTTAGTATCATATAAGTTTTCATTTGCATCCCAATCATATATTACCTAGCAACAAGCAAGTTGTACTAGTTTTTTTGCAATAATATTCCAATAAAAGAGTGATCATAAACTGGTAGTAGATAAAGACTGCTGAAAATGTTTAAATATAGATGCGGAGGTTTTGATCTGATGCAATAGGCAAGAATTAAATTGGTCAGATGTGTTGTGTAAGAAATAACTTGATTGGTTAATTTTGTTGCTTAAAAACATGTGTATTAACCAGATTCATGCAGGTGCCAGTATTCGACCCGTTAGGGTTTTTGACACACCATTATATAGAATGTTGTCAGACTAGCCGCAAGGGTGCAGAGAATTCAAACACAGATTGATATATGAGCTACCTTTTAATTAGAACTAAGTTTTCTCTGCAAATACCCTTTAATAACTTTCTTCCATTCTGCTCCTTTATTGGCTGTTTAATGCCCGAGTAATACTGCCAGACATCCAAGTAGCATAAACAGCAGCACTACTTGTTTGTCGCTTCAATATCAAGTTGCAGCCATAAAATGTAACAACCACAATAAAGTTGTAGCTATAAAGAAAAAGCAGCTGTTTTCTGAATGAATTTCATTTAGGTTTTTGAAAATTTGTTTATTAGTTGATAGTCTTGGTTAGAACTCAAACAATTTGTTATCATAATTAATTACATGTAAACTTTTAATAAAAAAGCTGTAGTTTTGTTGATTGTTTATTTTTACGCGAATAAAGTAAGAACACCAACTTCATATTATGATGGAAGAGCATCGCGAACAAAACCGGTGCCAACATGACGATTGACTGGCAGGCCGGGCCGGGCCTCCCTCTTTTGCCTGGAGGCTTGGACGGCAATAAAGGACAGGGGTGACGCGGGTCACGTAGCAGCAAACTTTACGGCAGGGATAGAAACTGCGAGTGGGCAAAGCTAACGGGAGAGAAGAACAAAAGGAAGAACGCGTAGGAAAGGCAGGCAGTGCGGCGCTGCTCTCTGCATACAATAGACACTGTATTTCAACACTGTTTATTATGTATGTATGCATGCTAGACCATTGTTATACTAATGCAAATGTATTTATCACGTAAATATATTTTGTATGCTCAGATAACAAGTGGATCTTTGTGATTTACTCGACTTGTAGATATCCGTGAACGTGGCACGGTAAAATCTTTTACCCTGGTGGCAGCAGTGGGATACTCAGCCCAAATCCACAACAACCGAGTAAGCAATATGAGGAGCAAACCTGATGTCGGCTGCCGACCTTGCTTATAAGCATCAATCGGGCACACCGGGGTTAGTTAGCACTTGGGCAGAAAAGGCACACCTGACCTGGCTGCCGACTTTGCCGTTGCATCGATCGGACACACCAGATTGGTGAAAGCCTCATAACAAGAAGACCCTACTGAGACGTTATTCCCTGCTACTGCTCAACCATGCTGATGCATGCAGTTGATTCCCAACAACAGGTATACTCTCAGCTAGGAAGGAAAAACGAGACGTTATTTCCTGCTACTGGCAGACTGTGCTGAGACACGCGATCGACTCCCAGTAAACAGGCATACTCTCAGACAAAGATGAAAAGGGAGCCTCGAGCGCGGAGCGCGACATCGACCGGTTGGCTGAAGTGCTGGAGTGTCTAGCGATGATCCCGCAAACTGAAGCCCAGGCCACAGTTCAATGTCCCTCAGTACAGCGGGACCGGCGACATAGAGTATTTCATCTGCCGGTTTTGAGCGGTGGCAGAGGTCAACTGATAGACGAATGGAGCCAGCCTGTAGCATCTGAGGGAGGCACTCCAAGAAGATGCCAAGAACTGCAGAAAGGCAGACAAGGTGGGAGTTATTTTTGAGATGCTCTGGGCTTGGTTCAATCTGTCTACTTGCCAAGCAAGGGCTCGGCTAAACTACCTTCGGAAGATGGCGACCGCCTCATTACAGGAGCACGCCTGTCTAGTGGAACACCTAGTTAAGGTGGCCTACGGCAACTTACCGGCGCCTTACCAGGCTGATATGGCAAAATAATTATTTTGCAACTCACTCAATGATGCCAAACTGCAGCGACATATGCTGGCTATGCCCCCAGTGACCTCAACAGACATTGTGCAAGCTGGGACAGAGTTTTTGCCGATCCGGCCAGAAAGGAAGATCCAGATAGAGGTGTGAAGCGTGAAGGAGTTCGTCGGAGACCAGGCCATAGTGGTCCAAGATGCCAAGCTGGCCCAACTAACCAAATCGGTCCAACTCTCCCAGCAAATATCAAAAATTACGGAAGAACACACACTCTGGTCTTTGTGGTGAGCCAGATAAACAAGGACACTATCTTAGGAACGCTTTTCCTGGTTGCTCATCAGTGGCAATGAACTTCGGGAGGCCCATCATGACCGTTCGAGGTCTTCCTCTGACCTGCACAGACCGACAGGGCCGATTGCTCCTGAGTAAAGTTCAAATATTGCATGACGTGGTAGTATTCACCAGGACGGAGATGACAGTGCTTTGCTGAGTCATCACAGAGAACCAATGACCGCTCAAATTAAAAGAGAGTTGTCCCGGTGAGCCACCCCTGGCTGCCAGGTTAAGCCGGCCGGCTAGGCATTACAGCTAGGTGTCTCAACCTCCCAAACCAACCCTATCACTCGCAGGCAGGGTTGGTTGTCAGCGGCTACATGGGAGTAGAGGACTATCAGCTAATGACGAACCACCTTACCCCAAATTCGGGCCCGCTCTTGGAGGTGTGGAGGCAATGCCAGGTGTAAAGATACTAATCTACCTAAGAGATCTATGTGTCTGTCGGGAAGAACTGCCAAGGCCGGACCAGCTAGTACAGCTGGGGCGGCAACTGGTGCATTATCAGCACACCTTTAGCATGGGGACGAGAATGAGGTCCGTACTTCTGAAGTGTTGCACTACATTCCACTGAAGGCACTCACCCCACCCGACGACCACCCCACCAGCTGGGACAAAAAAAAAGGCAGAGGCCGAGCTGAAGGTACAGAAGCTGCTGGAAAGGGGGTTAATCAAGCCAGCCGAGGGAGCTTGGAGCTCTCAGGTAGTATTCATCTGGATGAAAGGTGGGAAATGGCAGTTTTGTGTCAACTACCGGTGACTTAACGCCGTGACCACACATGACCGACGATAGTCTCAATGCCCTGTCTGGCAGCTGTTATTTTAGCACCCTCGACCTGGTGAGAGGGTATTGGTTGGTACCCCTGAAAGCAGATGCGAAAGAAAAGTCCGCTTTCGCCACTTGATCCGGGCTCTAAAAATGGAACGTGCTGTCAGTCGATCTGGCCTTGGCACCAGCTACGTTTCAGCGCCTTATGAAACAGGTCCTGTGTGTGCTGCACTGGAAGACACTCTTGCTGTACTTGGATGACATCATCGTCATTGCCCCAGACTTTTATACTCACTTGCAATAGCTAGCGGAGGTGTTGCAGCGCTTGAAGGGAGCTGGACTGAAGCTCAAGTACAAGCTCCTGCAGCCACGAGTTTGGTACTTGAGACATATAGTCAGTGAGGAAGAAGTAGTCACCGACCCAGAAAATACCCTGGCAGTCCGGCAATGGCCGAATCCCAGGGGTCTCTTTGAGCTACAGAAACTCCTGAGTACTGTGGGCACTACCGACAGTACATGCCAGGCTTCGCTGACACAAATCGTCCTTTAAACTGACTCACCAGAAAGGGAAAGGCCTGGTCTTGGAGCCAAGGGGGCAAAAAGCCTTTGACAAGCTGAAAGAGGAGCTGTACTGAGCCCCCATACTGGGTACCCAGACCCGATGCAGCCATATATACTAAATAGCGACACTAGTAACTACGGTTGTGGTGCAGTGTTGTTCCCGGTACAAGGGAGAGTTAAGCAAGTCATCGAGTACTTGAGCAAGACACTGAAATTGGTAGAGCAGAATTACTGTGTGCCGCGGAGTGAACTGATCGCCGTGGTGAGGGCATTAAAACAGTTCTAGCCTTACCTCTATGGGCGCCAGTTCCTTTTCATACAGATCATGCATCCCTCAAATGGCTGTGTCAACTCAATGAGTCTTCCAACTAGGTGACCAAATGGTTAGAGATCCTTGCTGAGTTCCAGTTTACCCTGGAACACAGGATCGGCCTCCACCACGGCAACTTAAATGGGCTCAGCCGAGAGACCTGCAAAGACTGTTGAAAGTGCGAGCTGATCGAGTTAGGGGATGGAAGACCAACCCACAGAGAGTTGGCCCAAAAGAACCAACAAGGAAAAAACCTGAGTCTTGACCCGAGAGTCGCCGGGACCACGAGCGAGATGACCAGCCGTTTGAGCCCGCCTTTGCCCCTAAATGTATCGAATTCCAGCTCGAGGCTGGCCAAGGCCACCCCGAGACTCTTTGCGGTGGCTCGGATAAAAACCAGAGAAACCACCAAAGAAGAGTTGGCATGCATGCAAGTTGCTGGATGTAGACCAGTAGTATCTATGTAGCTCTCTATGCAGCAGGGGATGGAGTTAAACCTCGAGCAATTGGAATTTGGCGGATTCGAGCTGTGGCAGCTAAAAAACGAGGTACTGAAGGCACGTACTGCTCCACACGGCCAGCCAAGGTGGTGCTAGGTCTGCCCCCACCTGTTAGAGAAACACCTGTTTGGCAGACTCACGCCCTGGCCCACTCTGGGGTGAGAAGAACAGTCAGCCGGTTCCAACTGACCTGATATTAACCATGTATGACGGACATGGTGAGGAGAATGGTCAGGTGCTATGAGGTATACCAGGCAGCTAAACACAGTGGCAACAAGGGAGCAACTAGCCAACCGTTGTTATACGCAGGTCGCCACTGGTAAAAGGTGACGGTGAACCTGCTTGGACTGATGCTGGAGACACCGCAAGGGAACTAGTGGATTTTGGTGCTAACAGACCATTTCACATGATGGCAAAATGCACTGGCCTTCCCTGATGCCATGACTCCTGTATTTGCCAATGCACTGGACGAGCGAGTATTTTGCTACATGGGTTTGCCAGAGTAAATACATACAAACCAAAGGCACAGTTTGGCAGACAACTGATGGAAGAACTGTGCCCACTGTGGTGAGTGGAAAAAACACACACTACACCGTACCACCCTCAGGCTAACGGCATTGTGGAAAAAAGCAACCGGCAACTTAGGGACTTCTTACAAGCACTTCTGTTAACAAGAGGACAGGAAAAGCTGGGCAAGTTGCTACCCTAGCTGATGCGGGCCTACAGTGGTACCCCACACTCTGTTACGAACGAAAAAGCAAACCTGCTGATGTTCGGCCAAAAGTTACACATCCTTGACCGGTTTGAAAACAGCTCCCCTCTACTGGAGGAGCGGCCTTCCCATCGGTACGTACAAGAAACACAGAAAAGTTTAGAAGGGGCTCACAAGATACTGATGGAGGCCCAACAGGCGGTGAGACAGGAGGACCAAGAGGAGCCACCACTAAACGCATCCAGAGAGTGAGTGTGGCTTCGAAACAAGCGCTGGCAAAGGGTCAGAAAACCCAAACTACAGGCAGATTATGTGGGCCCTTTTAAAATTATAAAGGCCTGGGCAAACCATATTTATTTGAACAAAAGACGAGGCCAGTCCTTTATCCAAAATGAGAACCGGCTTAAGCCTTATTATGAGTGTGATGAAAAGCTAGACCAAGCATCAGCTACACTTGAGCCGCAATGCAGCCCAAACATGAAAGAGGCCCACGCCAAAAAGCAAAAGAGAGACTGCCAGCTCGAGCTGGACTTGGCTAGAAAGCAAGCAGAAGAAAACTCACTGCGAGGAACAAAAAGCAGTGAGAAAAAAAGCCAGTCGGAGTTGGCTCAAAAGGAGGCAGAGCAGCTACTCCAATCCAATGAGAGGATAACAGCCAATGGTAACTCAGAACTAAAGGAGCCGACTACAGAGGAGTTAGTTAGAGTTAGAGGCCTGCAGTTAGTGCAGGATCTCTGTACTAACACAACAACAAACCCTCTTAACGCATGGTTAGAACAGGCCTGGACTGGTAAGCTCGCCAGTTTTTTATTTACTGATCTTTGCCTGTCCAAACCCATAGAGAGCGACAAAGAAGTTAAGCTGGTGGACTTACTGGTCTCAGATGAGAAGGAGTTTGTACTCTCAAGCCAAATTGCCTCTGACATTCCGGTGGGTGCTACCAGTGACCGAGTGATGGAGTGCTCTGGCCAGGCTGCCTCCTCAAGCTTCGCTCGCATTGAGTCACACCCGGTTGACACTCGCTCAGTCATCGACCAGTCTGGACCCACGGAGATAGTTGGCTACAAGTCTATCTCCAACTCGGCGCCAGCCAACTTGACAGCATCGACTATTAAAGAAGTACTTAAAATACACGAGAGGCTGGATTAGATGGCCAAGATTGAGGCGGTCGAAATGGCTGCGACAGCTCAGATATTTTACATTTTAGAGACCGAGTCCAATCAGTCGCCCGCATCTCCCAAGCTGAGCAGAAAGCCAATCGTAAGAACCAAGCACTTTGTGGATGGGACTACTTTGGAGAGGATACGGGCGGTCATCTCGACATCTGGGACCTGCGGTCTCTGCCAGGTCAAGACAAGCGCACGGCGGATCCAGCAGCATGTCATGCAACATTTTGCTGTTTTCGTGTGCCTCTGCTGATGTCAGCATGAGTCATGCGACCAGCTGATGCCGCACAGGAGGACCTGTGAAAGCGGTGAATGCGGGAGAATCATTTACCTGGTGAACAAACTGTGCTAGCAATCTTTCATGCGCCTATGGAGATGGCCAGTAGACCTGTCTATGTGGGAGTGTTGGCCCACACTCACACCAACCAAAAGGCTGGCCAGGGTCTCGGCCATTCAGGCAGAAAATGACCACCCCTGAGGGGGGCCACAACGGGAGAGGCCAATGCGAAAGCGGCCCACACTTAAAGAATAGAGGGTTGGAACCACAGGCCGACAGCTTTCTCGTCACCATAGGGGAAAGGAGACCTCCTAGCGAATGCCTACTTTACTCACTAGAGCAGACCGACTCCAGCACGTATTGGGAGAGCGATTTGAGGAGAAAGTGCTCAGGCGGCTGTGGGAGGCCCACTGCGACAGGTTAGTATAGGATGGTTGTCAGTGGCATCGGATTGCCCTCCGAGCTCAAAGGCTTATTTGGGGTGCCCCACATCGAGGCCAGGATGCTCTGTTTTTAGAGGACACTATCCCTCAGCGGGAAGAAAAGGCTTGACAGCACCGGTTCGACAGCACAGATGTTCTCTCCATCTGGGGGCAGTCAGATGGCCCCCATGGCCAGTCCTGGGGGGAGAGTGTGAGGGAAGAGCCTCGCAAACAGAGCTGGTGCCTGCGTGACGATCAAATAACAGGCCTCTTTCTTTTGCCCGGAGGCTTGGCCAGTGATGAAGGACAAGGGTGACGCAGGTCATGTAACAGCAAACGTTACGGCAGAAATAAAAATTGCAAAAACATGAGAAAAACTGAGAAAAAACATAAAAGCAAGAACGTGTAGGAAAGGCAGGCAGAGTAGCGCAGCTCCCTGCATATGATAGACAATATGTTCCAATACTGTTTATTATTTATGTATGCATGCTGGACCATTGTTATACTAATGCAAATGCATTTAACACATAAGTATGTGATGTATGCTCAGATAAGAAGTCAGTCTTCGTGATTTACTCGGCTTGTGGATAATCTTCAACTTGTGGATCAATCTTCACAGTAAAATTCTTCACAATATTTCAATTACAATTTGTTTTTACTGCAAAAGGATGCATTAATTTGCATTGAGATTACAAAAATTTAAACCTATAAAAAATTACCTTTAAATTTTTTCCATTACAACTCTGTATTGGTGTCAAGTGCATATTTTACTATTGGACCATCATCATATAATAAATCAGGATTATGAACCAAGAATGATGCGGATCAAAGATTATTAAGTTTGACAGAATTAATAATCTTAAAGACAATAGTCTTAAAAAAGGTATGTTTTAAAGAATACTCACGGTAGGCAAAAAATTTTAGTAAATTAGTCCACACGTCTTTTGTGCCATCCTGGAAACAGTTTAGATCAACATTGACGGCCAAAAAGTAAAGAAAACCAGCAAGTAGAGTCTGAGGTTCCAGAGAAAGTTCATATTTGAATAAATATGAGGCAGGTATCGGATACACATTTACAGCAGAATAACCTGTCAAGTTAAAACCAGAGATATTGGCAACAAAATGGAACAAGCATAGTTTGGAGTATTACTATTTAAAAATGTAAGAAGTTAAATTTAAACAATTTGGAAACTAATAAAGAAAAAAAGCTTTCTGAAAATCGTTGTAAAACAGAGTGTTTATCTAATTAAATTAACTCGCACTTTTGACTTGTGTTATTTCACTGTGAACAAAATAAATATATTGACTTTAGTCTGAAAGAGCGGAGTGACTCAATTGTGAGTTGTTGTTCCCTTTCCCAACTTTAGAACTATGATGTGCGCAAAGAATTTCTAAATAATTATATATTGTCTGTATGCACATTGCACTCTGTAACATCTTTGTATATACTTTTATGCTTAAATTACATATTCATCAACGGGCGAAGGCACAATAAATAAGTCTATCACTGTTGCCATCGTGACAAAGAATTTCACCAACAGTGATTGGATAATTGCAACGACACAACATCATCTGGTAGCATGCGGGTCTGCACTGTGTGCCTAAGCTTTTAACTTCAAGTGAATTAGCAGTTCTATTGCTCCAACAAATAAAAACAGTAACTAAATGTGTTGATCATTATAAGGTCAACCATTTGGAGCTATTTACAATTATTGCTAGGTAAGCAGAACTAATTATTTTTTTGATCAAAACGATAACCTCATTTATTTACGATAATAGCCATTAAATCATTTACATTAAATATCAAGAACGATGTCCATATTAGTATGATGATTTAATCACTATTTATTGACAGTACATTCCAAGCAGCTAACAAGTGCCCTCATGTGTTATGAGGTTAAATATTACATGTTATAAGATTATATATTCTATTGTAACATTTTGAATTGTTTTGTTAGAACTTGATGATCATGATGATCTACATGTATCTATCAATCAAAGCCAATCAACATGATTTGAACTGAAGATCTAACATAAAAAAACAATATGACTCCATTCAAGAAGTTGTTAACTTTTCTTTACTAATTTCTTGTCATGTAATCTGCTTACTAGATTCCAGTAGATTATTATAGGAATCAAATTAGATATTATGTTGTTATTGGACACCAACCGTAACTGGCCATATCTTCGACCCTGACCCCAGTTTGTGTTCTGACTAGCGAAAACAAGATTGGCTCTACAACTGAAATGTTTTGCAGAGCACTCAAAGATTTGATGAACAGAGGTGATGTCCTTCAAGCGCATCAACTATACTACAATAATTTCACTCATAGAAAAAACTTATAGAGGTCACATTCTGAACAACAAGTAAATTTAATGACTTATCATTTAAGACACAGACTCATAGCTTCTTGACTGCCTCTCTCTACCAACTTTCTCACCGAAAACTATCGAAGTCCTAAAACTGAAGTAATGAATAAGATCACACTGGAGTTTATCCTGCAGCCGCATTACCAACTGCTCTTGCATTTTGATGACCTCCCTAGTTTGCTTGCAAACTACAAGCTGCATTATTTTTCATATGTCTGTCTATGATTTCCTAGCTAAAGAGGCTGAAACAAAACTGGAGTTGGAAACTCTGACTAGGGAATTATAGACTATAGACTCATTCCTAAATTTATGCTTTACTTTCATAGCCAAGTAAATTCACACCTCTGAATGTTGAGGCCTCATATTTTTGTCAAGACTCATATGAACCTTGTCATAAATGATCGAAGACAAGCTTTAGTCAAATATTAGATATGTTATGTGTCATTTGTGGTGGTGACTCTAATTCAAAGATGAGTAATTAAAAGGAAAAATGCATCTATGGCAAACCATGTAAGGCACAGGCTATTACTGCTGGTAAATTTTTTCCTTTATCTGCATCAAACTGTAAACCTTTTGACGTTTTTAGTGCTCAAAGCAGCCAGATTTAACAAATTTCTTCTCCTCAACCTTTCTGCCGAAACATGTGTCAAGAATCGATCATAAGCACACTAATGACTTCAACTACGATTAAATAATTCCGGCTTAGCACAGTTATTTTATCGTGATCTCTCAAAAGAAAAATTTTATGTTTGCAGGCACCATTTACATTATAATTTGGAAAGTTATTAAATGTGTATGAACATGTTGAAAGGAACCAGTTTATTATTGGTTTATTTTAGTTGCAGTTGTTTACTTTGTAACAAACCTTATATCCAAATCCCCAAACGCATTCAAAGGGGGGCTGAAAAATTATAGATTGGTCATATTTGCTCCAAGTTGTAAGACCTTATTTGGTGTTTTTTTAGACTGTGTTTTCCCGATGCAAGACCTCATGTGTTGGGAGGTGTTCTTGCCAGAAGCAAGAATTTCCTTGCACTGACATTAGCGCCTGCTTTATGAATAGCTGTTCAAACTGGAATGTAGAAGATGATTGTCTCAGACACTGAAGGTCAGTGTGTTTTTCTGGCAGATTATACATTATGCATCATAATAGTAGTAGAGAATAGCACAGCCAGGTATGTGTTTGTGTGTGGTGTGGCTATCAGGCAAAAGGATATTTATTATTTATACTGTATTTTGCAATAAAGCAGTAAAGCTAACCTGGGTGTATCCATCATATGCTTAACCAAGCATTGGTAAATATTCTACCAATGCCCAAACACTAGCCTTTTGTATGTTGTGACACCTGTGGCTCATCACTGTTAATATTTAAACATTTTGCTATCCTCAAAACATTAATTGTCAGCAAAATAAAATTTTTATCAAGAAGGATAGTGCCATTAAGTGTATTATTTTATCTGCAGATGATGCCGACTGATGAAAAAGCATCAACCAAGTGAGAATGTATGTTTTCATTGGATTTTTTTCTCAGGAGATGTAAAACCATTATAATTATTCAATAAAAGAAAAATCAAATGATCTAACCAAGTTCATTTGTTACAACAGATGTTATTAGGTGTTTTTTGAACATTTCTCGCTCTTGAACCCTCTCCCTGAATTGGTTTTAGTTTTTTTAACAAGCACGCCCGAGGGCAAATAGGTATCGCAACTTTAATAAAGTAAGAGAAAACTCCTAATACTTTTACAAGTGCTGCCGACAGCAGCATACTGGTTGTACAGGGTGCAAAGTTTAATCTTATCACCAATAGGGTTAAAACTTCTAGTTCACTCCAAAAAAATTGCATAAGTTGAAAAGGGGAATATAAATTATTTTTTTATGGCAGATATGGTTATATTGCTCTCTGACTATTTCATCATTTTTAACTATTCATTAAAACTGCATATGTTGGGAGTTGCATTAATTGAATATGGAGTTATAAATTACTGTTGTGACAGCTAGTCAGACTCCGACACCCAGTTGTCTGACAAAAGGGTCAAAAAGTACCGGGATGTATTTTAAGCCGAGCAATTGTGCAATAACCAGCTCCACTATCGAAATCGAGTTGGCATGGCTACAGGACCGTCCTAGTTGTTGTAAACAAGGTGAGCCAGCTCAGTTATGTAAGCCAAATTTGACTTGGTTTAACTGGCCTCATTTTGATTTGCATATAAGAGCTGAGGCACAAAAATGAGTTATGGGACAGAAGAAGATAAAAGAAAGCGATAAGCAGGATACAGAGCCTGCCATGAAAAGAATTATATAAAAGAAGCTCGCCTGGATCATTGTAGTAGAACAGAACGGACACTGCATAATTGTAAATTGCTGCGCACTCACTTGATTTCAGTTATTTACATAAAGTTGTGCTGAAATCTATATTCTTTGATAACTAAACAGTCGGCGTGTTTATTTGCATTGCTTGACTGCAAGAGCGAAAGAGCGGCAGTCTCTTTTACACTGGCGGCTGTGATAGGATTGAGGATTTCAGCTTCGCAGAAGTCAGTATAAAAGCACCAGCGTCTCTGGCCCATGGCAGGTCATGCGCTTAAAACAGCATTACTGTCTGCTAGTGGTTGGCAAGCAGTTGTTTGAGTGCACTGTGGAAAATAATTTTCTAAAGCATGGTAAGCCGTAAACCATGAGCAGCGCCGCTTGAGAGCTAGGCCTACTTTTCCCAGGTAAACCATGATTGGCTGGCGCTCGAAAAGCGCAAACATACAGTGTAGTTACGAACTGGCTGAGCAACGTCTTCAAAAGGCTAGGGACTGCACCTAGCACTCAAGCTTTTGTCCATTAGATCTAGGCATCTCTATTATAGAGACCACGTATGTCCACCAACCGCAAGTTTCAAACCATGCGTTTAGCCTAAAAGCTACCACATACTTAGAATTTTGTTGCTATCATCTCACACATTTTACCCTTTTCCCCAAATTATTTAAAACTCTGCGAGCTCTATTAACTCCAATAAACGCGATGCAATCTCTTACCGCCGTTCTAGGGTTTACTTGTTCTCCTCCAATCTAGTAGGCCCCTACATCAACAAACATTTTTCTCGAAAATATAATTTGGCAATTTCTAATAGCAACTCTGAGTTCAATGTAATTAGTTGTGGTAAAAACGGGTTTGCAAGCAAATAAGTCATACAACTTCAGGTAAAAAGTTACCAAAAATGCATACTAAGACTTTCACAAAGTATGTTTTTATTAAGCTAAATCCAAATAAGTTAGATTCAGTCATTATACTTCAATCCTGTCTTGCAGGTCAGAACTCTGCAGGTAGTGGATTGTCATGTTAAATTTTCTTTCATATTATAGCCCCAATCGCAATAAAGTTATTTTACCTAACTAGAGCTATTATGGTTTGCATAATTCTCTGTTACTTTTTTAATGATGATGTTTTTGATGATCTTTTACTAAAAAGAGATTGCATTAGATAGTTACTATAGGTTTTTATTCCCTTCTACAGGCATATACAAAACATTTGCTCCATGATCCCGCTATTGAAATGAACTAAAATTACATGTATATAGTGGTATATCAAACAGTTTTTTATTGTAAATATAGTAAAAGGAACTATATTCAGCCATTACTTGCTAATGATTTCACGTTAACAATTTACCACTTTTACAGTTTTGCTTTTTTCTCCTAATTTATTTCAACAAAACACGTATTCCATTATATAAAAATTTAAAACTTACAATTGTTGGAAAATGTTTGAAAACATTTACAGTAGCTTTTTTTTTATTTCTTCGAATTAATTTCTTAATTCATTTTTACTGTTTGAGAGCACTTTTCCCACGATATGAAGTTTAAAAGCTAGAACAGTAATTGTTTTATAAGTAAACTAAAAATATTTTTTAGTCCACAGACGTTTTTATTACCCGAGGAACGCTGGGAATTTACATAGTAATGGTAATAACTGTAGGTTTACCAATTTTAGTCTTTTTTACTGTGAAGATACTTTTACTTGTTCTTTGTTCTACCCAGTATAATTGTGCTTCAAATGATTGGATGGGTCTTTTTATCTCAATGGTCAGTTTTCCAATCAACCATCCATTACTGTTTCGAACATCAGTTTCAAACCTTTGGTTCTCAGTACATACCGCTGAAAAACCATATTTACTCAGCAATGTTGAACTTTTAGCTAATAACTAAAAACTAAAAAAATGAAACTATCCAAAGAACTAAATTTCAGAGTTAAATATAAACATTTACAGAGTGGTTAACGCACAGATTTATATAAAACACTTTTGCATGATGTAACCAGGTTTTGTAACAAACAATAATTTCCGAGATTCATTTTTTGGCAATTTGTGAATCATTAACCACGGTAAATGGCACTCTTTGCTTTAACTCTTCATTTTATATGAACTGAACAGGTTAATATTAAAATGTATTATTTTACCGCAATTCAAACTACTAACATACTTTTTACCTGAAATTACCATAGACCGGGTGCCCAATAAAACTAGGATCAACAACATTTTTCTGTACAATGTAGTTTTGCCAACTATCTACAAATTTAACTAAATTTTCAGCTGAATAGTATAAATATTTTAAATTTGTAGCATTCTTTGATAGTTATTCATTAATATTTTTAATCTGAAGGTACTATAACAACAATAATTGGTTTCATACATATGAGGTTATTGATTATAAACTAAAAGATGTAAGCTGAACTCAAATGGATCTATTTATTGCAATTTAATTTTGTTTAAAAAAAATATAGTTTGCAAAAATGACAGGTAGCATTAATTGTATGCTGCGTAAACTTATTTTATTCACAAAATATATTTAATATGCAATAATTTTATTTATTAACTTGTCAACTTTTTTACTAATATTTTAATATGTTGCAGACTATGGCCTCTCAATGCATAATTTAATAATTTGTGACCTCGCAAAACAGCAAATGCTTTGGTAAATATATAAACCATAAAAATGCATATAACATAGTTCTTCTTAGAAAAATTATAATGACTTCAGTGGCAAAACAGTTTGTTTCAGGCATTACAAACAGAAAAACAACGATGACATTACCCTTACTATGCTTTGTGTTAATGGATGCAAATTGTAAACAGAGATTTACAAAAAGTTTAGTACATAAATTTTCTTGCAACAGGCAAAATGTATTATTCCATCTTATTGAGGGTACTTATATATAGAATAGGCCTACAAAAGAGACAATGTCAAAAAGTAGGTTAACATTAAAATCATGATTCAAAGCTAAAAAACTATTATCAAAAGCCCCGCATTACTTGCAGCAACATTACGTCAAACTGCAATAAAATAGTGAATACAGGTGATAGAAAAAGTCATAAACTCTGTTAACAGTTAAATAATTGTTATTTTAAATTACTGGGTTTGTGTTTCCTATTTCTTTCCATTCTCACTTGTTGAATGGAAACCAAACTTTGTGGATTTGTTTATTTTTGATGTCAAATATTGTTTTTCTTACACAAATTTTCCATAAAAAAGACTTTCTCAAGTTTGTAAAGGAAATTTTATAAAACATTTGCTCTAAAGTTCGCACATAAAAATTATTTTTCACGACTATAGATGAACTTGTCGGCTGTGTGTATATGCAAAAGCGTAATTAATATGTTTTTTGCAAGCTGCTAAACAGTTAGTAGGTTAAACTGAATTACATTAGGATCTATTTACCTGTATTTATATGAAAGAGTAATCAGTGATTAGTTGTTCGCTGTTCATAGATGCAACTTTACCAGTAATATTTTACTGCTCCAATTCACTGACTGTTCCAAATTCACTGCTGATGTAGGTTAAAACTTGCTTGAAACCTCAATAGTTTAATTTAGAAATTAGGATACCTTGTTTAAGCTAGTATTTTCAAAAAACAAAGTCAACATCTCCGTCACATCACCTTTTGTCACAATGTATTATCGATGACTGAGGATAGCGGTTGTCTGCAATTCATTGAGTTATAGAGCAATATAAACTTACCATACTGTCATTATATCTGAAAAAATAATTACCTGTTACCAAATATTTGAAAGTAGTTTTTTTACCCGCCATGAACTTTTTTAAGCTCGAGCAGAGTGGTTTGCTTCCAATTATTTTCTTTTTCTTGAAAGAAGATCCAAAATTATCCAAAACTAACCAATATCTCTTTTGTTATTTAGGCCGGCTCTGCATGTGAAAGCAAAAGGTGGGGTGGAGGAATCACCAAGGTGTGTTTTGGTGTTTCAGTAACTTTTTCATGCCAGGTTGACCTGGTTTTTTTTGTATTTGTTTAATTTTAGGTAGCTGCGGCTCGACTCAAACTGTACTAACAGGTGCAATGCTTTTTCAACTGACCTTGCCATTGGATACAGGTCTAGCTTTGCTTTTCTACCTAATATGGGTTGTTTTGTCATGCATTTAGGATCTGATATTGCCCTGAACTTGAATTAAAAAGCTTTGTTTATACTTCTTTTTACTGTGCCAATGGTTTGACAGCCACAGACAGTCATTTTGTGCAAACTGGCTTGTGCATTTGGCCTTTCCAAATATTTCTGCTGAATGTTTGATTACATGTTTTGATAGTTGCCATTGCTCCAGCAAAAGCTATCTATCAAAATTTTTAAAATGATGATGCTGGTATCTCTCAGTCCAGGTGCAAATGTGAAAACGAGATATCGGACTGTTTTTCTTTGGTGCTTTGTTTGACTGAATGGAGAAAAAATATAAAAGCTATTCCTACTTGAAATAATACAATTGGTCGCGTAAAAATTTTTAGCTTTTACCAATTTAGCATTTAAGTCTAAAAAAAAACAGAAAAAGAAGTGTAATGGATAGAGGTGGAACGAGACACGAGACGTCTCGAGTATCGACCTGTCTCGTCTCGTATCGGTCTCGTCTCGACTTAACTATTGCCAGACTCGAGACAGGAAATAGAACTGAAGCGCCTGCGCACGGTTGTTAAAACATGGCTTCTTGCGGTAGCAACAACTCCATATATTGTATTGGATTGCGGGCAACTGCCTTTAAAGTTATACCCGGTCCGTTACTGCCTGTTGCTACTGATTATGTTGGCCACTGAGTCTAATCATGTAGTCCGGACAACGGCCCTGTTATTTTTTAGTTCGGTTCTGTGTCCTTAAAACAGATACCGGGTCGTATCTAATTACTCTTCGGATAATCCAATTTAATAAATTAGACTTGTGCGGGTAAAATGTCTGTATTTTATCGTATCGTGTCTAAACACCAACTGCCCTTCATAAAATTCGGGCCTCTTTTACGTATATACTACCAATCGCGGGTAAAACTTGCCCCGGACACAGAGAAACGAACGAAAGGCCGTGTCGACCAAAGTCCGTGTTCGGTTAACAATGACGTTTTGTTAGCTCAATATAAGAATATACATGTGCATGTATACAGTAATTAATATAATTTCATAAGTACAATTTAAATATAATTCACATACTACAGCTAATACACAAACAAAACTTAACATTAATGAAACGATAAGAATGAAAGTGTTATCGTGTGTTCTTTTAGTTGCGGTATTTCTTTGTAGAGCGACGGCTATCGGTTTCATTACACATTACATTAAAAAGTAAGAACTATTCAATAGATGGTAAAAATATACATGTACAAAGCAATATGTTTATAATAATTATGATCAATCAAGCTTAAAATTCTTAGAATATATAACTTCGGTATTTTAGAGCGGTTTGTGTCACTTTTGTTTACAAAAACTACATGCATATCACTATTAAAATGTTGTATTTAAATCGTTTACACCAGGTGAAAATTCAATTTAAAAAGAGTTTTATTAATTTTATATATACCAAGTAGCTAGTACTTGTGTAGTGAAATCATCACCAAATGCTCATTATTTTACTGTCTCGTGTCTCGAGTCTCGAATTTTTACAAGACAGTGTCTCGAGTCTCGTCTCGAACTTAAAAAATCTGTCTCGTTCCACCTCTAGTAATGGAACATCTGAGTTTGAAATGGAAATTAAAAAATTACAAATTAATAAATAGGTAATATACTCTCATATGGGTATATGAGTTTATACATAGAAACTGGTCACACAAAATTTGTTTTTAAACAAATACCAATATTAATAGCTGCAAAAGGTAATTGCACTAGAAAAGACATGTTTCCATCAAACATTGCAGGGAGTTACGAATAGGATTTCAGAAATTGTTTGAACAATATCCTGTTCTATTTTTCACCAGTAGAATGAAGAGGTTTCCTGAAGTTTTCACAATAAAAAGTAATTACTTGGGCTATTCAAAAGCGGTTTGAAAATATTTCTACAGTTAATACTTACTGAAAAAACTTCCAAAACAATGATTTGCAAACAGCGATTGTTTGTAACAAGCAATAGTCAGATAAAGGTAATTGTCAGTTACGATCAGTGATCAGAGTTTATGACAAACACTTTAGGGTTTTACCGGAAAGCCTGCATCAAATACACATGCTCACTACTTTGCAGGTTGGTTTCGGCTTGGTCTATTTGTCTAGCTGTAATCTGATCCTGTGACTCATACTTCTTGCCAGACATTGCAAATATTTTCTGCAGCATTTTTGACCATCACGTGTGACCAACAGGCTTGTCATGCTTATCAGAGGATGGTATGAACTCCTTCGAGCTATGTCTAAAAGATTAAACATATTCTTACTGTGGGTTTTGAGATATAAGTGCTCAAAATGACAACACTACAACAATGATAAATAGATGCGTAAGGACAATATACATGGTTTTATTGAATGCGTGAACTATTTTTGTGCAAATATTTAGATGAATGAGGTTGAATGAAAGTGTAAACAGAAGCCATATTGATCAACTATGACCAATTTTAGCCATTTTGAAAAGGGATTTTAACCTACTGAAGTTTGGTGATGGCGATAATTAACTGTTCGTTTTTTAGCTTCTAGGAGCTTGTAATCACATTTCCACATATTTTGCACTTAAAACATGGCAGAGTAGGACATGGTAAATATATTAATACCAAGTAACTTTAATGTGAACTTTATTGCAAGTCTCTAATTATTGCAAGTTTATTGCAACTTTATTGCAAGTTTCTAATTTAAAAAAACAATTGTTTTTTGTAAGATTCAGATCTAAGTATAGATGCAGGCGTCAATACTATTGTAGCTAGCTCTAGAGGCATCAAATCAATCTAGAAGGGGTTGTTAAGTAAGTCGGTTCAGCTGTTAAAACCAGCTTCTAGCACTCCTGGCAACACAGCCTGATTTGGATTCAGTCTAGAGCGTGTCTCAATGTTTGTAGTGTCCACCAAAAAATTAGTTCTCAGTTTTCGTCGAGCTTCCCAGTGATTCCGGAGAGTTATCACTTTTAAGTCTGTTCGCTTTACTACAATACCCTACTCAGTGGTTGGCCGATTTTGAAATTCTCTATTTATATAATAGGTTTACCATAATGCTAGTAAAGCTGTGTATGGGCATATCATTGTGGAACTGAAAACATGAGATTTCATATCACATCAAACATGAGTTTATCCTGCTGAATCGTAATTTCAGGACAAAGATGCCTTTTCACACCAGAAATTATAATTTTCATTGTAAACAGAGTACCAGGTATGTTTATTGCAGTAAATACTTTAATTGATTTTATTTACTTCTATTTATGTCTGACTTGGCATATTATTGTTATTATTTTGTGTTGGGTCTATGATAAGGCAAAACAGGCAACACATAATGGCCTGTTTTAGAACCGCTCTCGCTCATTTCTCATACGTAGTCACCATCATCATTCAAATCACTATCTGAATTAGATCCACCACCAACTCTCTTCTCCGCTTCATCGATGTAATCCAATACATATATAATTGTTCCGTAGCTATTATCAATTATTGTATGAGTAGCTTACAGCCTGCTTCGGAATTTGGTCGGTTGAGCAGGGGTGGGTTGGAAAATGAGGACTATTCTCTTCACTCCACCTTTTCAATGTCCCTACACCTCACCCCTTGTCTTCCCAACAGAGATGAGGGTTAGGAAATATTTGCACGTAAAGTGTAAGATATAATACTTTACAGCAGAATACTACTTAGAAGCACTTTTAGATATTTTCTGGTAATATACTACTATTAGCCAGTAGTCACTTACATACCCAATAATAGTTTGGCCAAAACAATTAATCACATAAGATGTGAGTGTGACTAAAGATTGGATTAACAGGATGAGTTACAACCATCAGGAATATATCAATTAGTGAGTCTAAATCATCTAAAGTGAAACTGCACTGACATCTTTCACTCATTTATGCTGTGGTTAACATTTACTGCACCTAATTCTGAGCGTATTCCCAAATTTACTCGCCTTCTTCATCATCAGTCACATACATCTACTTCACTATCACTGTCATTTACCAACTCATCAATATTTGCAGCTATCTCTTTATTAATTGAGTGTCTTGATGTGGACAAATTCCTAGCCATATTCTTAAACTTTAAAAAAAACTTGACAAAGTTACTATTCTGACATAGCCTGAGGTTTTTGCAAATATTTCCAGCTCTATTTAACATATTGGAACATTCTTGTACACAAAGCTGGAACTCACAGCTATCAGGATATTAGCAATATTAGCCAGTCATAGGTCAAGAACTAGCCCCATAAACTAATATGACTAGGATCTAATTATTTCGGTGTCAGCCACTTGGAGAGGACAGCTCCAATTGAATTATTTCGATGTCATTCTTGAAAGAGTTAAAGCCAAAGTCTCTTTTATCACCATCTTTGCCAGCATCACAAAGGAAGACTTCCTACATTTCAGCTCGTTAATAATCCTCTGGATTGCCCAGACTAAAGGTCTTCTTCACATTTCACCTCTGACTAACGGCTATTTGAGCAATTCATTATGGTGGGCTTCTGCCGAAGCAATGGCTTGTTACTTTGGCTAGTGTCGCAGTTCCTGCCTTTAGTGCATCTAGTAACTGGCCCTACTGTTGCAATGCCTGGCCTTTGTCTCTTGTCCTAAAATTTTGTATATAGAGAATGTTGTGAAAGATGCCTCTGGCTTCCAAATCACTAGCACTGGAGTCGCCTTCACTTGACGGCTTTTCTCCTTTTGCCGCTGCTGCACCTAGTTTCTCACTTGCTGCATTAGCTGAGTGAGCTTGATGACAACTATTTCATCAATCAATGCAGTTTGTATTTCACATGCCTTGCCTACCAACATAGCGTACACTGACAGATAGTTTTTTGGTCACTGTCGGTTGTGTGAAAGGGCTCAACTTATATTTACCATGCTTAGGGGAAAGACCAAACCTTGTTCGAAAGGGTCAAAACAGCTTACATGCGGTCGATTTGTCTGTTCTTCTCTCCCTTTCCTTGCAGGGCCTTTTGGTTGTGTAGTAAATTCGCAAGTCCAGTTCAGCTATTTGCATCAGCTACTTCTTTAAATTTGCTGAATAAGTGTTTGACATTTTCTGTCAATGAGTGCTTGGTTGACTTGAACTGTTTACCTGGTGCCAGGCTCAGGCTAAATATCATTGTTTCCGGTACCTTGATCAGACAGTCAGAACCTCGTTCTTTTTCCTAGCATCTTTAACGTTAATCCTGTATCTGAGAGTAATGGGTTTTTATTATGAAGTGGTGTTGTCCAAGGCAATACAGCCTGCCAGAATAAAAAATACTTCCTTTGTTCTGGCAGGCTGTATTGCTTTGGACAACGCCACTTTATAATAGAAAACTAGCAAAATAGCAAAAAACATCTGATACACATGAAAATCCTATCAAGTTGTGAGGGCTTCAATAGTTTTCAGAGAACGGCATTGACTAGGGCATTAGTTCCCACCAAAATTGGAAATGTGGTTTAGTTTTGGGCACTCTGTCTCTGGTACTTTACCCTTACCATCTTTAGGATAGCCTCAACTTAAGCATTCAGAGAAGTCTGCCTCCTATTGCTAGGCCAAGATTAAAAATATGTCGCAAATTGAAAAAAATGGCTGGTTCATTTCGTTGTTTTAAAAATAAATACACTGTGTGTAAGCAACTACATGAATATATGTTTGCTATTTTGTCTTATTTCTTGTAAAAATACTTTAACGTTTGTTTGAAATCATCATCATATTTGTATATTAGCTCATTGTTAGCTCTACTTGGGTTATTGCTGGCTTAGCTCTGTAAGCCGAGTGGTCACACTTCAAACTGAGATTCCTGTTGCGCAGAAACTTGGTTTTTTTAATTTAGCAGCTGGGTTGGCCTGTGCTACGCGGACTTGATGCTGTAAACCAATCTGGTTATTATACAAGTGCTCAACTAATCTAGAGTGCCACCAAGGGGCAAATTTTCTGCCGGGAAATTTTGTGCTGGCATTGGTCGGCTGCCACTACAGTACAATGAAAGAGCGGGTTTGGCTATAGCAGATGGTTGAACATGTTTTCAACGTTTTATGCTTGGACTTGAAATGGTTTGCCTATGACATCATGCATTTTCATGCAGGTTGATGTCATGCGACCGTAGCAACTTTAAGTTGGCTAAACCTTTACAGACCTATGATGAATACAAACGGAAAATCATATGCAAATTGGGCTGTACAACAGATCTTCTATATGATTTGTCAAAAGTAGAAATAAATGATCCATGTGTTTTAGACCCTACCATAACTCGCATATCACCATTTAAAGATGATATGCTCATTTTTTTAAACTACAATAAAACATACTGTGCAGATCTCAGTTGATCAATAACATCATTTTGAATAAAGCACTTGGGACTAGCTTGTCTTCCACCGAGCGTTGTGAATAGCAAAATCAATGTGAAATATAGCATGTTCAAGATAGTGTTTTGTACTTTTACCCACCTTATTTTATTTAATATTTACTTTGTGTACCAGATAACCTACAACATGACCTATTGTTTACTTTTCACATAGATTTATTCTGGTGTCATGTAAATATAGCTAGGACATACAAATGTCTGGCGCAAAAATACTTTGGGTTAAGCTGAGAAGCGTTGCCAACTTCATAGTTGGTTGTGTTCTGCATAACTAGCAAAAAATGGTCATCTGTTGTGTGAGTGTGTGTTAAGTAGAAGAGCCATGTGTCATTTTTGGCTACTACCTGCTACAGAGGATATTTTATACCACCACTCAGAGGATATCTGCTACAGAGGATAGAAATAAATATTTGCTTGCATTCCAGTACAGTTTTACCAAATATGACCATAGCTGGGCCAATCAAAGACAACACTAATAAAACAGTGACAGCAACTTTTATCGTATATACTTCTATAACACTACTTTCAGGTGTGTTATACTTGCTTTTTTTTCGGTGGTGGCTCTGGATTCAGCTTGTAAGTCATGGCTAAATTAGTCTCCATATTCAACATCAAGAAGTTGACTATGACCCCTTACAACACAGCAAGTAATGGCATAAGAGAAATTCCTTTGCCTGTTTTTGTGGACAAATGACGATGGTTATTAATAAGCAACAAACTAATCTCACAACCAAACTCAAAATTAATTCATACAATAACACAAAAAATTGGTGATTTTTTATCCGAGTTTTAGATTTTACTTTCAAAAGATTTACCATTCGTTAAGAGTTTGACATTTTGTATGATATGTATATACATGTATAAATATCTATGTATATACATAGATATATACACATATGTATGTACATATATATATATATTTATATATTTATATAAGTATGTATGTGCATATGTATATACATATATAAATATCTATGTATATACATATATAGACATATGTATGTACATATATATATACATATATATAAAATATTTATAAGTCGTATAAATAATAAATACATACTTATATACATATGTATGTACATATGTATATAAGTATGTATGTACATATGTATATACATATGTATATAAGTATGTATGTACATATGTATATACATATGTATATGTGTGTATATATATATATGTGTGTGTAAACATGTATGTATATCTGTACGTATTTACATATGTATGTATGCATGTACATGTATATACATATGTATATAGTTATGTATGAAAAATGTATGTATATGTGTATGCATGTATGTGCATATATATGTATGTACATATGTATGTCTGTACATATGTGTGCATGTATGTATGTATGTACGTACATACATATGTACACATGTGTGTATGTATGTACATGTGTTTGTATGTACATACATACATCAGTATGTACATACATATGTACATATGTATGTGTGTACGTACATATACATTTAATTACATCTATATATATACATACTTTTCAAAGTATGTATGTGTGTCTCCTCCAGCTGTAGAACTTAAAATTTGGATATTAAAACTCTGTTTTCTGATGAATTTGAACCTACGACAAATGCATTAATATGGTTTTTATCTAAACGCTTGCCCTGAGCTAGTACGACATAGTGATCATTCATATTATTGTATAGTGTATACCCCATGAGGGTGCTAATTAATTTAGCCTCGCTTTACGATGCTTTTTATCAGTATATGCTTTTTATCTTTGTATATTTGTATATATAAAAATATATACAAATATATATATATATATATTTGTATTTATTTAATATATGTTTAAAATTATATGTATATCTGCATCAAAACAATTTGCACAAAGGGTTCCTTCCAGTTATTTCTATTTCTTGCATTCGTCTCTATTAATGGATGCGTAGTATTTTTTTAGACTTTGCCCATTGATCACATCGGTTTATCGGTTTTTTTGTCGATTTCTCTTTGTCCTTTTTCTGCTCAATGTGGTAGGTATTCAATCTTTTATATTTTTACTATCTATACATTTCATACATTTTATCATCTTACATGATTTTGACATCTTACAACCGAGGTTCTGAGAAGATTTGTGACTTTGTTTGAACTTATACTAACTGGTCAATGATAGTTTACAAATAGGTATGCCAACCAACACATCTGTTAAGATATTTGTACTATAATTTGAAGGCGCATCAAAGTAATGGCTGTGGAATTACTTCGAACTTTTTGTGCATTTTGAAAAACAAGCCATTTTCCTCTAACTAATGAGTTTTATAATAGCACACACATCGGGGATGATATTTTCACCATCAAATTGAAAACACTTAATCACAATTGCTCTCAGATGGTTTTGAGTCGTTTACGTAGTTATAATACTAATACTATAAATCTTGAATAATAAATGGCTAAAGTAACATAGTCATTTGTAATAATATTTTTATCAACAAATAACTTCATATTTACTGTAAAAACCATAAAACCAATTAAGCCTGAATGTGTGATAGTTTCAAAGGTTGCCCTTTATTGATTTTATTACAAATCAAATGAAACTTTACAAAATTGGCTACTTTTGCACTAAATATTGATTTAAATATCACCAGGTAAAAGATTTAAATAAATACATGCAAAATTAGTAATGTTTCAGCTGATGGAAAAGCGTAATCAATACCTGGAAAGAAGGTTAACAGATGAAAAATAAAAAAAGATGTACATTTTGGGAGTTGTTGACATGTGAACACAAAGCGACAACTATTTGAAATGAAGTTTCAGTAAGGTATACCACAAAATAGCAAAAAATTTGTAAAAGGATTAGTGGTCAACAATAATTAGGTCAGTATGATTTTAGCAAGTTTGCACTTAGGCAGCATAGGAATATCAGTACATAATCAGTACTGTAATTACTAGACACTAAAATATCCCTTCATTTTAGTTAGTTATCAGTAAATATATTTTTCTATTTACATGTATGAAAAAAGTTCATATTTGTTACAATCTTCTCATGGTATATCAATGGCATCTGCTTAAATAGTATATAATCTATTCAGCAAACTCTAAAAATAGATAATTCATAGAAAACAATTCTAACTTGTCGAATGCATTCTTTTTTCTGACGATTAACTTCTTACAGGTTTCTAAATTATCAAATATTGGAAAAGGTTTCATTGCAGCTTTTTCTTTATCATATTGCAGTCAGGAAAGACTGTATATTTTTTATGGAGAAACATACTGTAGATCTGTTTTTAAACAGGTACAGAGCAATGTGTGAGTGATGCAGGTGATATATTTAATAATTAAATTTTTGCAATTAACTCTTTGATATTATTCGGAGGGCATAATTATATATTAGATTTGGTGGGTCAAAACTTTTGTATTTTAGCTGAAGAAGTTGTGTTGTAGCAATATAACACTTGCAAGTGTCACATAAAATTTAGATTAGCCATTAAGCATTATAGTTGCATCATAACAGACAGAGCAAAACTGGAAGCATCTTTTGTCTAAAAGTTGTGAATTTCTAACGACCATTCTGTAGTTTAAACAACGAATGTTTTAGGTGTGATGAATATGTGAGTTGTTTAATGCAATTGGTCTCTAATTAGTTTCAAGGTGACAAATTTGTGTTTTGTTGGCTCCAACGTGCAAGCGAACATTTCTTTTATTAGATTCCAACCTAAAACATTGAATGATATTGTTGTTTCTATGTATCAAATGATGTTTTTTTTATTTTTAAAACTCTTATTGTAAGAAATCAAAGTGTTGCTGCTCTTCAACACCATTTTACATTTAAGAAAGAAAAAACTGGTTTGATTTTGCACCTAGCTTCTTAAAAATAACACCAGATGCAACATAATATAGTGAAACTGTAAATACCCACATTCACATGTATAATAGTTTTAAAAAGCCAGCTTTTTTCAAAACCATAAATTCATGACGGTGGTCTCAGTTGGGCTATATTTGTGGTTTGAGGCATAGCCTGCAGTTTTTATGTACACCCTAAGTTTATAATTGCAAAGTTTTATCTTTTTTATCAAATCAACTTGTTTTAACTATATATAGCTTTTGCACTGCTGAAAGGTACTATAGAACAAAAAAAGCCACAAATTGTTCACTGTATTGGCAGCCTAATTGCTGGTCATACTAATAGTTATTTAGTCACAATGTTAAATGATCGTGAAAACCTGCATTTATTTAGTTGGTAGAAAAAAAAACAATATTAAATGTCAGCAAGTTGGAATTCAAATTATTGTCAGCTTAGCACTGAAACCTGTGAACTGATTTAAAGCAAAGTTATATTTTGCTTTAGCTAAACTTGTTAGCAGAACAGCCTGTCAGAAAACCACATCAGATTAGACCTCTACCAAACAATCAATTGATGAAAATGGAAATTTTGTTTCAAATCAACTTTGATGATAATTAGCTATGGTTTACAATACTTTTTGAGTTGTTTTTATGTATCTATAAAAATTTACTTACTCTGATAAAATTGGTTGAAAGCTCAAAATTTATTTAATGAACTGAAGAAATGCTGCTTAAAATAATTGATTATTCAAAAAACCTTTTTCCCTGCCTTTTATTTAAAAATATTAAAACTGGTAAATAAAATAAATGTAAATGTGTATTACTCAGACGGTGCTTTATTAAGTTTAAATTTCATATACACTAAAGTTATAAGTTCTTACAAAAAATTAATTTCCACGCATGAAATAAATAACACTCAATAATATTCCATCGAAGGAGCTAAAAATTTATTTACTCAAATATGTAACTTTGGCCTTTAATAAAAATAACTGACTGTTTTCAAGCTTTTACATAAACGTTTAAATAAGTTGAAGCAAAATGTTAACTCATTTATCAGAATATCTAAATTAAGGTTGGAAGCTTTCTAACAAAATGGCATAAAATATGGCTTAAAACCTATGCAAATAACTGCAAGGTAAAGTTTAAAAAAAATTGTCTAACAGTAAGTTTTTTACTATAATAACCAACTTTAATATATAAAAAGCCAGGCATCTAAGAAAAGATGAAATGCATCACTTTCCAACAGTTTTTTTAAGTTTGAAAATAAAGATTGGAAGTTTGTAGGTTGTGGTCTTTAAATATATTAATAACCTACAATATGCGCAGTGACGTGGCAAATTTATATGATGAAAAAATTAGCTCAATAAATTCATGTTAGTCCTGTTGCATGCTACTCATTTGTTACCTTATTTTCAACTTTTTTTATACTGCTTGAGAGACTATTTTGGAAATGACAATATGATGGAAGTACAAAAATATTTTATTGGTTTTTTCCTGTCAAAAATAATGTTTGGTAACACTCAAAATATTGGAACTAAACGAGGTTACACGGAACTGCTAACTCGCAATTTCATTGTAACTTTGCATTTTGGTATTTTACAGAAGTGTTTATTCATAACGATTGTAAGTAGAAAGTTTTACAATTCTTATAGGGAATAAAATTTATAATCACACTTGATGCTTCCTTTGTTATGGATACATGTATACTCACATGTAGTAAATTGCGATGAATACCATAAATGCAATTATGATTGTGATTCCTGCCAATCCAGATGCAATGTATTTCAACTGCACAGGCTCTGAAAATAAATTCATATGATGTCTAACATTTAGATGGTTTGAGTGACAATCATTTTTTATCAAAAAATGTGAAAATTTTATTTAAAACCGTAGACTAAAAATCAACAAAAACCTTTTACTAATCATATACTGTAAAATTATCGCTATATTTTGTTTACATGCTGTCAGTTTGCAACATTAAGCATTATCTTTATTTGATTTTTCGCTGACAATATTTTTTAAACTTTTCGGTTTTCAAGCTAATTGAAATTAAATTATGATCTTTGACGCTAGTAAATAAGTGTTTTGAAGTTTTGAAATAAATAAACTGCTGTAAAACTTTGCACATTTGAGAATTGTTTAACTCATTATGTATTAACAAATGTGTGTGTTTTTAGAGCACCCCCAGTTAGGTGAAGACTATACGTGTATGTAAAAACGAACTTTTTAAGTAGGGGCTCAGTCCAAATTTGGAATGAGAAACATTTTATGAATATAATTTTTAATTCGATTAAAAAGTTTATATATCAACAATCATAATGCTATATTTTGGATGATACCTTGCAAATTTTTCAACCAATTTTTAAACACTACAGTTTTCATTCGTTTGGTCTATAGTAGTTTATTTGCGAGACAATTAAAGCATTACGAGAGGTAAGCTATAAGGTATAGGTATAGGTATAACGAGAGGTAAGCTTTATGCTATGCTGAACTTAAAGTCATAATCTTCTAACTACTAGTTGTATTAGTTGTATTACTGTCGGCTTATGATTGCGAATCGCAGGTCATTTTCAACGTAAAAAATAATCATTAGGAATAGTCAATTTAACAGTGCCAAAATTCGAAAATAATTTAAAGATTTGTATATTTTAAAATTTTTACCTGTACATATTTGTCCTTGGACCCAGTCCCCCTGTTTACAAAGCCATAGTTGTTCAGCTTCTGAAGTTGATGATACAAGCTCCAATCCAGTTTGGCATACTAGCTTATAAAACTTGTTTGACTCAAAGTACTGCAATTTGAGTCCTGGCTGAACAGGATTTTCTAAACTTCCTTGTAAGCCGTCGGGTTCCACACACACATTGCCTGTAGAACAAGACATTGACATTGACAGTAGAATTTTAACTTGAATCCTGAAGTCATGTTGTTTTGGTTGCATCTTGTATTCTTAAAGGCATATAAAAACATAATTATGTATAAATAAATATTTATCAATAAAAATTTAAATATACATAATTATGTATATACCTAGTATATGAATATATAGGCCTACATACATATATATACTTATACATACATATATACATACATCTACTATATAGACTGTAATCGTTGTCTGTCTGTTTGTGTGTGTAATTGTGTGTCCGCCTTATAGAGTACCATATTTTTCGGACTATTATCCGCTACTAGGTATTTAGGGTGCATAAACGGGAATCTCCGGTTAATGCACCTCTATGATTAACCTATTCACCGTTTTTACACAAAAATCACTTGATCTCTGGTTACCGCGCCTCTTTACAGTGCCCAACGGCACTGTTCCGGTTTAAACAGCAAAAATGCTGTCGTGTTAAAAAGCACAGTCCTGAGTTCTGCGGCCTATACAAAGCTGTATATACATCTATACAAATGTACTACTCATTAAATTAAATAAATTAATGGGCAGTAATTCACATGCAATTAATATTTACTGCCAACATGTACCGAGAAGGTCACATAAACGTTTGTTTCTTGTGGTCACTGGAAAAAAAACACAGTTCTCACATACTAAATTTCCACATCTAGAAGGTAAGTATTTCTTATTCAATGTTGTGTTGTTTACCAATTGCCACCCTTCTAATACATAACCCTTTCACGTGCGTCCATGTACAAATTTAGCTATCAGCCTACTGCCAGCCATTTTGCGGATATTGCTTCATGATATTTTTTCAATTTGAAATTCTATCTAGAACGTCTGTTTTGGTTATATATTTTATTTTGCCAACATATTAACAAGCACTGCTTTGCAAGCAATTCATTGTATCTATACTTTGTGCATTTTAATTATTTGTGTAGTCACAAAAATCTGAATCGCCTATAATGTCATCAACACAAATAATTGTTTTCCAACTCGGTGGCATTTTCAAAACACACAAAAATGGCTGTTTTTATCTTTCAAATTCTCAAACAAAGATTTAAAATTAAATTTTAGGTTAATTTTATAGAGAAATCTTTGAGCAACACTGTCGCTACCATTAAATTTTTAAAGATCATTGGTTTTGTTATCAACGAATAATCAAATTCAGTTGCTAGCAATTGCTGGGAAAGTCACAAAAATGTGTCTATGGTGATCGACTATAGAAATTGCATGTGTGAGTCCACTTTGGTAAAGGGTTGAAAACGTTGGATTTGCTACTGTTCCTGATAGTAAACATGTTCATTTCCTTCCGCAGCTGGCTTACTTTTACTTTTTTCCAGCTACGAGTACCACAGAACTACAACTACTACAGAACTTGCACGGGCACTGCCAGTGTTGCAATAGGCGATGGTAAAAAGAAAGCGAGCAGCGTAGTTTTCAAAAAAGCACACCATCTCATTTACTTTTAGAAAGGCTTGAAGCAGTATAATGTCTCCCAAAGAACCAATAAAAAAACGCAAGAACAGATTGATTCCTGTAGAGAAAAAAATCGAATTCGCAAAACAACAGCTAGACGAGCAGAAACTGACGAGCAAACACAGCTATGCCTACAACAAAACAGAACTGCTACTGCAGTTGCTAGAAGTGCAGAAACTGCAGAGCAAGCACAGCTACGCCTACAACAAAACAGAATAGCTACCGCATCTGCTAGAAGTGCAGAAACTGCAGAGCAAACACAGCTACGCCTACAATAAAACAGAATAGCAGCTGCTAGAAGGGCAGAACCGTTGAACAAACAAAGGTACGTCGAGAGCAGGCCAGAATAGATGCTGCAGCTGCTAGAAGTGCAGAGACTGCAGAGCCGACCCAGCAGCAACTCAAACGGCTCAGAGCAGCTGCTACAGCAGCCAAACGTGGAGAAACCTCCGAGGAGATGCAGCGGCAACAAGAACATGATGCACTAGCTACAACAGCTGCTCGATGAGCTAAATTCTTAGAGCAGATGAAACGGCAACAATATCAAGATGCACTAACTACAGCAGCTGCTATTAGGCACTGTGTATTGGCAGAAAACTTTGCACTTGACTATAGTCCTGACACAGTTTGCGGCCAAGTTTTTCTATAGAACGAATGTCCGAAAATGCTCCAGATGTAATGCAGATATAGTAGATTTTATAGTAAACTAGCTGCATTACCCGTGTTCGAGAACAGATTTACGGATAGCAAGTTTTATTGAGAGTTGTCTTTCATACTGTAAAACAACTCCAAATACGCAGTCTACTGAAATTTTTGGGCCGATCAGACTGCATACACATATGTAATTGTAAATGTCAACAATGTTGGAGAGACCAATGGAAATCTTCAAAGTGTTTTACAGCTAGTCTACAATGCATCAGTCTCGAATCACTCAAATCAATATTGTCCTAATTTTGTACACAGAACTGATAATGAAGTTGACATTGCTAAGCAAACTGAAGTTTTTCAAACTGGCAGTATCAAAAAGTTTTACATATTTTAACTTTACATAAATTAGGAAATTTTAGAAAATATTTTGCTATTGTACTGCTTAGCTATCGCCAGCATCTATTGAATTGAGACTTATACATGCTTGAAACACTAATCATTAATCACCAGTTCTTTGTCTATAGCTTGTGTTAAGACATGGTGTATACAAACTGTGCAGCGGTAATGTGGTTGTTGATAAAATTTATTACCAATAAAATCTACTATATCAACTACATATATGGCCTCCCGCCTTGCCTACATAAGGCATTAAATCTGGAGCATACCCATACACGGCCATACACATTAGCCCATACACGGCGCCTGGCAGCAGCTGCTGTAGTTAGTGCATCTTGCTGTTGTCGCCATTTATATCTTCTCTGAAAATTCAGCTCACCAAGCAGCTGTTGCAGCTAGTTCATCATGTTCTTGTTGCCGCTCCATCTGCTCGGAGGTTTCTGCACATCTGGCCAATGTAGCAGCTGCTTTGAGCCCTTTGAGTTGCTGCTGGGTCGGCTCAGTAGTCTCTGCACTTCTAGCAGCTGCAGCATTTATTCTGACTTGCTCTCGATGTACCTGTGCTTGTTCAGCGGCCTCCGCTCTACTAGCAGCTGTTATTCTGTTTTGTTGTAGGTGTAGCTGTTTTTGCCATGCGGTTTCTGCACTTCTATCAGCTGCGGTAGCAGTTCTGTTTTTTTGTGGTCGTAGCTGTGTTTGCTCTGCAGTTTCTGTTTGTCTAGCTGCTTCTTTGCAAATTCGGTCTCTTTCTCTACGGGAATCAATCTGTTCTAGCATTTGGGCAGTAGGCTTTTTGGGAGGCATTGTACTGCTTCAAGCATTTCTAAAATTGAATGAGATGGTGTGCCTTTTTGTAATATACGCCGCTCGCTTTCTTCTCACTGTTGTCTATAGCAACGCTCAGAGTGCCCATGCAAGTTTTGTAGTAGCTGTAGTTCTGTAGTACTCGTAGCTAGAAAAAAAAAGTAAGTCAGTTGCGGAAGGAAATGAACACACTTACTACCACGAACAGTTGCAAATCCAACATTTTAAGTAGGGGAGGTGTGGTAATTCATAGACAATAGAACATTAAATAAGAAGTATTAACCTTTTCGATGTAGAAATTTAGTAGGTAAAACGCAGTAGCAGTACCCGTGCAAGTTCTGTAGTAGCTGTAGTTCTGTAGTACTCGTAGCTGGAAAAAAGTAAAAGGAAAGGAACAGAAGGAAATGAACATGTTTACTATCACAAGTGTGGCAAATCCGACGTTTTCAACCCTTTCACTGAAGTAGACTCATTTATGCGTTTTCTATGGTCAACTGCTGCAGACACATTTTTGCGACTTTACCAGCAATTGCTAGAAACTGAATTTTATTATTCGTTGATAACATAACCAACAATCTTAAAGACTGTTATGGTAGTGATAGTGTTGTTTTAAGATTTCTCTATAAAAGCAGGCTAAAGTTTGATATTTTAATCTTTGTTGGGATTTCCAATTTAAAAACGAACATTCTCGTGTAAGTTCATCAAAGGCGTCCGAGTTAGAAAACAAATAACTACTTATGTTGATGACATTATAGCCGATTCAAATTTTTGTGATTATGCAGATAATTAAAATAGCAATAGCAGCATTGACTCTGATGGCGATGAAAGTAATGGTTTTGAAAGAATAAGGAACATTGTAGAGGATTGTTTTGCTTTGTAGCTTCACATCACTTTATCAATGCACAAAGTATAGATCCAATGAATTTTTTGCATAGCAGTGCTTAGTAACATGTTGGGAAAATGAAATATTTAACTATAACAAACGTTCTAGATGGAGTTTCAAACTGAAAAAAATATCATGGGGTAATATTGGCAAAATGGCCGGCAGCAGGCCGATAGCTAAATTTGTACATGGACGCTAGTGAAAGGGTTATGTATTGGAAGTGAAAGCGTTATGTATTGAAAGTGTGACAATTCATAGACAATACAACATTGAGTAAGAAGTACTTACATTTTTGATGTGGAAATTTAGTAGGTGAGAACTGCGTTTTTTCCAGTGATCGCAAGAAACAAACGTTTATTTGACCTTCTCAGTACACGTTGGCAGTAAATATTAATTGCATGTAAATTACTACACGCCCACCAGAGATCACGTGATTTTTGTGTAAAAACCATGAGTAGGTTATATATAGACGCGTGCACTAACCGGAGATTTCTGTTAATGTGCCCTAGATACCTAATAGCGGCTAATAGTCCGAATAGTATGGTAATCTATAAGGCGGACACACACATACGCACATACACACGCTTTGCACACACATACACACACACTCACCCACTCACTCACCCATTCACTCACTCACCCACTCACACACTCACTCACACACTCACTCACACACTTACCCACCCACTCACTCACACACTCACTCACTCAGCCACTCACTCACTGACTCACTCACCCACTCACTCACTCACACACTCACTCACTCACTCACACACTCACTCACTCGCTCACCCACTCACTCACTCACCCACTCACTCACCCACTCACTCACTCCCACACTCACGCACTCACACACTCACTCACACACTCACTCACACACTTACCCACACACTCACTCACTCACACACTCACTCACTCAGCCACTCACTCACTGACTCACTCACCCACTCACTCACTCACACACTCACTCACTCACTCAGCCACTCACTCACTCACCCACTCACTCACCCACTCACTCACACACTCACTCACCCACTCACTCACTCACTCACCCACTCACTCACCCACTCAAGTTTATGTAGTAGATGTATAGTAGGTTTTATTGATTATAAATTTTATCAATACAACCACATTACTGCTGCACAGTTTGTATATACCATGTCAAAATACAGGCTATAGACAAAGAACTGGTGAGTCATGATTAGTGTTTTAAGCATGTAAAAGTCTCAATTCAATAAATGCTGGCAATAGTTTAGCAGTGCAATAGCAAAATATTTTCTAGCATTTCTTAAAATATGTAATACTTTTCAATACTGCCAGCTTGAAGAGTTTCAGTTTGCCGAGCAATGTCAATTTCATTATCAGTTCTGGGTACAAAATTAGGAGAACTCCGAGTTGAGTGGTTCGAGACTGATGCATTGTAGACTAGCTGTAAAACACATTGCATATTTATATTGGTCTCTCCAAAATTATTGACATGTACGACTGCATATGTGCATGCAGTCTGCTCAGCACAAAAATTTCAGTAGAATGCATATTTTGAGTTGTTTTGCAGTATGAAAGACAACTCTTAATAAAACTAATGCTTTACGTTAATCTGTTTCCAAACACGGGTAATGCATCTAGTAAATATATATATATATATATATATATATATATATATATATATATATATATATATATATATATATATATATATATATATATATATATATATATATATATATATATAAACATATATATCTTTATGTATCTATACTTATATATATATACTAATATATATGTATATTTAGATATATGTATGTATATATATATAAATATATACATATACATGTATGTATATATATATACTAGCTGTGCTACCCGGCATTGCCTGGGTAATAAAAAAGTCTGGACAGAAAATTGATTTATATTTAACATATAACAACATTTACCATTCTAACTTTCAAACTACATATCATGAGAGAAGTGTTTTGTGTAGTTGAAATAGATTAAGAGAAAAATAAAAACAACTGTAAAGGTTTTAATACTTTGTCAGACAACTGTAACTTTCAAGTTTTTAGCCTGGCACGTTGCCAATAGAAAATTGCAGTGAGCTGCTAGGCTTCTAATGACGGTACTCCATGACATTGCGTCAGCATTGTTGTCCAACTGCAGTTATTCTAATATTACCTATAGTCAGAATGCAGACAGACATACAACATACACACGGACATACTTTGAGAAATATAGATCTATATATATTGGAAAATTAAATAGTTCACTTATCTTTTCAGCTACTGACAGTTTCTTGCTGTTGCATTCTTTAGGCCGTAAACTTCAACTAAGTTGAAGTTTACAGCTTGAAGAATGCAACAGCAGGAAACTGTCAGTAGCTGAAAAGATAAGTGAACTATTTAATTTTCCAATTTATACTGCTCCATCTTATGTTGAGCATTCTGATTTTAGTTCTAAGTAGGATAAATTTAAATATGTATATATATATATAAATATATATATACATGTATATATATATATATATATATATATATATATATATATATATATATATTTATATATATATATATATATATTTAGCATGAGCTCATAGTTAATTAGTCTAAATATAACAACAAAAAATGTGTTCTCATGAATTCATGAGTAACCTGAAAGATGAGAAACTGATAAGCTAACGATTACTAATGAACTAACAGCTCAAAAAAAGCTGACGTAGCTCTATTATCCTCTCAGAATTTTAATCACATATATTAATTGATTAATAGTTAAGTAAGTCTTGCCAAAAACTTACGCTGTGTGAATATGTGTAATAACATTTTTTTAATGATACCTTTGTTAGGTTTAACTGGGAATCTTAGGAACCTCCGTAAAAAAGTATTAACAAAATTAAATCTTAAATATTTACTAACTTATACTAAGATCAAGTGATGTACAAGGACTTTCCATTTTCTTTGATAGAGTAACCAAACATGCACTGTAGAGCCCATCTTCAGGTAACTGGATTGTGCTCCACAACGTCGCAGTTATGCCTATGTTCTCAATAATTGGGCATTCATTTGGCATTCCTTTTTTGCAGATTCTAAGAATCATTGAATCATGGTGCCCTTCTCGAGCAAGATTCCATTCCAGTATAAGTTCGGGGAAAAGGTATGGCGATGTTCGTTCAAAGTTTTTAGGCGAAGCTGGAGCTGTAAGCGCATAAACAACTTTAAAATAACAAATCAATACTCATAGGCAGTGCTTCTAACCACACAGTCAACAAAAGTCTGTTCAAACGGTTCAATTTTTTTTGCTCCATAAGTAACATATGTACTTTTTCACTTTGTAATTGGACTTTTCATGTGCTGTAATGATACTGAGAGGTGATGAAAAACCAATAAATCCTTCTTTCAACAGTGAAGAAAGGTATTATGTCATCAATAAATTTGATTTACATGTAAATAAAGATCTAAACTTTCTTCCTATAATATTGAAACATTAAAATACTGGGGTCCTACCGCACAAAGTTGTCGTCAGAATAGTCACTTTTAAAATCACTGTCGTCAAAATCGTCATCTTTTTCCTTAAATAAGCAAACCAACCTCTTTCTTCATATTTGTTTTTTTAATACAAGTATCCATTTTGATGGCACTGGGTTGTGTTAAAAACCTGGAACTTGCCCAGCTTGAACTTCTGCCAGTTAAAAGCATGGTTCAATCAGCAACCTTCCCAA
Organism: Watersipora subatra; assembly: GCF_963576615.1. NCBI lineage: Eukaryota > Metazoa > Bryozoa > Gymnolaemata > Cheilostomatida > Watersiporidae > Watersipora > Watersipora subatra. Next base: position 34,817,914 of record NC_088717.1, read on the forward strand.
ACTTATGAGTGATGTTTAGATGTGTTGCTGATTACTCCGCAACGAGTGACAGGCGTCTTAGGTTTTTAGGGCTACATTTCCTGTACTAAAAATAGACCAAGATTGTCTTCAATAATCACTGTCAGTCACAGAATTGGAAACGAATTTGCTGTCAGTGTATCATATCATTTCATAGCTGTTTACATAAATTACTTTTCACTCTATAAATGCTGAGCCAGATGCTTCAAACCAAAACTAGTGAAGCTTCATTTGATGTGTTGATTTATGGACAAATAAAAAGGCAGTTATTGATCCTGCATTCACAATCATCGTCACCTTGTCAACGTCATCTAAAGTAATAAATGGTTCTCTTGTCTGTCACTTTTCAATTGTTGTTGTCATCAGGCCGTCACAATCGTCATAAAACATTGTAGGACCCCCAATACTAACAAGAATATAGAAAAATAGTTTTTACAAATAGTTGTTCACATGCTTTATTTGTTAGCTCTTAGGCCTTGATTTGAGCCATAATTTTATTGGTTCAAAATTAACAAAAAATTATTTTTTCTTTCCGTTAAAGAAAAACTAACTGCTTTAGCATAATCTTAATTGTTACAAAAATTTTACTTGATAATTCATGTGAATTTTGTGATTTATTTGATTACTCATTTTAAAGAACTTGAAGCAACATTTATGCGTTTCTCATCTTAATTCATGCTAACTAGCTCATGTTTAACAATTACATTATTGTATCATAATATAATATAATATTATATTATAACAATTACATTATTGTATCATAATATAATATTATACTATAACAATTAGATTATTGTATTATAATTTAGCAAAGTTGGCAGCGCTTACGCATTGTAGCTATAGTTTCTATCAAGTCTCCATCAGTTGCTCCAATCACTTGAGTCTGAAGTAAATAGCTGTAACCAGGTAGAGGCTGTTGACCCGCCCATAAATAACTATCGGTAGCGATGTTTGCTGCAAGAGTCCTTACAGCAAGGCCTGAAGACGTCTGCTCTTTTGGAGAAGTTTTAAATTCTTGACCTTGCAAAGAAATACAATCGGGGTAATTATCGGTAAAAAATTATTATGTTCAACGTATTTATCTAAATCTAATGGTATATATACTGAACCTTTTATCTGACAGATTAATAAATAGAGATTTTAAAATTCACCTCCTGATTTGCGGAGAGAAATGATATACTTTTCACTTTTAGGAAATCTAAGTTCATATTTCTTTTATAATTACAATCAATTTAAATGGGAAAAAATGTATAGCACGGTGCATTAATTATGATGTATTATGACAATTATGGTATGGAAAGCTGAAAAATTAGTATTTTTGTAATGGTATATTCTGACATATGAGGTTAACATGTTCCGGGACAGAAGATTTGCTTTAATTCATTTATATCCCAAACCGTTTTCATTTAAAGAAACTAAATGCTAGAGCCAATTATGTGAAAAAGAATAACAAAAAACAGAATAATACCAACAAAAACATAGTTTTACGTTATGATAAACCAAAGTGAAGCAAATCTCTATTTATTGGTTGTAATATTCTATAGAAGGTAATATTACGAGCAGGACCTTGTATTATGTGCAGGACCATATACGCTTCTTAGTGTGTGTGACAGATTTTAGTAAGGCACATTGGTGAGAGATCGCCTTGATGGCAGCGCGTTTGGAACATTAAACATTTTTGACCCTATGTAGCACCACTTTAGCTTTAATATTACTTTATATAAAAATAGCTTAGTACACACCAACTTAAAAGTAAGTTGTGATTGTTAACAAAACTTTGTTTAAACTTCGTCTTCAGTTTCCTTTTTGTTATCTTTTTCAGCTTTGGCTTTTGTTACCTCTTTCAGCCTTGGCTTTTCTTACCTCTTTTAGGCTTGCTTTCTCCTTCAGGTTTTTCAAATAATTTTTGATTGTATCAAAAGATTCTGATTGATGTTGTCCTCATAAGCAACCTATGACATACCTCTGCATACTTAATCGCTGCACCAAAAACTCTCCTAAATTCTAACATCTCATATTGGTTTTGCATCTCAAGGCAAAAAATTGCTCAGGATTTTCAATGTATCTTAGACTTTTTGTATATTAGGAGATTCATATGTAGATTTACAACTGTATGCTTATTTTTGCGCCGATATGCCAAGGAATAAAAAGTATAGCTACTGCACACAGAGCTACTTTATTTAAAAGGTGCGGTTTAAACATTGTGTTATATAAAGTTCAATTAAAGAAAACTCTTGGTTTTTCTAGCTTTCGGTTGACTCGCCTCCATTTTGATAATATATGATGGTTAGCAAATCCTATGCATAATTATGATGGCATGCAGCATGTGTGAAGTTCGTGCAAAACAAGTAGTACAATGTGATAGGTATAAAAGTTAAAAAATAACATTTATTACCTATCTTGAATATCACATTAGTTTGTCTGATTACGCATATTACACTGTTTTAACTGTTCATAAAAGTTACAATAAGTTTGGATAAATGAGTGAGTAAGCAGATACACCTTTTTGTTAAAGAATATCTAGGCTATAGTTAGCTTTGACGCATAAGCATTTTGTAGTTCCCCAGTTGCATTGTTTTTGTAATCGTCAAATAGTGAGTTAAGATACTAGCTGCTAATTGAGTTTTTCAACACTAATCCAAACAATATCCTTTTAGCGTTCATAGCAACAAGGCAAATACTGAAAGTTTGGAAATACATGTAGGTATATAATATATGTAGGTATATAATATATGTAGGTATATAATATATGTAGGTATATAATATATGTATGTATATAATATATGTAGGTATATAATATATGTAGGTATATAATATATATAGGTATATAATATATGTAGGTATATAATATATATAGGTATATAATATATGTAGGTATATAATATATATAGGTATATAATATATGTAGGTATATAATATATGTAGGTATATAATATATGTAGGTATATAATATATAGGTATATAATATATGTAGGTATATAATATATATAGGTATATAATATATGTAGGTATATAATATATGTAGGTATATAATATATGTAGGTATATAATATATGTAGGTATATAATATATATAGGTATATAATATATGTAGGTATATAATATATATAGGTATATAATATATGTAGGTATATAATATATATAGGTATATAATATATGTAGGTATATACTATATGTAAGTATATAATATATGCCCTTTAATACCTTTGTAATTGTTTAAAGTTGGATTAAAGTTAGTAGAGAGATTCATCAGTTTAGTAGAGACTCTCACTATCAGTTTAGTAGTGACTATCGCTATCAGTTTAGTTGAAGCTGTCACTATCAGTTTAGTAGAGACTATCACTATCAGTTTAGTAGAGACTCTCACTATCAGTTTAGTAGAGACTCTTGCTATCAGTTTAGTAGTGACTATCACTATCAGTTTAGTAGAGACTATCGCTATCAGTTTAGTTGAAGCTGTCACTATCAGTTTAGTAGAGACTATCACTATCAGTTTAGTAGAGACTCTCACTATCAGTTTAGTAGTGACTATCACTATTAGTTTAGTAGAGACTCTCACTATCAGTTTAGTAGTGACTATCACTATCAGTTTAGTACAGACTATCGCTATCAGTTTAGTTGAAGCTGTCACTATCAGTTTAGTAGAGACTATCACTATCAGTTTAGTAGAGACTCTCACTATCAGTTTAGTAGAGACTCTTACTATCAGTTTAGTAAAGGCTGTCACTATCAGTTTAGTAGAGACTATCACTATCAGTTTAGTAGAGACTCTCACTATCAGTTTAGTAGAGACTCTTACTATCAGTTTAGTAGAGACTCTCACTATCAGTTTAGTAGAGACTCTTACTATCAGTTTAGTAAAGGCTGTCACTATCAGTTTAGTAGAGACTATCGCTATCAGTTTAGTTGAAGCTGTCACAATCAGTTTAGTAGAGACTCTCACTATCAGTTTAGTAGAGACTCTTACTATCAGTTTAGTGGAGACTATCACTATCAGTTTAGTAGTGACTCTCACTGTCAGTTTAGTAGAGATTCTTACTATCAGTTTAGTGGAGACTATCACTATCAGTTTAGCAGTGACTCTCACTATCAGTTTAGTAGATACTCTTACTATCGGTTTATTAGAGACTATCACTATCAGTTTATTAGAGACTCTTACTATCAGTTTATTAAAAGCTGTCACTATCAGTTTAGTAGAGACTATCGCTATCAGTTTAGTTGAAGCTGTCACAATCAGTTTAGTAGAGACCCTTACTATCAGTTTAGTAGAGACTCTCACTATCAGTTTAGTAGAGACTCTTACTATCAGTTTAGTAGAGACTCTTACTATCAGTTTAGTAAAGGCTGTCACTATCAGTTTAGTAGAGACTCTTACTATCAGTTTAGTAGAGACTCTCACTATCAGTTTAGTAGAGACTCTTACTATCAGTTTAGTAGAGACTCTTACTATCAGTTTAGTAAAGGCTGTCACTATCAGTTTAGTAGAGACTATCGCTATCAGTTTAGTTGAAGCTGTCACAATCAGTTTAGTAGAGACTCTCACTATCAGTTTAGTAGATACTGTCACTATCAGTTTAGTAAAGGCTGTCACTATCAGTTTAGTAGAGACTATCGCTATCAGTTTAGTTGAAGCTGTCACAATCAGTTTAGTAGAGACTCTCACTATCAGTTTAGTAGATACTGTCACTATCAGTTTAGTAAAGGCTGTCACTATCAGTTTAGTAGAGACTATCGTTATCAGTTTAGTTGAAGCTGTCACAATCAGTTTAGTAGAGACTCTCACTATCAGTTTAGTAGATACTGTCACTATCAGTTTAGTAAAGGCTGTCACTATCAGTTTAGTAGAGACTATCGCTATCAGTTTAGTAGAGACTCTCACTATCAGTTTAGTAGAGACTCTCACTATCAGTTTAGTAGAGACTCTTACTATCAGTTTAGTAAAGGCTGTCACTATCAGTTTAGTAGAGACTATCGCTATCAGTTTAGTTGAAGCTGTCACAATCAGTTTAGTAGAGACTCTCACTATCAGTTTAGTAGATACTGTCACTATCAGTTTAGTAAAGGCTGTCACTATCAGTTTAGTAGAGACTATCGCTATCAGTTTAGTAGAGACTCTCACTATCAGTTTAGTAGAGACTCTCACTATCAGTTTAGTAGAGACTCTCACTATCAGTTTAGTAAAGGCTGTCACTATCAGTTTAGTAGAGACTCTTACTATCAGTTTAGTAAAGGCTGTCACTATCAGTTTAGTAGAGACTATCGCTATCAGTTTATTTGAAGCTGTCACAATCAGTTTAGTAGAGACTCTCACTATCAGTTTAGTAGAGACTCTTACTATCAGTTTAGTAGATACTGTCACTATCAGTTTAGTAAAGGCTGTCACTATCAGTTTAGTAGAGACTGTCGCTATCAGTTTAGTAGAGACTCTCACTATCAGTTTAGTAGACACTCTTACTATCAGTTTAGTGGAGGCTGTCACTATCAGTTTAGTTGAAGCTGTCACAATCAGTTTTGTAGAGACTCTCACTATCAGTTTAGTAGAGACTATCGCTATCAGTTTAGTGGAAACTATCACTATCAGTTTAGTAGTGACTCTCACTATCAGTTTAGTAGAGACTCTTACTATCAGTTTAGTGGAGACTATCACTATCAGTTTAGTAGTGACTCTCACTATCTGTTTAGTAGATACTCTTACTATCAGTTTAGTGGAGGCTGTCACTATCAGTTTAGTGGAGGCTGTCACTATCAGTTTAGTAAAAGCTGTCACTATCAGTTTAGTAGAGACTGTCACTATCAGTTTAGTTGAAGCTGTCACAATCAGTTTAGTAAAGACTATCACTATTAGTTTAGTAGTGGACGCGGCACATCAATATATTGAGGGAAGGATAGTATTAATAATGTACTGTAGCAAAAAGTTATAAGCAACATCTAGACCAGAAATTTCCAACCTTTTTTAGAGTGAGGGCCATAATGTAAAGTCAAGCTTAGGCTGGGGGGCCACACATAGCTGCTGTTATCGCAAATATTTGAATTACCATAATGTTATATATTGCAAAACATGATTCCATCCATCACGTGTAATTCTCATTCTCCACAGTCAATATATTTGTTTTAACTATACATGTAATTATACAAAATCACAAATTCGTCAAAATATTGGTTTTAAACACGTATATATCTTATTACAAGAAACATCATATGAAATTCATGTGCAGTTTTCTTGTTGAAGAGATATTGCAAAGCTAAGTTTTCCCTGGTGATGGTACTGAACATACTACTTTCAGTGAACCCCTTTGTTCTGCTTCTCTCATACAATCTTGTCTAGGCCAGGTTTACTGTCTGAAAATGTAATCCCGAGCTAGATGCTCATCGGTTAGTTCGGGGCGATATTTTCTTTTGGTATGCTTCATGTGACTGAAGAACTGCTGACATAAGTAGGTAGAGCCAATGAGGCTGACCATTTAAAGAGCATGTTTATGTAGAGCTGGATATGTGCCAGCTGGAAAAAAATCATGATAAAACTCTATGAGTTCATGCCTAAGATGTCGTTGTTTGAGACGTTCATTAGACTGCAAGGTAATGAGCTCCATCCGTAACTTGACTGCTACACTGCTAGGGTTGACAGAAAACGGATCGGCAAATATCTGTATCTTCTTTTCAGTTTCTATAAACTGAAATAGTCTTCTTGCAAATTCAGCTGATAGATCTGACACAATGTTGGCGTATTGCTCAGAGTTGACCTGAATGCATTGGCCATTTTGCTGACGCTCTGACAGAGTTTTGAAGTGAGCATAATTCTTCTCTCGGAGTTGCAGCTCCCACAGCTCAAGCTTTGTCTTGAATGCAGTGATGTATCTCCCAAATTGAGAATATGTTCTGTTTCTTTCCTTGTAGCTAAATATTCACTACTGACATATGCTCTATGATATCAGCTAGAAATGCAAAATCAGTGATCCAGAATTGGTCTTTAAATTCATCACATTCACGACCCTTGTTTCTCTGGAATGAATCAACCTCTGGTAGCAAACTGTAAAACCTTCGCAGCGTTTTAGCGCTGCTGAGTCACCTGATTTTACAGTAATGTGCTACATTTTTGTATTCACATTGTATGTCCTCAAGCATAATTTTAAATTGTCAATGTTCAAGGCTTATGATCGAATAAAGTCAACAGTGGATACAGCCAGAACCATAACATGATCCATCCTCAGAGTTTGCACTGCTAAGTTTTCTTGATGTATGACACAATGGTACACCACAAGAGAAACATCCCATCAGTGAGAGCTGAGCAAAAGACTTATTAGTCCATTGTTTTCACCTGCCATTGCAGGTGCTCTATCAGTAAAAATGCCAGACATCTTCTCTAGTGGTAGGTTGAACTCAGCAAGTTCTTTCAATAGACTCCAATAGAGTTCTTTTCCAGTTGTTGTGCTATTAGAACTGCTCATTGTTAGGAAATCTTCAGTAATGTTGAGCTCATTATCAACGCCCGTATCATAATTGCAAGCTGAGAAGTGTCAGACAGATCGGTGCTTTTATCTAATGCTTTGGTGGAACAAACAAATTTCTTAATCTGGACTTTCATTGTACGCTCAATGTCCTTACTTAGATTTTTTACTCTTCTTACAATGGGGTTTCTTGACAGAGCAACACTTTCTAAATTGCTCTTTTCATCAGGGCAAAATTCATCCTCAATAAAAATCAATCTAAAAATAATAAAACTAGCTTAAAATAAATGAAATCAATAGCTACTAAAACATAATAACAAAGACAATGGCAAACCACAAAAACTTTTATTGAAATGTTCATTTTAGATTTAGGTATATCAGGGTATGCAAGAAATTATAACTTACCTCTGTCTTTTAAGGTCTACAACTCCACACCATCAATTGTGTTATGCAACTCCTTTATGAGATAAATTTAAAAAATGCCTATCTCCTTAGCAAAATCTATATGTTGAAATGGTAGTTGTCAGTGACCAATTAGTTGAGCAATAGTGAGACTGCATTTTGTGGCTTTTTCACTAATCTCTGCATATCTTGTAAAATTTTTCTGTTGTTGCTGCAGATTGGATGATAATAGCGAGTCGTATTTTTCCTGTCTGTCACGACCTGAATATTGCTCATATGCGCTATGACGAGTTGTATAATGTCACCTTATGTTGTACTCTTTGAGTGCAGCAATTACTCGATTGCATATGATGCAGATTGCTTGGCTCTCCTCGTGCTATTTGATAAATTATTGCAATTTCCAACTGTTATTAATTAAATACTCTTCCCTCGCGGTCAACCTTCCTGCGTGTCGCTATAATTGTAACTGAGCAATACGTATAGATCTAGCATCCAGCAAGCTGCAGAAAATTCCCCAGCTCAGATTTGAGATTCCCTTTTGAGATGTTCAATCAGCTAATAAAAATAAAGGCTGCAAGAGAAATTCCAACTAGCAGATAGGGAATTCGAAAGTTTCAATAATATTAGTTGGTGCATTTTTATGCGCCCAAATCTGCGGGGTTCGCTAACTATAACTTAAAAACAAAAATAAACTGTTAAACAATCTTTTAAATATGCTGGCCTTCAGGGCCATAAAAAACCAAGTTGAGGGCCGGGTGCGGCCCAAGGGTTGCCTGTTAGACACACCTGCTCTAAACTACATGTATATTATTCCGAAAAATGTTAATATTTAAATGCGTGGGATGACTACTAGTATTGAGATAACAGGTTGTATGAAAAGCGATGTATGATTAGATGTGTGGAGAGACATGAAGACAACGGAGCACAGAAAACTTGTGATGCATATACATGTACCAAGTATAGTAAGGACAGTAAAATGGGGCAAAGTGCTCGGTTTTTAAGGTGGCGGGACATGTAATGTAGCAACAAATAACTTTGTTTGATTGTCATGCATTTTGCAATAGTTAATGGCAGGAATTTTGAGATTAATTTTAAGAACAAACTGAATTTCGACGTAAACTGAAAAAACTGCTAAATAGTATGGCCAACTGGTAAAGGAACAATTAAATATTTCGACAGAAACATGAGTTTTTCTAGATTGAGCACAGCTAAAATTTTATTGGGATAAATCTTAAGCAAATGTAAGATTTTGAAAGCCATGGTGATTGTAGCAAAAAGACTGAAGGTTATTTTGGGACTATCCAAGTTGTAATGGTTAAAGTAATAGTTCCGCTTTATGCACTTTGCAAAAGCACGGTTTCTGATGATGCAGGGTTCAAAAACTAGACCAATAATTCTGACCAAGAGAGAAATGTCAGTTTCTGATGATGCAGGGTTGAATAACCAGACCAATAATTCTGACCAAGAGGGAAATGTTAAAAAGCCTCTGCCTTTCAACAGTAGTCGTCTGGTGAAAATAGCTTGACAAGTATAAACGCTGAAGTAAAAAATGAAATACATAAAAAGCTCACAAAACAAACGTAGTGGAAATACTAGTGGTCAAAAAATAACCAAGGCTGGCCAAAAAACCAGTTAAGGAAAAATACCTAAAAGACTTAAAAAAAGTTTTTTTTTCAATTTAAGGATTTTTCTACTATTAATAACACATCGGATAATAACTATAATTTTTCTGTAATTCTATAATTCTGTTATTTAAACTGACCTACTATTTAGTTGGTAGGCCAGCTTAACAAACCGGTACCTTTTCCTAGAGCCCAGAAAAAGTTGTGAAACCAATGTTAGACAAGGAAGCACAATGAAAGTGATGTGAAGGTTCACTAGCATCTCTCGTGTAATACCTACTGTCTGTTGAGTCAGGGTAGTAAGTATGTAAATGTATCTTTTACAAAAACTGCATCCATATCTTTCTACCTTTAACTGTAGTTTTAAGCAGTTAAATTCTGCACAAAATGTAAATGGATAATGTTAGCTCAGAGAAAGAAAAAAACGCTCAGATGAAGTTTGAAGTGAATGTGGCTGAAAGCCGAGCGTCAAGCATCTGTTCTAAAGTTAGATAGTCAATGCTAAAGAAGCGGCTATGAAGTAATTAGCTAAGGTTCAACAAAGGAATGCTCAAAACAAATTTAAATATTCAAGGCTAAGGTAAGCTGTAAGGCTAAGCTAAGGCTAGGCTAAGGTCTGATTCCACTTGGGTCTGCGAAGCAATCATCATATGCAGTTGGACACAACTCTGAAGGAATACACCCATGCTCGCTACTCTTAATAAACTGAGGTTAAGATGGAAGATACAATTATTGATATTGTTTTGGAGTCATTGTTATCCTAACTACCAGTATATTGAAACAGTCAGCAATGAAGGCTTGCCGTTTTTATTGTGATAATAATATCTCTGACAGTAAAGAAAAAAATTGTGAAATTGATATAGGACCAAAAAATTAAATGAGCCACTTTCAGAGGAGACTCACTTTGCAGAGTTAGACAAAATTTCAAGTAAAATGAGTCATTGTGCATAGAGAGTAGAATTACACGCAGTTGTGTGGTAATGAGCAGACATTCTAGCTTCATGTGTTTCCATTGGCATCCGACAAAAAAAGGAATTTTTCCGTTTAAAAGGTTGAAAGATTCATTTTGTATGATAATGATTTTTATATCAGTGGATACATTAATATTTGAGGTCAAAGCTTTTTTATATCATGAATACATTAATATCTGAGGTCAAAGCATTTTTATATCGTGGATACATTAATATCTGAAGTCAAAGCATTTTTATATCGTGGATACAATATTATCTGAGGTCAAAGCATTTTTAGATCGTGGATACATTAATATCTGAGGTCACAGCATTTTTATATTGTGAATACATTAATATCTGAGGTCAAAGCATTTTTAGATCGTTGATACATTAATATCTGAGGTCAAAGCATTTTTATATCATGGATACAATAATATCTGAGGTCAAAGCATTTTTATATCGTTGATACATTAATATCTGAGGCCAAAGAATTTTTATATCATGGATACAATAATATCTGAGGTCAAAGCATTTTTATATCGTTGATACATTAATATCTGAGGCCAAAGCATTTTTAGATCGTGGATACATTAATATCTGAGGTCAAAGCATTGTTATATCATAGATACAATAATATCTGAGGTCAAAGCATTGTTATATCATAGATACAATAATATCTGAGGTCAAAGCATTGTTATATCATAGATACAATAATATCTGAGGTCAAAGCATTGTTATATCATAGATACAATAATATCTGAGGTCAAAGCATTGTTATATCATAGATACAATAATATCTGAGGTCAAAGCATTGTTATATCATAGATACAATAATATCTGAGGTCAAAGCATTGTTATATCATAGATACAATAATATCTGAGGTCAAAGCATTGTTATATCATAGATACAATAATATCTGAGGTCAAAGCATTGTTATATCATAGATACAATAATATCTGAGGTCAAAGCATTGTTATATCATAGATACAATAATATCTGAGGTCAAAGCATTGTTATATCATAGATACAATAATATCTGAGGTCAAAGCATTGTTATATCATAGATACAATAATATCTGAGGTCAAAGCATTGTTATATCATAAATACAATAATATCTGAGGTCAAAGCATTGTTATATCATAGATACAATAATATCTGAGGTCAAAGCATTGTTATATCATAGATACAATAATATCTGAGGTCAAAGCATTGTTATATCATAGATACAATAATATCTGAGGTCAAAGCATTGTTATATCATAGATACAATAATATCTGAGGTCAAAGCATTGTTATATCATAGATACAATAATATCTGAGGTCAAAGCATTGTTATATCATAGATACAATAATATCTGAGGTCAAAGCATTTTTATATCATAGATACAATAATATCTGAGGTCAAAGCATTGTTATATCATAGATACAATAATATCTGAGGTCAAAGCATTGTTATATCATAGATACAATAATATCTGAGGTCAAAGCATTGTTATATCATAGATACAATAATATCTGAGGTCAAAGCATTGTTATATCATAGATACAATAATATCTGAGGTCAAAGCATTGTTATATCATAGATACAATAATATCTGAGGTCAAAGCATTGTTATATCATAGATACAATAATATCTGAGGTCAAAGCATTGTTATATCATAGATACAATAATATCTGAGGTCAAAGCATTTTTATATCATAGATACAATAATATCTGAGGTCAAAGCATTGTTATATCATAGATACAATAATATCTGAGGTCAAAGCATTGTTATATCATAGATACAATAATATCTGAGGTCAAAGCATTGTTATATCATAGATACAATAATATCTGAGGTCAAAGCATTATTATATCATGGATACAATAATATCTGAGGTCAAAGCATTGTTATATCATAGATACAATAATATCTGAGGTCAAAGCATTGTTATATCATAAATACAATAATATCTGAGGTCAAAGCATTGTTATATCATAGATACAATAATATCTGAGGTCAAAGCATTGTTATATCATAGATACAATAATATCTGAGGTCAAAGCATTGTTATATCATAGATACAATAATATCTGAGGTCAAAGCATTGTTATATCATAGATACAATAATATCTGAGGTCAAAGCATTTGCAAAGCATAACAGTAATTAAGATGAGTTGATCAAGTTAAGAATTAGACTCCAAGGATGTACATGAGTTATAGAGTAGATGCAATTCTTCTTTAGGGTCCACATTATGTATAGGCTTCTCTACATACAATATATCTTGAATTCATAGCATAAACATGTTTATTTAACATGTTTTTCATATTGTAGAGACCTTTTTATTTAGTGTTTTTGTTATAAACCTTTTATCATGGAAGCTTAAAAGCCAGTGGTTGAAGTACTATTAATTTCAGAGGTTTTTGAGAAGTTTCAGTCATCTAGTGTTTCTCAAAAACAAGTTTTATATTTTCTTTGTAATTTTTTGCAGCTCAGCGCAAACAATCAGTTACTACATTAAACTGACTACTACATATACATGCAAAATTATTTGTCTAACCCTAATAAACATGATAAATATAGGCAAAATAATGTTTTTATGAACAACATCGCACCTTAAATCTGAAGAAAAAAAACGGAGAAAAATAATTATAGCTTTTAAAGTATTATGAAAAGTTAAATTAAATGATCTATCAAATTTGTTAGATATTGAAGTTGGGAGTTTTATAATCTTTATTATTGAGTAAATAAATACTGTGAAACATTTATATACTATGGAAATATAGGTTTTGTGCTTATATAAAATACTCACTTCTATAAGAGATGTTTGCAAATAGTTTGGCTGAATCATCCACTACATCAAGTTCATAAATCCAAACTTTAACTGCTTGGAATCTTCCTAGTTCCTCGTTTTGAGCATGCAAGATTACGGCAAAAGTGTGATCAAACGAGTTGGATAAACTATTTCTTGAACTGAAGATTAATTGTTGGCTAAGAAGATTAGAAACAGCTAAAAATAAATTTAGATTAATTTATTAATCACAAAATATTTAGATGAGGAATTATAAAAATATCACTGTAGCTTATTAAGGGCATCAACAAGCAGTTCAAAGTAGTTTTTGAAAGCATAAATAAAGTGATTATACCTGTGTCATAAAAATGAGTAGGTTGTATTGGAATAACTTTACTAAGTAAATAAACATAAATTTACATTTTCCTTTAAAAGCTAGAGAAAATTAACAATAGACAACTAAAAATAAAAGTAGCTATCATATGATGATCTACGCTAAATTCTCAAAACAGTTGCTAAAATTCAATTTTTTTGCCAGCTTTCATGAGTAACTTCGGAAATGGATATTGATCGGAAGGTCTATGATAACAAGTTAGAAAAATGTGAGAATACTGCACATAGACTAAATATGTGGTGTAGCTCTATCTTTTTCAAGTTTTGGTATGTATACATTATCAAATATATTATTACATATATTGATAAAAAAGGTAAATATACATACATTTTATAATATAAATATAAACATATATATATAAATATAAACATATATATATATATATATATATGTATAGATATATATATAAATATATATATATATATATATATATAATAGCGGTATTGGCTGGTCTGTTTCGTGCTGGTGCACTCTTCAGGTGACTTGTGTTGAATGGCGGGTGGAGTTGCCTCTCCTGATGTTGTATTAAATACAAAGTAAAGTAAATACAAAGTAAATAAAAAGTTGATCTATACATATATATATATATATATGTATAGATATACATGTATATATAAATATATACATGTATATATAAATGTATAGATATATATATAAATATATATATATATGTATATATATATATTGCGCCGGCGCAATAACACCGGCGCATAAAATGTGGCTTGCCCAAATACCAACAGCAATCAACTCACGTGAGTTGCAGAAAAGTGCACTACTGGGAACAGCTAAGATCTTAAGGCGAGTGTTCAAACTTCCAGATCTCTGGTAGGAGACCCGAATCAGAGCAGAAACTACTACCCATACAGGTTAACCGGGGTGAGACAACAATTTTATATATATATATACATATATATATATATATATATATATATATTGCGCCGGCGCAATAACACCGGCGCATAGAATGTTGCTTGCCCAAATACCAACGGCAATCAACTCAAGTAAGTTGCAGAAAAGTGCACTACTGGAAACAGCTATGATCTTAAGGCAAGTGCTCAAACTCCCAGGTCTCTGGTAGGAGACACGAGTCAGAGCAGAAACTACCACCCATACGGGTTAACCGGGGTGAGACAACAATTTTTTTATATATACATATATACATGTATATTTATATATTTATATATACAAAGGAAACTTAACGGCCAATACAGAGTCGCTAATCATGGCAGCCCAGGAGCAAGTGCTCCCAACAAGGCAACTCCAAACAAAAACCTATCACACTAGAGACGATCCTAGATGCAGACTGTGCAAATATGCACCTGAGACCATCCAACACATCATCAGTGGATGCAAGCAGCTAGCAGGAAATGCATACACTGAGCGGCATAATCATGTTGCAGGGGTGGTGTATAGAAGTTTATGTGATGAGTATAGTCTTAATAAACCACACCACTGGTGGGAAGCTCCTGGTAAGGTCAATGAAAATGACCGCGCTAAGATCCTCTGGGACTTCTACATCCGAACTGACAAGCATGTCTTAGCAAACCAACCAGATATAGTGGTGGTAGACAAGGAGAACAAGAGAGCTACTATAATATGTAGATATAGCAGTACCCAATGACTACAATATAGACAGCAAAGAAAAAGAAAAGGTAGAGAAATATCTCCCTCTTGGAGAAGAGATTGAAAAATGCTGGGATGTAAGAACAACTGTATTCCCAGGAGTCATTGGGGCACTGGGTGCAATAACCCTGGTGTATAAAATGTGGCTTGCCCAAATACCAACAGCAATCAACTCAGGTGAGTTGCAGAAAAGTGCACTACTGGAAACAGCTAAGATTTTAAGGTGAGTGCTCAAACTCCCAGGTCTCTGGTAAGAGACCCGAGTCAGAGCTGAAAATACCACCCATATGGTTAACCGGGGTGAAAGAACAATTTATTTATATATGTATATATATATATGTATGTATATGTATAAATAGCATATATATATATATATGTATATATATATATATATATATATATATATATATATATATATATATACAAAGGAAACTTAACGGCCAATACAGAGTCGCTAATCATGGCAGCCCAAGTGCAAGTGCTCCCAACAAGGCAACTCCAAACAAATAAAACAAATAACTATTACACTAGAGACGATCCTAGATGCAGACTGTGCAAAGATGCACCTGAGACCATCCAACACATCATCAGTGGATGCAAGCAGCTAGCAGGAAACGCATACACTGAGCGGCATAATCATGTTGTAGGGGTTGTGTATAGAGGTATATGTGATAAGTGTGGTCCTAATAAACCCCAACACTGGTGGGAAGCTTCTGGTAAGGTCAATGAAAATGACCGCGCTAAGATCCTCTGGGACTTCTACATCCGAACTGACAAGCATGTCTTAGCAAACCAACCAGATATAGTGGTGGTAGACAAGGAGAACAAGAGAGCTACTATAATATGTAGATATAGCAGTACCCAATGACTACAATATAGACAGCAAAGAAAAAGAAAAGGTAGAGAAATATCTCCCTCTTGGAGAAGAGATTGAAAAATGCTGATATGTAAGAACAACTGTATTCCCAGGAGTCATTGGAGCACTGCGTGCAATAAACCCGGCGCATAAAATGTGGCTTGCCCAAATACCAACAGAGATAAACTCAGGTGAGTTGCAGAAAAGTGCGCAATTGGGAACAGCTAAGATCTTGAGGTGAGTGCTCAAACTCCCAGGTCTCTGGTAGGAGACCTGAGTTAGAGCAGAAACTACCCCCATACGGGTTAACCGGGGTAAGGAAACAATTTTTAATATGTATGTTATTTATACTAATTATACATGTGTATTACATATAAATTCTTAGGTATATATATATAAATACATCATGCATGCATGTACTCATAAGTATTTGTATAATTTATGATATGTATGCATATACATACAAATTTATAATATGTATGTTATAAATTTATATGTATCTACATATAATTTAAAACACATATATATTAGGTGAATTCCCAGCATTGCCCAGGTAAAAAAATCTCTGCACAGATTATTTATTTTTGCTTTCCACATAACAACTTTTATCAATCTAACTTTTAAACTTTATAGCATAAGAAAAGGTTTTTGTGCAGTTCGAATGAGTTAAAAGAAAAAATATACCATCTGTAAAGGCTTTTAAACCTTTTCATATTGTGGAGGACTGGACAAACACTAGCCATATTCTTTAGACAACGATATTCCTTGTGATGGCTTTAAGCGTGCTTCTTTTATCTAGTTATGTAACACTCTTGTGTGTACTTCTTCAGACCCTGTTATGTAATACTGTGTTTTTGGGCTTGCTTCACAGGCCTGCCAGCATACTTTTATATATTATTATCTAGGCCACCCTCACAGGCCTGCCACGATACAATTGGTGTTACATAATTATTATATAAGTGGGCGGAGTAAAACGGTATATAAGGAGAAGGCACAGGCCAACTCATTGGGATTATGCTTGTGAATTCGATGCTGTTAACACTGTATTGCACATGTGCTTATATATATTAAATAGACTACATTTATTATTACGAACTGACTACGTTTGATGCCTGCCTGGTTGGCTTAGTAAGGATCATTCTACCAGAACTGATCTGGCTTTAAGTACGAACTGTTTTGGGAGACACCTAAGGAAGGCTAGGGGTTGGCTGCGTTACGACCGGACCTGATCAGAAATGTGATAGCATTGGAGATCAGGCCCTCCAGTAAGCTAGCCGGGACTTAGACTAGCTAAGATAGGGTCTCAGAGAGCAGGCCGTGTTAGCATTCCAAGTGAGCCTGAACTGAGGGCAACCAGCCGCGGCCTGACCAGACCACTAGGTGTGTCAGGCAGGCCGACGAGGGGAAGGCCCAGTGTTCAGACTGCACCGCCTTGTTAGGAAAGTAAAGCTGGCTCAGCTACCGGGGCCAGACCTTTACACTGGTGGCCGCAGCGGGATCTAATCAACCCACAAAGAGAACTAGCAAGGCACAATCATGGCAAGACGCACTCGCAGAGCGGAACGACTGGGAGTCCCCCAAAGGGAAGGACTAGAGAGTCTAGAGTGATTGACAAATGCGTTGGAGAGGATGATTGTAAACCAAGAGGTGCAGAGGAATCAGGGACCACCGGTACCCAGAGAGACATTCAAGGCTCCTGAATACAATGGGAATGGTGATGTGGAGGCTTTCATAAGGCAGTTCAATGATGTGGCTATCGCCAACGACTGGGGAGCCAGATCCGCCCTATTACACATTCGAGGAAGGCTGAAGGAGCAGGCCAAAGAATGTGGACATGAGCATACACTGCAGGCGGTGTTTAACACCCTCCGAGCAAGGTTTGGCATGACCCCCAAGGAAGCGAAATCGGAGCTACAAGGCCTGAGGAAGGAACCCCACACTACGTTATTCGAGCATGCCACTCGAATAGAAAGGCTCCCGAACATTGCGTTCGAGGAGTTGTCCGATCGCATGAGAGAGGAGATGGCGGTGGACACATTATGCAGGTCGTTAGGTAACGTGTATCTACAGAGACACCTTTTGGCAGTACCCACCCCCCACCCTGGAGACCGCCGTGAGAGCAGGAAACCAGCCAGAACCGGCAGACCCACCCGATGAGATCGGGGATAAGGGCAGTTCAGCCAGAAGAGTCTGAACAGGCCATGGAGGAGCAGGTGGATGTAGAACAGGCCGTAGTGGTCCATACTGCCCCTGACCCACTAGGTGTACTGCTGACCACGATGGAAGGTCTAAAAAAAGAGATGGCGGATTTGAAAAGACAAATCGGCTGACCACAGAGTTTTCCCCAACATATGACCTGGGAAAAAGGAGTGAAGAAGTGTTGGGAGTGTGATCAGGCAGGTCACTGGAGGAGGAACTGCCCCAAGACCCAACCCAGTAGCCGCACCACCCAAGGACAGAACCAGGGAAACGCCTACCGCCCGCAGCAGTAGGGCAACCTGCTGGCAGCAAAAGGGCGCCAAGAACTAATAATTGCAAAAAGAGGAGAGAGACAGGCCGAAGGAAGGCGAAGGTGGACCCGGAAGGCTGGTTCCATTCCACAAACTTGGTAGCTCTCACACAGAGGCCTCCGGTGGGGAAGGTTCCCACCTACAATCCGTACCAGAGCCTAGAAGGCCTAGGCGAAGACGAAGGTGATAAAGAGATGGATCACCGGGAGCCGCCACAGGTGACCTGACAGATTCTAAGGCGGGCTAGACGAAAAGCGACATCGGAAAATGTCGGCAGTCTAGAGGAAAGTACGATCGGGAGAAACTACTCCAAGAGATCTGGGCCGTGAAGGTTGGAACAGGGAGCCGTTCCAGCATCAACTGGAACTCTCGAGAGACCTAAGCACAGATCGGGAAGGAGGGAAAAGTTAGCCTCGGTCGAACGCTTCCAGGAACCAGAACGACCCGGGTCAGGGGAAGAAGGCCTAGCCGGCGCTGATCCTTCCCAGAGATTTGGACGGGGTAGATTGGGAGCGAGAGCCAGCTCATGCGGAGCTGAGCTTCTCTAGAGATCTAGACCCTCTGGATCGGGAGTGGAAGAGGAACCAGTCATGGTGGAGCACTATCAGAGACCAGGGGATCGCAGATCCAGAAATGGGAGGCCTGGAATCGAGCCTACTACCCCCCAGGATCAGGGTTGGAAGAAGGACGAGAGTCGAACCAAGTTGACCCGTTCCGGAGTGGAGACCCAGGCCAACGCCTGAGTTTGGTGTCGGGTCCGACAGGCCGGTACGGGGAGAGCACAAGGCCAGCTACTCCCGAGGAAAGCCTGGCGGACCAGCTCGAAAAGAGTCCACCACCGGACAGGCCTCGGGGTCTGCCACGAAAGAGATGTTCTGAAGAGGCACATAACGACGCCTGCGGAATGGGGGAGTTACCAAAGATCAGAACCTTGGAAAAGCCCCACAAATCCAGTTACCTTCTGCCAGGGAAAATGGAAAGACAGGACCTGCTCTTTCTCATAGACACCGGGTGCAACACGAACCTGTTGTCTAAAAAAATATTTGACAGGGTGCCGGAAAGGATCAAAGCCCAACTGGAGGAAAATGACCGGTATGGACTTATGGCGGACGGAAGTAAGCGCCAATTCTACGGACTAATCCAACTAACCGGGAGAGTCCGCGATATGCCGATTGAGGAGAATTTCATTGTGAGTCAGATCAGCAAGGGCGCCATTTTGGGGATGCCTTTCCTGATCTCGCACTGATGCCACATGGAATTTGATCAACCAGTCATCTCCGTCGGGGATAGAAAACTCACCTGCACTGATAAATACGGCAGGTTGATGGTGTCGAAAGTACACGCGTGGAAGAAGGTCACCATTCCACCTTTGTCTGAGATAACGGTGGCGGGAAAAATATCAGCTAGAAATTATGTACCCGTAGGCATAATAGAGGGATGCGACCCGCACCTTCCCATGGGGCGTAGCCTGAATCTGCCCGGAGACCAGGGCGATGTGGCCGTACAATGCCTGAACCCGGGCAACCACACCATCGAACTGGCGGCTGGACACGTGATAGGCTTGTACACCGCCATCAGGGCAGAGGATGTGCAGGCCGAGCTCTGGGCGGAACAAGAAGACTTCGACACCAAGGTGGCCGGAGTAGGGTGTGCCGCTGTACACGCCAGGAGAGCAGTGCCTGAGCATCTAGTCGAGCTCTACAATCAGGCCGTCCGATGTTGCTCCCATGACCAAGAAAGACGGAAGCTAGCCGCCCTGCTGGCTAAATACCAGAACGTATTCAGTAAATACAAGGGCGATGTAGGGCGAACGGATCTGGTGAAGCATAGCATACCACTGACAGAAGGAGCCAGACCTATTAGACAACCTCCCCATAGGTTGGGACCCCTCAAGGAGGCGGAGGCAGACAGACAGGTGACCGACTTGTTAGAAAAGGCCTGATCGAACCTACCAATGGGGCTTGGAGCTCACCGGGGGTGATTGTTAAAAAAAAAGGATGGCGAGTGGCGGTTCTGCGTTGACTAACGGCAACTAAATGCCATCACACAACAGGACGCTTATCCGATCCCAAGAATCGACGAGAGCTTGGATGCCCTGGCGGGAAGTCGATTCTTTAGCACGCTAGGCCTGACCAGCGGGTACTGGCAAGTGCCAATAGACCAGGAAGCCCAGGAAAGATCTGCCTTTGCAACCTGGAGTGGACTATGGAAGTGGAAAGTACTGCCGTTCGGACTAACGTCGGCCCCCGCCACTTTTCAGAGATTGATGGAATCGGTGCTGCAAGGACTCCACTGGAAAACTCTCTTGCTCTACCTGGATGACATTATCGTCATCGCCCCCGACTTCGAGACTCACCTGGCTCGCTTGGAGGAAGTCTTCCAGAGACTGGCAACTGCCAGGCTGAAGCTAAAACCCTCAAAGTGTGAGCTCCTCCAGAAGAAGGTGAGATATCTCGGACATGTAGTAAGCCCGGAAGGAGTATCGAGGGATCCCGAGAAAGTCAAGGCAGTGGCAGAATAGCGAGTCCCATGAAATGTAAAAGAATTACAAGCATTTTTGGGAACCACTGGGTATTATCAGCAGTATTTAAAGGACTATGCCACTACCGCCAAACGGCTCACTGTTTTGACTGGAAAGGGGAAAGCATGGCAGTGGGGTAGCGAGGAGTAAGCGGCGTTCGAGACACTCCGACGTGGGTTGGTCACGGCACCGGTCTTGGGCTATCCCAACCCCAAGATCCAGTCTATCCTGGATACCGAAGCCAGCAATGTGGGAGTGGAGGCGGTGTTGTCTCAGAACCAGAATGGTAGGGAGACAGTAGTAGCTTACTGCAGTAAAACACTCAGCCCCGCAGAGCAGAACTATTGTGTAACCCGTAAGGAACTCCTGGCGGTGGTAAAGGCCGTCAAACACTTCTGACCTTACTTATATGGGCAGCGCTTCCTACTCCAAACGGACCATGCCTCCTTGAGATGGCTGTGCCGAAAAAGAGAACCGTCGGCTAAGGTGACCCGGTGGTTGGAGATCCTGTCGGAATTCACCTATCAATTGGAGCACCGACCCGGGATCAAACACGGGAACGCCAATAAATTGAGTCGGCAAGCCTGCCCAGAGGACTGCCGGCAATGCACCTGAATAGAAGAAAGGGATGGGGGTCCAAGCAAGCAGGCTATGATGAAGGAAGATCCCAACAAGGTGGCAGCCATCAAACTGCCCGGGGAGCGAAACTTCCGTCAATTGGTGCAGAGCCAGATGGAAGGAAACCAGGCTGTGGCTCAAATGTACTGGGTCATACAAAATGACCAGGAATTGTCGGAGGAAGAATTAACCTTGGGGAGTAATGAACTCCGAATCCTGCACAGAAGACGGGAAGCCATGAGGTTGTTGGCTATTGGTGTACTGGAGGTCAGGCTAGTAGCAAACGACCACCCTCGATGG
This sequence comes from Watersipora subatra, assembly GCF_963576615.1. NCBI lineage: Eukaryota > Metazoa > Bryozoa > Gymnolaemata > Cheilostomatida > Watersiporidae > Watersipora > Watersipora subatra. Next base: position 34,839,948 of record NC_088717.1, read on the forward strand.
TGCACCCTATGCCCCCGGGCAGACCGGAACCGGATGATCTGAGAGACACATGGACTGGCCCATGCAGGAGTGCACAAGACGACAAAGAGGATCCTACTGAATTGGTACTGGCCGGAACTAAGCGCAGACGTGCGACGCCTTTTCAAGACGTGTGAGGTTTGCCAAGTAGCAAAGACCGGAGGAAACCACGCCACCAAGAGCAGGCACCAGCTATATGCCGGGCGACCTTGGCAGAAGTTGGTTGTGGATTTTGAGGAACCGATGCCAGAGACGGACCGAGGCAATAAGTGGATTCTTGTAATCAGCGATCACTTTTCCAGATGGCAAGATGCCATAGCAATCCCGGATGCAACTGCTCCGGTGGTGGCCACGACCCTAGACGAGAGGGTGTTCTGCTGCTTTGGCCTGCCGGAGGAGTTGCATTTGGACCAAGGAGCCCAGTTTGAATCTAAACTCATGAGCGAGTTGTGTGGACTATGGAACGTAAACAAGACACGGACCACCCCGAACCACCCCCAAGGAAATGGAGTCGTAGAGGGGAACAACTAGAGCCTAGGGGACTCGTTGAGGGCCCTACTTCTCCGCCGAGGACCAACAGAGTGGGATCTGTTGCTACCCCAAATCATGAGGGCATTTCGAGGCACACCCTACTTCGCCACGGAGGAAACCGCCAATTTTATGATGGTGGGTAGGGAGCTACGACTGCCCGACCAGCTCTTCAAACCAGTGGCCACAGTCAGCCAAGCCAACCAACCCTACGTATTGGAGTTGGCCAATCGACTGGAGGAAACACACGAGATCCTCCGGGAGCGACAGATAAAAGTCAGGATCGAGGATGAGGAAGAGCCGCCACTGTTTGAGGTGGGAGACCTGGTGTTGCAAACCTGGTGTAGTAAACAAGAATCGAGGGAGGGGTGAAAATCCTAAACTCCAACCCAAATATGTTGGGCCATATACGGTTACCAAGTGTCACCCCAACAATACATACCAAGTGGAGCGGCAGGGTCAGGTGTCCGTTCAGAATGAAGAACGCCTGAGACCATATGTTGCTTGCCCAGAGGCAAATGGTAGGGCCCCGGCCACCAAGGAGCCTGCTCGGCGCCCCAACATGCGAGGGGCTACCGGAAATAAGAAACGAAGAAGGAAAGAGCTGATGGAGCTGTTGCCCACCCTGGAGTTCCGCGAGGTAGAACCTTTTTCCCAACCACCCCTGCAGCGCAGAAACATGGACCTTCTCCCCGCGCCGATTAATAGGGAAATGCTCCGGAGACGAATTCTGGAGGCCCTGATGGAAGGGGAGAACCCTCTTCCAGTGGACAGCAGTATTGGAGGGAGCACGACGACGTCCCGGGACCCACATACATATACCTCAGAGTTAGAGCGGGATGACCTGAGAACCGAGTCCAACTCAATAACCCCCGTTGAGCCTAACAGGCCAGGTTCAAGGGAAGATGAGATGGAAGAGGCAGCGATAACAGGCCCCCAGGCCCCTAGGGGAACCGGGCAAGTGAATCCGGCACCCTCCATAGACTCTAGACCGGTTCCGACCGTGGGAGAGACTCAGGTGAAGCCGGAGCCCACTGGAACAGAAAGGCCCGTAGAACTCAGAAGGGATGGAAGACCTCGATGAACAACAAGACCGCCCATACGGTATGGGCAGGCAGTGTGCCACCAGGTCGATCCCGAGAATAAAAACATGGAAAGCTCCCGGCGCTCGAAAGAGGTTAGGAGCAACCTAGAGGCCAGAGAATGGTATGAGGTGTTGAGAACCCGGGTGGAAGACATAGAGAAGCTACTCGAGGGAGGGAGCATTAGCCTCGACGAGGAAGGAGAGCTGCAGTATCAAACGCTGAAAGACTCGATGGAGGAATTAGAGAGGACGCTGACCACCGAGAGCCAAAACGCAGGAGCCGGAGAAAAAGGACAAATGGAAAGCTCCCGGCTCTCGGAAGAGGTTAGGAGTAACCTAGCAGCCAGATAAGGTACGAGGTGTTGAGAACCTGGTTGGAAGACATAGAGAAGCCACTCGAGGGAGGGAGCATTAGCCTCGACGAGGAAAGAGAGCTGCAGTATCAAACGCTGAAGGACTCGATGGAGGAGTTAGAGAGCGCGATGGCCACCGCGAGCCAAACTGCAGGAGCAGGCGAGAGAGGACAAATGATATTGATAGAGGAGGCGAAGATCACAGAGACCGTGGAAATTTCGGAGGGAGAGAGATTTTCCGGCCAGGGACAATCTAGCCCGAGGAATACCGGCGACGCAGTTGACCGGGGTCAGGGACGAGGTTCCACCGGAAACTGGCCGCCATTACACTCATTCAACCACAGCACTGCTCCTAGCAAGTACATCCACGCGTCACTCCAAGATAGCTCTCTGCTCCATCCTGTTCGGAACTACATTAGTCGCATGGATACGAGAAGTTCAAACTACGAAGATGAGGAGCTGCAACAACTGCTGACTAAACTCGATGGGATGTTAGAAAAAACGGAGGTACCAACCGCACAAAAGAATATAGATTCAAAAAATTCAAAAATAACACCGATGGCATACAAAGGAGCCCAACCCAACCAGAAAGCGCAACGCCTGCGAAGCTGCGCCAGCCAATATGAGTAGCCACCATCGACTCCACCTCTTGTAATTGTTAACCCCAGGCTGAACAATTGGGGGGAGAGTGTGGAGGACTGGACAAACACTAGCCATATTCTTTGGACAACGATATTCCTTGTGATGGCTTTAGGTGTGCTTCCTTTATCTAGTTATGTAATACTCTTGTGTGTACTTCTTCAGACCCTGCAATGTAATACTGTGTTTTTGGGCCTGCTTCACAGGCCTGCCAGCATACTCTTATATATTATTATCTAGGCCTGCCTCACAGGCCTGCCACGATACGATTGGTGTTACATAATTATTATATAAGTGGGCGGAGTAAAACGGTATATAAGGAGAAAGCACAGGCCAACTCATTGGGATTATGCTTGTGAATTCGATGCTGTTAACACTGTATTGCACATGTGCTTATATATATTAAATAGACTACATTTATTCTTACGAACTGACTACGTTTGATGCCTGCCTGGTTGGCTTAGTAAGGATCCTTCTACCAGAATTGATCTGGCTTCAAGTACGAACTGCTTTGGGAGACACCTAAGAAAGGTTAGGGGTTGGCTGCGTTACGACCGGACCTGATCAGAAATGCGATAGCATTGGAGATCAGGCCCTCCAGTAAGCTAGCCGGGACTTAGACTAGCTAAGATAGGGTCTCAGAGAGCAGGCCGTGTTAGCATTCCAAGTGAGCCTGAACTGAGGGCAACCAGCCGCGACCTGACCAGACCACTAAGTGTGTCAGGCAGGCCGACGAGGGGAAGGCCCAGTGTTCAGACTGCACCGCTTTGTTAGGAAAGTAAAGCTGGCTCAGCTACCGGGGCCAGACCTTTACAATATAGTTTTGCAATTTCAGATCATAAAAAAGAATTTGTTGAAATAAATATGGAGAAAAAATAATACTTTCACCGTGTTTGGATGTAAACTTGATATCATTAAAAAGCATTGGCTAAATATAGTTTGTTTTGCTATGATTACAATGAAAAATTATTTGGTATACAATTAAATGATTTTAACTCATTTCACTGTTGGCATCATAATGCAAAAACATTGTATATAGTGCTATAGAAACATATTGTAGTTATTTAATGCAAACACCTCTTGGCAAAAATCATCAAAATAATCCTCATTAATATTGAGTAAATAAAGAATATGTTAACCTTAGTAACTATAGTTACCTGCAATAATTTTGGTGTATTTAGTAATTATAATCTGCAAGAATATGTCACATTACAATGTACTATGTCTAGTACATACCGTGGAGAATTCTCACCTTTGAGACAGACGTGTGATGTAAACACTGAAACAAACTTAAATCAATTCAGCTTTCTCAAATCATACTTAAAGCAATTCTTTCAATGTATTTTACTACACTTCAAACATTCAATTAAAATGTTATAACTTGTCTGTTCGCGAAGCCGTTTTTAAAATAACAAATAATGCTGAGTTGATATATATCAAGCAACGAATATCTGTTTCCAGCGTTGTGGAAGGTATTTCAATAAATGGCATATGAAAAGTTTTTCTATTTTGCTCAACAATTGCAAAAGTTTATTTTTGACTTTTATTGATATCATATGGCAAAAAAACAGATTCCTTCTAGTATGCTGAAGGCAAAAAAATATCCTGATTCATAAAATTAGGCAAAAATGTTTTGTAGCAGGGTCACCATAATCTGTCAACGAAATGTAGCAATTATTACATCATTCACTGAATTCAATCGAGAAAGGGTCATACAGTACGTATATAGTATTTCACTGCTCTTCCAGTTCCTAAGAGCAATGGAATCATACAAGACTTTATAGACTTGCGGTTAAATGAGTGATTCACAAACTTGCGGTTACAATCTTTGTAAGTCTAATTTCAGCAAAAGGCGAGCATTTCATTCCAAGATTTTAATAGCTGGCAATACAAATAACTGAACAGCGGATGACAAAAAACTTTGAGTTTTTATTTAAATACTTATATATATATACTTGTATACCCCATGCAAGAGTATCACACTCCCTTACTTCTGTTCGGTAGAGGGCTCTGTAACAAGGGACAGACCATTAGCTTTAATGTAATGCTCATTACTTTTGTCATTTGAGCATTCATGTGTCACATGTCACACGTGTCATGTGACACATGACACGTGACACATGTCATGTGTCCCATGTCACACATGTCATATGACACATGACACATGTCATGTGTCACATGACATGTGTCACACACATTGACGTTTTTTGGTCTTGAAACAACTAAGGAGTTTTATTGCAGGAAGTCAACTTTCATTAGCCACGATGTTTATCTCCCTTGCTAGCTCAGAGCAGTACTGAAGAGGCTTAAACAGCTAAAACTGTACTTTCAGTAGAATGAATATATTATATGTACTTTTATATAATACTTATATAATATTTATTCTACAAACATATATTATATATAAATTTATATGTATTCACATATACATATACTTATACATTTTTATATTATTTGTTTATATATATGTATATTTATTCATACATACTAATACATACATATTTACACATATATATATACATGTACATTATGTATAAGCAAATATTTTAAAGGCAATATACTCACGTATAGTTACATGAAACGTCAGCGTATGGGATACAAGATCTGTCTGATATACAGAATATAATTGTATTGATACATTCACCCCTGTCATTGTTTCAAACTCGCACTCAGGTTGTGATTCAATATGAGTCTAAAATTTTTACCTACACAATTACTTGCTGTTCTTTTCAGATTAAAAATTAAAGAACAAACACATAATCAAATCACATAAACATAAATTAAAACAATTAAGTCAACTGATATTATTGAGGAAATGATCATGGTGGCGCTTACAAAGTTTTTTATTTTGGTGCTTAAACAGTAAGCAGTGCATGCAACTATGACATGGTCATATTCGCTTTTAGGCCAGGTCCATAAAATTTTTAATTGTTTTTCTTGCATGAATGTCACGTTTTCTGGTGGAAGTGGATCTAAAATATATTGATTTAGACTAAAAACACATAATCCTAAATAGTGTTCTAGAAGTATAATTTATCGAACGAAAAATTTTATAATGTTTGCCATTCTTAATTAAGGGTTCTGACCAAGAAAGTTTTGATTAGAGTTTTTTGTGACATATTGACCTTTTGACTATGGCGTTGGTTAAAGTAATCATGTAAAATATATCAAAGTACTTTTGCATCATAAAAGCTTTGCTTTATACAACCACCTCATTAAAATTATTTCTAAGAAAAGATTCAAAGAGTACAGTAACAACTCACAAACCGAAACCAAGTAAGGAGTGCTCCAATTGCTTTTAAAACTTCCAGAAGATATTCTAGCCTTCAGGCTCAGAAATCCACTAAATGCGATTCCTTCATACATAGGACGCTGATATGGTATGGTCAACCTTCGGTTTCCACTATAAGAACCTTTGTAGTTATAAGGAGAAAGAAAATTGCTATGCTGCATGACAGCTATTCGAACCCGCACTCTGCTCATGTCATGTCTGTTCACTGAGTATTGTATGTTAACTTCATATCTGTCTTCGTTCCAGAATGCACTTCTTACCTCAATGATTGGGTTCGCTAGAAACCAATTTTAAAATTATGCTAAACAAAGAAAATATGCAACCATGCACAGTTTAAAATACAAAAAAAATGTTTCCTTCGATACTTTTAAGACATATGCTTGAATTTATGAAATTAAAGACAACATTGTAAGGAGCTGATTTTTTATTTCGAATTTTATAATTAATCAAAACTAGGAAAGCTTAGCGAAGCCTGTTAGACAGGCCTAGCAGTTTGACTTAAACATTGTTGGATCACAATTTTTGGTATAACGCTCTTCAAAAGATTGTCAGCTTAAAAAGCAACTAAAAATAAAAACCCAGCCAAAAACATGGTTATGAAACAAAATGAGTGATTGAAGGTAGTACTTTTTCAAGTTTTTACGCACTGATTTTTTTAGCATTCAAAGAAATGGATGATGTTGTTACTGTTATGTTTTTGTCTATGCCTTTTTCCTCTGTTCTGAAGTAACTTTTCTGAGAGAAATTTCCATCAACATGTTTGTAGTTAGCCTATTCACGATGAATAGTTTTATATGATAGTTTCATTGTCAACCAGTTTTACAAAGATCTTTGAAATTCAAATATGATCTTTTTCCTCTTTAAAAATGTTTGAAACAATGAGCTGTAGCCTTGTTATCATAAATTTGTTTTAGACAATTGAAAATGTGTAAAAGGTATTAAAGATTTCAGGTCAATAGTGTGTCACTCAAGCAGGTTTTTAAGGATATGCTTGTTAAACATACAGGTATCTGTTAAGCACGTACTGACGATTTGACCATTGTTATTATATAGGACATTATTTGCTGTTTGGTGCCTATTTTTGAACTAACGAAAGTTTATTGTAACGACAAATAAATTTGATCTTAGTCCTTATGCAGCTTGTTTGCAAGTTGGCTGCTTGTAAACGACTTTCTTATACAGACGTCTTGCCAGTTGGAGACTTATAGATATATTTATATACATAAACAATAGCACAAATATATATATATAGATATATATACATTAGTATATATATATATATATATATACATTAGTGTATATATATATATATATATATACTAATGTATATATATATATATATACATTAGTATATAAGTAAGGGTCTTGTCCTTGCTTGGACAAGACCCTTACTTGTATAACGTCTACAACCTCTACGATGAGTGCAATAACCAAAGCCATGCCGGCTCGGACATCGCCCGGTCAAACAAGGTCCGCGCTGCCCGTAGCTGAACCAGGACAAGGCAATGAAAAATGGGCTACTTGTTCAAAACAGATGAAATGGACTCGGACTGATAACACAGACCTCATGCAGTGCTACTTTATGAGTGAACCTCAAAAGTGGGGCTATATGGGAAAGATGCGTCAACTGTGGATAAACATGTGCCCTGAATTGCTACTAACCCCTAAGCAACTTGTAGCTCAGAGGAGTAACATAATCAAGCGTCACCCCATATCGGAACTTGAGGTAAATGAAATTAGAGAACAGTTCACCCAAGTAACCTCAACCAACGAGGAGTGCATATCATCGCACACTGTCACACATACACAATCATGTGTTGACTCACGAGTTGAAAAAGACATGCACTTGGACCTTGACCCAAGGGTGAGAGGGCTTGCGGAAAATATCATCAACAAGATGTCATCTGCTAATGATTATGGAAGTAGGGTACCACTACGAAGAGTTAGCAAGACCATACCTAAGAAGCTGTTAGAAGATATTAACATGGCACTGGAGTCAATCTCAACTGGATCAATCAGTGAGACTAATGCCTTAATCTACAATGCAGCAACCGTCATCTTGGAGGTGATGGATATTAAGCCAATGCCAACGAGGCTTCAAGCCACTCCATCCTGGCAGCTGAGGCTACGAAATAAGATCTAGGACTTGCGCAAGAAAGTTAGTAGGCTCAGTGAGAGATCTAACCACAGTTTGGAGCGTCCAAAAAGGGAAGCCACAATAGGAGCTCTAGAATCTGCCCAACAGCAGCTAGTAGCACTCTCAGCACGACTGAAGCGGTACACCAAAGAGCGGGATAACAAGAGAATGAACAAGCTGTTTATCAATAATCCATCTAGAGTGTATTCCCAGTTCAAAGGTGAACTGCAGAGACCAATGTCTGAGCCTCCCTGATCTAGCACTTCAAAGTTCTGGAAGGACATCTGGGAGAAAGAGACTACTCATAACACCACTGCAAATTGGCTGAAAAGGCTTAAAGAGAGCTATCAACACATTGTGGCCCAGCAAGGACTCACCATCAGCAAAGAGGACATCAAGTGCAGAGTGCAGCGTATGAAGAACTAGGCAGCACCTGGTCATGACATGATTCAAGCCTTCTGGTTAAAGAAATTGACATCACTTCACACTAGAATGGCTAAGCAGATGGAATGCCTAATAGAACAAGGTGACCATCCAGAATGGCTGACCTAAGGACGAACTGTACTTCTGATAAAAGATCCAAAGCAGGGGCCGATTCCTAAAAACTATCGACTATCCAGCAGGCATAATAAAGTGGACTGGGAAAGCCATCAAAGAAACAGATATAGCAACTCGTAAACTGCTGACCATGCATGGAGCACTCTACCCAAAATCTGATACTACTAGTTTGTATCTTGATAGGAAAGATGGCGGTAGGGGACTCAAAAGTGTACCACAGACAGTGAAAGAAGAGGAGCAAAGCAGAGGCCATCTCAGATAAGTTGCCATCTAAATTTCAATCGGCTGCTCTTACAACGGACCTACGCACTGATGATGAGGAAATTGACTGGCACACGAAAGCTCTTCATGGTGCTTACCACCAACAAATATCTAAGGTCGGCGATCTTCACCAGACATATATGTGGCTGAACAAAGGAAACCTAACGGCCAATACAGAGTCGCTAATCATGGCAGCCCAGGAGCAAGTGCTCCCAACAAGGCAACTCCAAACGAAAATCTATCACACTAGAGACGATCCTAGATGCAGACTCTGCAAATATGCACCTGAAACCATCCAACACATCATCAGTGGATGCAAGCAGCTAGCGGGGAACGCATACACTGAGCGGCATAATCATGTCGCAGGTGTTTTGTATAGAAGTCTATGTGATGAGTATGGCCTTAATAAACCACAACACTGGTGGGAAGCTCCTGGTAAGGTCAATGAAAATGACCAGGCTAAGATCCTCTGGGACTTCTACATACAAACTGACAAGCATGTCCTAGCAAACCAACCAGATATAGTGGTGGTAGACAAGGAGAACAAGAGGGCTACTATAATAGATATAGCAGTACCCAATGACTACAATATAGCCAGCAAAAAAAAAGAAAAAGTAGAGAAACATCTCCCTCTTGGAGAAGAAATTGAAAAATGCTGGAATGTAAGAACAACTGTAATTCCAGTCGTCATTGGGGCACTAGGCGCAATAACACCAGCGCATAAAATGTGGCTTGCCAAAATACCAACAGCAATCAACTCAGGTGAGTTGCAGAAAAGTGCGCTATTGGGAACAGCTAAAATCTTGAGTCGAGTGCTGAAACTTTCAAATCTCTGGTAGGAGACCCGAGTTAGAGCAGATTTTACCACCTATACGGGGTATCCAGGGTGAGGAAACAATTTTTTACATGTATATATATACATATATATATATATAATTGTTTCCTCACCCCGGATACCCTGTATGAGTGGTAAATTCTGCTCATGCCAGTTGATGCCCAGTTCTTCATACGCTGCACTCTGCACTTGATGTCCTCTTTGCTGATGGTGAGTCCTTGCTGGGCCACAGTATGTTGATAGCTCTCTTTAAGCCTCTTCAGCCAATTTGCAGTGGTGTTATGAGTAGTCTCTTTCTCCCAGATGTCCTTCCAGAACTTTGAAGTGCTAAATCGGGGAGGCTCAGACATTGGCCTCTGCAGTTCACCTTTGAACTGGGAATACACTCTAGATGGATTATTGGTGAACAGTTTGTTCATTCTCTTGTTATCCCGCTCTTTTGTGTACCGCTTCAGTCATGCCGAGAGTGCTACTAGCTGCTGTTTAGCAGATTCTAGAGCTTCTATTGTGGCTTTCCTTTTTGGACGCTTTAAACTGTGGTAAGACCTTTCACTGAGCCTACTAACTTTCCTGCGCAAGTCCTTGATCTTATTTTGTCGCCTCAGCTGCCAAGATGGAATGGCTTGAAGCCTGGTTGACAGTTGCTTAATCCCCATCTCCTCCAAGATGACGGTTGCCGTACTGTAGATTAAGGCATTAGTCTCACTGATCGATTTAGTTGAGATCGACTCCAGTGCCAAGTTAATGTCTTCTAACAACTTCTTAGGTATGGTCTTGCTAACTCTTCGTAGTGTAACCCTGCTTCCATAATCATTAGCAGCTGGCATCTTGTTGATGACATTTTCCGCAAGCTCCTTTACCACTGGGTCAAGGTCAAAGTGCATGTCTTCATCAACTTGTGAGTCAACACAAGATCATGTATGTGTGACAGTGTGTGATGATATGCACTCTTCGTTGGTTGAGGTTTCTTGGGTGAACTGTTCCCTAATTTCATCTACCTCAAGTTCTGATATGAGCTGCCGCTTGATTATGTTACTTCTCTGAGTTACAAGTTGCTTAGCGGTTAGTGGCAATTCATGGCGCAGGTTTATTCACAGTTGACACATCCTTCCCGTATAGCCACACTTTTGAGGTTCACTCATAAAGTAGCAGTGCATGAGATCTGTGTTATCAGTCCGAGTCCATTTCATCCGTTTGAACCAGTAGCCCACTTTTCGCTGCCTTGTCCTGGTTCAGCTACAGGCAGTGCGGACCTTGTTTAACCGGGCGACGTCCGAGCCGGCATGGCTTTGATTATTGCACTCATCATAGAGGTTGTAGACGTTATACAAGGAAGGGTGTTGTCTAAGGACCACCAGAAGGGTGCAGTCGTTGGGGTTTGAACCTAGGACTTATTGATCACTGTCCTGATACCTTACCAACCGCACTATCTGTCCTATATATATATATATATATATATATATATATATATATATATATATATATATACATTTATATATATAGAGATGTGTTTATATGTAGAATTATATATGTATATATAAGTATATATGTAATATATATATATATGTAATACATATATACTCATATATACGTATATAATTCTCCATATAAAAACATCTCTATATATAAATGTTGTACATAAATATATATATATAGGTATATATAAACTATGCAAATGTATATATAAACTACAATAAATCTATACTAATTAATAAACATTGAACATATACATGTATATATATGAACGAATAAGCGTATTCACATATAAAAATATAAACAATGCATATAAAATGAAATTAATTTGATTTATACATTTCATGTAATATTATACTATTATATAAATATATGTATGTACATATATTATACCTTACATATATATATATACATATATATATATATATATATATATATATATATATATATATATAAGGTATAATATATGTACATACATATATTTATATAATAGTATAATATTACATGAAATGTATAAATCAAATTAATGTCATTTTATATGCATTGTTTATATTTTTATATGTGAATACGCTTATTCGTTCATATATATACATGTATATGTTCAATGTTTATTAATTAGTATAGATTTATTGTAGTTTATATATACATTTGCTAAAGCACATATTTATATTATTTTTATACAGGGAGTATTAAGCTAAATAACTAAAAGTTTTAACAGCTATGTGCAAAAGCTAACTAGTACGCTGATGATTGCATTCATTTTGATTTTTCCACGTTGACTTTGTTTTCCTGTGAATTGGTTCAAGATTATGAAATACAAGCTCTGACTTGTCTAAAAAATCTGTCATATCAACCAACATGTGGCATTGTCATAGCTAACACAAAAATTATACCCAAAGTGTAAACATCTCAACAACAGTTTACCATTATTCTGGGACATTGCTCGCTGTAAAATTCAGAGATTATGGCTGATGAATATCAACTTGCTCAAGCAACAATCTAGCAAAAAGCATTCTTGTCAAAGATTGATCAACTGTGTATCATAAAAAACAGGTAAAGAACTAGGTGACTGAGATGCAAAGATGCTAGTAGAATGATTGAAAAATATATATGTACATATACGAGACAATAGTGCAGTTGGTAAGGTATTGGGACAGTTATCATTAGGTCCTAGGTTCAAACCCCAACAACTGCACCTTTCTGGTAGGTCCTTAGACAAGACCCTTGCCTGTATATAGTCTACAAACTCTATGATGAGTGCAATAACCAATGCCATGCCAGCTCGAACATCACCCGATCAAACAATGTCTGTGCTGATTGTAGGTGAACCAGGACAAGGCAGTGAAAAATGGGCTACTGGTTCAAAAGTGGTTGAGTGTATATATAGTGAGTATATAATTATTTTTTGGTTTTGACTCCATGTTTTGCAAAACAACTAATTAAATAAGTTATGGTATTATTAAATTACTCTTATCTGCATTACATTGTAATGTTATGATCCAGTTTGTTATTTATACGCTGTATTAGATTTGTAACAGCAAATTTTTCCACACTGTATTAAAATGAATATTGTGGTAATATATATTGTCACTGCTAACTGTATATATACAGTGAGAATTTTAAATATGTGCTTGTCAAGAATGCAATTCAAGACATCTCTAAAATAAATCTTAGCTACTTACCAAGTTTTATTTTCTGTTGATTTTGCACAAGTTTTAAAACTATTTAATAATTGCTCGGATTTTGACTAAAACGTGTTACTTAAAAACTTAGTATCTGTAAAGCTATTTTACAATAAAGAGAATCATAGCTAAAAGAACAAGGTTTTTTGAGCGGGTTCCCTGAAATTTATATTAGCATTAGAGAAGGTAGTGAGTTACTAGATACTTATCACTGTGGCACGCACCTGTATATAGTTGAATAATCTGTGGAGCGACACTGCGTATTGTTTGCGAGAATGCATAAATGAAGAGAACCTGAGTTATATTAATGGCTTTGTACTCTAACATGGTTGTGTTGCCAATAGGAATATTTTCGGTACAATTTTCTCTTGCTTGATTTCGATAGTGTATTTGCACTTCGTCAAACTGATTGTTGCTTGAAACTAAGTTCTTTACATCTTTCAAAAGCAGGTAATTGTATGGTGCAACGGTGAAGACTGTAGTTGCTAGGGGAGCTAAAATGATTTCAATAAATGAATAATGCCATATATTATATATATTTAGCTGAAAAAAAGATTCCACTATAATCTAAAAACCACAATAAGATAGTTGGCTTAAGTTACTAATATTGCTAAACATTTTTTTATTTTGTTGAATAATTTTTTGAAGCATCTTTATGCTTTGCCAGAATGATACCAAAATTTTAAATTCTGACAGTTGATTATGCACATCTAAAAAAAAATTTATTTTAGTGGCTCTGTGGTTAATACATGTATATTCAAATCTAATAAAAGCAAAATTATAGCAACTGCTCAAAAGTTATTCTAAAAACTACTACTAACTGCTAACCTTTTAGGATTTTATTGTAAGCGAAAGCCTGCAATCGAAGTTTGCCATTGTGTGCTTTATGTCACATGAAAATGCTAAATTTTACTCAAAATAACCAATTCATAATTAATACTTTACAATGTAGGTTACCGAGTTCCACCAATTTAACTTTTTTCTACCTTGGTAGGATATTGCTTATTCTACCCGGAAAAAAACTTTACCTGAATAATTAATAAAATGATGTTATTTCCAAAGAAATTGATATAGGCATGTGGGTTATACTCATTAAAAATGTCAGTGGTTCAAAAATATATAAGGTACGGTCACAAACAAGTCCATATAGTTATTTATCTGCTGTAAACCACATTAGATGTTATGAATTCATACTGTAACACATTCACGGATAAAGAACCCAAGGCTAAATGAATACGGCTTAGACGACTAAGAGACACGTGATCCATTTCGATATAAAATTACTGGAGACAAAGCTGACAGTCTGTTGTGATCTTGAGTTCACAGTGAGTGGTTAACTGCTCCATTGGGCAATATAACACTAGAATTAAAATAATGTATTTTAACAGCCAAAACATGGAACAACCTAAAAAACAGTTTTTTGTGCTTAAAATATGTGAAGATGAACCATGAGAAGTAACGCATATGCAAGGAATATAACAAAATGAGTTACTGCGCAACAAACATCAGAAGCTTCAGATGATAATGTGACATTTTTTGTAATCAATGTTTTAGTGAATATACTACTATTTTGTGTGGTAAAAAAAAAACGAGTTTTACAAAAAATTATGGAAACCCAGAATTGAGTGTTGATAACTTGTTTAAAATAACATCTGTTAACGAACACTTACCTTAAACGTTGCGTTTGAGAAAATTATATAAAATTACTACAGCAAAAATGGAAAATTAGTTTTTTTTCTCATTTTCAAAATGAGAAAAAAAAACTATTTTTCCATCCCAAAAATTTTTCTCTTGAATTCAATCATAGTAGCAATTAATTCAAGTTGACATATTTAAACAGTCTAGAGTTTCATATTGCTCCGGCCCGTATTCTAACAGAGAACTCATTCTTTAGGTAAAGTCATTTTTTTGTTTTGTTTACGTTTGCTCTAATTTTTAAATGTGTTTATTTAGAAAGTTGCAGCAATATAACTTTTTTGTTCAGTAGCTATCCATTGCTCAATTTTGGGAAAAGCTAGATAAACAGTTGTTACACATTCAACAAGCAATCAAATAGGTAGGCTAGAAAGGTTTTTATGTAAAGCACACATTAACTATTATAATGCAAAATAGGCTATTAATAAAATTTTTATTATCAGTTTGTTGATTTACCAATTTATGTATAAGTGTAAGCTAAAGATTGAAAACTAAATGTTGCACATCTTTGTCATAAGCTTTAAAAAAATATGTCTGAATTTTATTACCTATTGTAGACTTCTAATATGAAAAAGAATATGGACAGAACAATAATTCACAAGAAAACCAATATTTTTAAACTTAGCTAATCAAACAGTCTATAGCTGCAAAAAAGTTATTGTTTTTTGTAAGTTCTAAAAGTAAGGTATATTTTTAGAGAAAATAATAAGCCATATAGGCCAGAGAGGCACAATCCACAATCATGACTACAATGGGCAATAATGTTAAATTACTTCATGAAAATTCATTCAAACAGCGCGTTTAGCACCTACAATCTCACCTGATCATTGTACATATGCATATAAGGCAGATATTAACATAAACATCTAACATTTTACCAATTTATCTCTAAACCAGTGCAGACATAATTTTAAAGGACCTAAAATCTCACCTATTCTATGAATCCAAAAACTACACAGGTTTCTTGATCAGTACAACTTCTCTCACAAGTTACCACCTGACATCATCTACTTGCTGCCCAGCAGCACAAAATAGTTCTGTGTGTTTCGTTCATTTCGTGATTTTGGTCAGAACCAACCAAAAATTTGTTACGTGTGGCCGTACCTTTACTAACTCATTATTTTTCCATAATTCAAAACGATTAAACAAAACTTCCCTAGTTTTGGTTTGAAGCATCTGGCCCAGCATTTATAGGATGTCAGGTAATTAAGGTAAACAGCAATAAAATGCCATGACATTGACTGCAAATCCATTTCCAAGTCTATGACTGACAGTGGTTATTAAAGACAATCTCGGTCTATTTTCGGTACAAGAAATGTAGCCCTAAAAACCTAAGACGGGCTGTCACTCTTTGCGAAGTAATCAGCAACGCTCCCAAATATTACTAATAAGTTTGTGAAGATCACTGGTTGAGCCATGCTTTTGATTAGCAGAAGTTGAAGCCGAGCAAGTTTCAGGTTTTTAACGCAACCCAGTGCCACCAGAGTGGTTATTTGTATTAAAATAACGAATGTGAAGAAAAATGTTGTTTTGGTTACCAACTTGAAAAAGGTGACAACTGTGATTTTAAAAGTGACGACAGTGATTTTAAAAGTGATTATTCTGATGACAACTTTGTGTGGTTGGACCCCCTTGACTACTGACAAACTTCTATTGGCATTTTGCCAACACATGTAATTTTACTTCAGTAGTGAGGGGAGTATGGACCAACCGAGATCTCTATAAATGGTGGTCAAGGTCATGGGATGAATTATGGGCCAAACAAGGATTGGTCTAAATGGCAATATAGACCAAATGATAGGTTATAAACTAGATATGTTTTATGACCTTTGTACTCAATACCTTTAGTACTCAATGACCTTTGTGCTTAATCACCTTTTTATTCAAAGAACTTTGTATTGAATGAGTAAAAGTGTGTAAATTTAAAACTTGTTCACATAAATTAAAAAAGTATGAATGCTATTTTAAAAGAAATTTATAAATTCACAGAATATGTGCAACAACACCTGATGCAACAACTAGTTACGCTTATGTGTATTGCGGGCTTCATCAACTTTCAAGATGTTTTTCTTTGTTAAATTACTATTAATGATGAAAATAAATCAAAATCAAAACAAGTGGATAAACTGCAAAAAATATATTACAGCTTCACTGGCTTTCAAAAGAGTGTTTTCACCGCTAGTAAGCTACACAAAAAAGCATTCTGAATTGACAAGACAAAGAATACAGCATTGGTTAAGTTGTCAACTAATACATCAAATTTAATATTCTAAACCTAAAACTATTAAATATCCCCATTATAATAAAGATAAGCCAAATAGTCCTCACTAGTTGTATATTTTAAATCTTCTGCACAATAGTGAATACAAATACGCTGTGACTATAGTAGATATTACTTGAAGTTTAAGCTTTTCATCAAAAGCTGTGAAGTCTACTAGGCCCAAGAACTTGGTGACACCAAAACAGTTGGCGGCAGGCATCGACTTTATCTTGAACGCTTCTGGCCAAAACTAGCTGTATGCTTGGTGGGACCGATGCCTTCAAAACTGAGAGGGAACCAGTGGATCTTGATACTCACACACTATTTCACAAAATACCAAAATGTCCTGGCCCTTACAGTGGTTCCAGTCCCAGTAGTAGTGAGTGTGCTAGATAAAAGAGTGTTTGTTACGGTGACCTTTCAGGGAAGATCTTCCTTGATCAGGGGGTGTAGTCTAAGAGGCAACTGATGATAAACCTGTGTCAATTCTGGCTGTTGGGGAAGACTAAAATGAAGCCCTACTGCATCTAGTCATAGGCGTAATAAAATACAACAGCAGACAGCGGGGCAAATCTCTGTAAGCATTGCTGCTGACCCGAGGTCAGGATGAGTGAAACAGTTTGCTCCTTCAGCTGATTAGAGTTTGTTGAGGTACACTGAAAGCAGCCACCGGAGAAACGGTCAACCTGCTGACACATGAAAATAATTGTGATTACCTGACCACTCAATGTTCAGCCTATCACCTATTGATTCTGGATCATTTCATATTGAGTAAAGACTTTGAAGAGGCTGGAAAAAGTAGATGCATCCTTTAAGAAGAGCAAAGGCCATCCGACAAGAGGACTAGGAAGAAAATATGTTGTATGCACCAAGAGAATTGGTTTGGCTTTTGAGCAAACAGAAAAAAGGGAAATAGCCCCAAGTTATAGGCGACTAGTTTGTTGGGCTCTATGAAGTCGCAAAAGACATTGCCAAATCTCATTTGCCTGATAAAGCACGAAGGCCTGCTGAAGCGTTTTCCTGCTTGCCCAGGAAAGCTCAGACATGCACCTGCTACAATAGAATCCTAGAAAGGCTTTAACACAAAGAGGGCTAAAACCGCAAAGCAGGAAGCTCCAACAAAATGCAAAGCTAAACTGGAGTTACCTAAAAGAGGGCAGAGGCTTGTATTAGGCCTGCGTTTAGCCAAAAGCTTGAGGCCTGGCTAAAAGAGCTCCGAATTCAGTTGGGAAAACAGATGTGCATTGTTCCAAAAAACCTTGTCAGCCCAAGAGTACCTTGTAACTTTAGCATTTTAACCCTGAGAAAAAAGGCAACTGAAGCTACTGGGCAAAACCCCTGGTTGACTTGGCTTGCCTGGCAGCTTGACCAATATGGGAAATAAACGTGGCTATTAGTAGTGATAGCTAATTTATAGAGAAGCCATAGGCTTCTCTATGCGTAAACATACAGAGGCAGAGGAGAGGGTAGTATTTGGAAGGGTTGGTGAGTCAGGGTTTTTTGCTTCATTCTATATTGACTCAGTTATCTCCTGGAAATACATTAATATGAATACTACAGCTATTACTGCTGAAAGTTTTGCCAGTTATCCTGTTGAAATGGCTAAGTTAGATGATCTAATTCATTCATTAGCTCAGATGCCAAACAGTAATAGTCTATGGAGACAGGCAAGGGAGAGTGTTTGATAGGCTTGCTGAGCTCGAATGAGAAGTCTGAATCTATGTGTAAGAGCATGGGCCCGCTATTTTAGATGCAACCCACAGAATCCCCCTCATGGCCAGAACGCCTCACTAGACAAATCTGCTTCTCAAAGAGTTTTGCAAACTCTCAGGTCAAATCACATCTGGATTACATTATGCATGCGGTCGACTATTTAATACTTGTTTGGATAGTACATTTTAAAACAATGCCAAGCAGCCAGCTGTAAGAGACGCCCCTGCAGACTTGATAAGTGCTTCAACCGGGTGGAAGAACTAGAAATGGCTGAGTTGGCTGAGCCGGCTTGAATATCTTGTCCATTAAAGACCTGTAGCTTGTTAGACTGCCAACCTCCTGCTCAGACACCATTTTTAAAGCTACACATTTGATTGGAAAAACTAGCGCATAACCGAAGAATGGCATCATCTCTATTAAACTCTACATGTATGTCAGAGGTGAAATTTGGGAGCACGTTAACAACGTTGTACAAGAAACCAGCACTTGCTACTGGTGCAGAGTTGGCACCAGTGTTTGCAGGAACTAGCAGCACGTTATCTAGCAATTCGCTGTCTACTTGCATCTCTGCTGATATCAGCATTACTTTTAAGACCAGGCTATGCCACACGGGATGTGATAGCCAAGGTCTACGTATTTGACCGAGTCAGAGGTAAACCTTTCATCTGTGCTACACAATAAATTCAAACATTCCTACACTGACTGTGGTCAATTGCTCTTAAGATAGTTGGCCGGCTAGTCAGCTGTGACGAGTAGGCTGACATCACAGGAAGATCGACTGAGCAAACATACTGTGTAAACATTTAAGCACTGGCTACAATTTTGCACGTCTACAATAAATTAGGTCGTCGAGTTAACTTATTTCAAGCCAGCCTTTGTATCAGCTAAGTTCCCAGTTGCTACCCACACCGAAAACTAATTACTAGATAACATAAGCAAGCTTGATCTTCAAAAAGTATATGTTTGAATATATGGAAAAAGCAACTGCATCTCTAAAAAAGTCATGTATAGTCAACGTTGTTTATTCATTATTAGTATCAATTTGTAGAAAATATTTTACCGGTCACATTTGATGAGTTAATTCATGTACTAAAAAAATTGGTTTTATGAGTTGACCAAAATCATGAACGCAAGACGTCATTTTCTTTTAAATAAGTCTACCCAGGGAGTCTGGCAAAGGGTTAATAAAGCCATTTTTGAACCCGCTTGGAAGTTTGCGGCGTAGGTTCACCCGATTTCCCTTGGTAAGGTGGAGCATAAAATTTATTTTAGTTTTTATTATTTGGTCAGTTGTAATTTAGTCGAGCTATGCAAAAGTATGTATCAATACAACTCTGATTACACTTCATAAATCCATCTATCAGACAAGATTTCGGCACAGGATGCAACCGGGCAATGTTGTATTCAAATAGATCTGCAAATAATTTTTTGCATTTCCCTCAACAGTATTATTTTTTATTTATTTTTCACGAGCAAAAAAAACTTTCTTTTTGACATAAAGTTTGTATTAGAAACATCCATGCAAGTTGCAGCCACTTGTAATAGTATGTCAAGGTCAATAAAGGGATTATCATGGGAATGACATTAAATAGACAGAAGTACAACTGAACGGGCGTAAAATCAGCAGGTGTTTTTCTGGACTGCTCAACAACTCACAACTAGAGGTGAGAGTTGTTCATGCACTACAGCATAGTATCACATGGTGTCAGATTTAATAGCTATTCGCAGAGTTAGGGAAGGAGCCTACTGAAAAAAAAAATTGTACAGCATGACTATATACGCAGAATTGTCCTCATATTTATCAGTAGCAACTTCTTCAGTTGTTGAAAGTGCAATAAAGCATTGTTAGTGCGGGGCGATATTTAATTATTTTTGTCTTATGATTGGTTAAATTAGCTGAGTCTCAGTCTAAAGATGATAGACGATGATATGATCGTTAAGAGAATTTAATTCTCCTCCGGCAATCTCGCTACTTAATGGAAAGCATTTAAAATGCAGTTTGAAGTTTACCGGCTCGCAAAAGACTACAGTAAATTGTCTCAAGAACAGCAGATTGACAACATGTTGGTTCAGATGGGGTGGAAAGCATGCCAATATACTTACAGTTTGTATACGGTGAGTCAGATGATAATAAAATAAAAACACTTGACAACACAACTAAATTATTTGACAATCAAGTTGAACCCGTCAATAACATAATATATGAGAGGGTTAAATTCAACACTATGAAGCAAGGCTATGCCAGCATTCACCAGTATATTGTGGCTTTACAAGGACAGGCAGACAAAAGTGAGTATGGTGCAGTAAAGAACGACTTGAATCGGGATAAAATTGTCATAAGTGTAAATGGTGCGAAACTGTGGGAGTATCTCATGGACATCAATGACCTAGAATTAAATAAGTGCCTTCAAAAAGCAAAGCAGAGGATTGCCAATCATTGTCAAACGTCTGAACTGGCAGAATCTGTGCAGATACCTGACGATCTAGATACTGTCCCCAACGCTGCCAGAGGGCCTCAGCTAACCAATGAAAAATTTCCTTCATCCAAGCACCCTTGCAAAGCGTGCTGTGGGCTTTCACAGATTTGGAAAGTGCCCGGTTAAATCCACAATCTGCATAGCATATAGAGAGATCGGGCATTGAGCAAGGTCTACACTCTGCAAGAAGCCGGCAGGTAAGCCGATCAATGAGGTCATATCAGAGCAGAGCATTGAATTAGAATTTTCCGATGGCTTATTTTTAGGATCCAAGTCTTTCTGTCTATATGGATTTAATGGGCCATACGCTTGACAGCATACAAGAAACCAGAAGTGCATGGTATTGCGACCTGAGCTCAAACAACATAAAAATATGTTTTAAAGTTGACACAGAGGCTTATGTGACAGCTCTCCCATGTACATGATCTAGAAAGTTAGGAGTGTTCCTTCAGAAGGAAACCAAGAAGCTGAGAGCAGCAGTTAACCGGATGTTTAATGTATGTGGATCTGTCCATATACCATTAAGGTATACATCTAGAGAAGCAGTAGAAAATGCCTACTTTGGTGAAGAGTTAGTGACACTATTGCTTGGCAAACCAGCCATATCAGAAATATGGATGATAGAGTTTATTGATGGGATCGCCACTGATGGTTGGTTTGAGAAATATCCAAGATTGTTTAAAAGACTGGGCAGTATGGAAGCCGCAGTGAACATTACATTGAAAATGACGCTGAACCTATGCTCAACCTGTGCCACGAAGAGTAGCTGCAGCTAGAAAGGACTCACTGCGTCAGTAAGTCCAGCAAATGGAGGCCCTAGGAGTTATCAAAAAAGTTGAAATTTTCACGGATAGGTGCGTGTCTTGTATTGTCGTCCCAAGAAAAAAGGAAAAAATCTGAGTCTGTATTGATTTCACCGAACTGAATGAATCTGTACTTTGAGAATTTCATCTGCTTACCACTACGGAAGAGACATTCAGCAACCTAAGGAATGCAAAATACTTCAGCAAGATGGATGCAAACTGCGGGCACTGGCAGATGAAGCTAAATACTACGTCTCAGAAGGTAACCACATTCATCACGCCGTTTGGTAGATACTTTTGTAAACGGTTGCCTTTAGAAATCTTTTCAGCCCCAAGACTTTTCAAAAGGAGATCCAAAAAGCACTTACAGGTTTTCAGGGTGTCATCCCCCAGATGAACGACATTCTAGTGCATGCTCCAACCCAAAAAGAACATGACATGATACTGGAAAAGATATTGGTAAAGTTGCAGGTCGCTGGAATTATGCTGAACCCAGACAAGTGTGAATTCAGCAATCAGAGTGTCAAGGTTCTTGGAGACGTCATTGTTGAACATGGGATACATGTAGACCCTGAAACGACGGCAGCTATACAGAATTACCCGGCACCAAGGAACAGAAAGGAACGAAGGCGATTATTTGGTATTATCAATTATATTGAGAAGTTTTCTCCTTCATTGGCAAATGACACGCCTGCTCGGAGAGAATTGCTTCTAAAAGATAAGGGGTAGTTTTGGGACACAGATCATGCCAAGCAGTTTGCAGAACTGAAGAATAAATTGGCGCCACCGGTCATCCTCACACCCTATAAGCTGGAGGCAGAAACTGTGGTAATCACCGATGCCTCGTTCTATGGCTTTGGTGCTGTCATAATGCAGAGAGTTGCTTACTCTGCAGCTTAAAAGCAGCTTACTCGTCTAGAACCATGTCTCCCACTGAGACCAAATATGCCCAAATAGAAAAAAAAGCACCCACAATTGCTGAAGCATGTTAAACTTTTGTTTTTTTTCTGGCAGGGAGGAAGTATTACATCTAGACCGACCACAAATCGCTCAATTCGTATCTAGGGAAGAAGGAATTAGCCAGCTTACCGATTCGAGTTCAGCATTTCAGTCTAAATCTAGTGCCATACGATTCTGATATCTTATACACACCTGGTCAGAAACTGGTTTTGAAAGATGCCTTGTCGAGCTCACCCCTGTCCAATTGTACAATGGATGACAAGGGTGCCATTGTGAATGAGATGGTAGAGTTACTTCTAATTTCTCATAAAAGATTGGCCAGATTACAGGCATCAACCTTAGATGACAAGGAGGGTAGGGAACATTACCAATGGTTAGCCGGCCTTTCACAAGATGTGTTCAGACTTAGAAAAATTCGATAGCCACAGGGAAATCTTGACTACCATTGATAGTATAGTGTACAAAGAGGATAAAGTGTTCATACCATCACCAGAAATGAAAAAGGTCTTAGAAGACATACATCGCGGCTACCAAAGAGACCAAATGCTTGAGTCAAGCTAAATAGGTTGTGTGGAAGCCAGAAATGACAACAGCTATTTGTGAACAAGTTAGATGCTGCCTAAAATATGTTGGCTTCAGACCGATCCCGAAGGAGCCAATGTGTCAGACACCCCTACCGGGACGCAGTTAGTAGGGGATAGCAGCAGATGTGTGCAAGAAAAACAGTCAAAGTTATCTGGTAATAGTTGACTGCTACAGTCGATACATCGTCACAGAGGAAGTGGAAGCATGTGAAGCAAAAAATCTTTGCTCAGTGCTGCACAATATTATATGCTTGCTAAAAGTTTCACACACATCGGTAACGAATAATGCAGCTTATTTCAAAGGAGAAGATTTCCAAAGACTTCTTAGACGTTGGGATATTGAACATGTCACGTCCGCAAATAGAATGGGAAAATTAAAGGACATGTAGTGATAGAGAACCGCAGAATCTTTGAACTTAATAATGCCCACAACTTGTCGACACCAAACATTGCAAAGGCCATATTCTGGAGATGCAGAAATCGATATGTCTTTAAGGACTGAATGCTTAGGAACGGTCTACCCCCTAACGCAACGACACTTCAGAAATGGACCGCAGAAATTTTGAGGGTTATGCACCTAATACAATAAATAGTGTACTGTCCTAGCACCCCTTTAGTAATGCACTTTATGTCTTTACATTCCACCTTTTGTTGTTCCTATCTCTCTCTCCCACTTTCTTGTGTCTTACCGACAAGTTTTTGGACTTAACGCACATTTGCTATATAGAATTTTATTGATGCTTCTAGTTTGATGATGTGATAGCACCTTTTGGGAGTATATCTACTTAGAAGGAAGACGTAATAGTATGTCAAGGTCATTAAAGGGATCATCACGGGAGTGAGATTGAATAGATGGAAGTACAACTGAGCGGACATAAAATCAACCAGTGCTATTCTGGACTGCTCAACGACTCACAACTAAAGATGAGAGCTGTTCATGCACTACATTTATTTCTACGTTTATTACTTGGTCAGTTGTAATTGAGTCGAGCTATGCAAAAGTAGGTATCAATACAGCTCTGATTACACTTCATAAATCCATCTATCAGACAGGATTTCAGCACAGGATGCAACGGGGCTATGATGTATTCAATTAGTTCTGCAAATAATTTTTTGCATTACCCTCAACAGTATTATTTTATGATTTACTTTTCACAAGCAAAAAAACTTTCTTTTTGACATAAAGCTTGTATTAGAAACATCCATCCAAGTTGTAGCCACTTGTAATAGTATGTCAAGGTCAACAAAGGGATCATCACGAGAGTGACATTAAATAGACAGAAGTACAACTGAATGGACATAAAATCAACAAGTGTTATTCCGGGTTGCTCAACGACTCACAACTAGAGATGAGAGTTTTTCATGCGTTACAGCATAGTATCACACTTTTCATATAGCTTCAGCTCATATAATAAGACGAATTAATCTACTGCAGCAAAATAAAAAAACATTGTCATGGTTTGTGCAGCACACATTTGCATTATGTTTTTCTTTCCTATTTATATCAGTTTCTAGACTGACAGCTGCTCGGCTGCTGGCACCAGATAAACATTCTGTAATCAATAAAACACATGTAAGAAATATATGCCATTCATAAATATGCTGTTCTAATGCGTATCTACTGAAATCTTTCAAATTGGGAGTTAAATAGATCGCGAGTGCAATTTTAAAAATGAATAAATGTTCAACAAAAGCATAAGCACGCCAAGCCAACAACTCGAACCTTTGTTTCTGAGAGCTAAAGATGAGCATTGATCAATCGATTTCCTCATTTTTCACAAGTGAGAAGTGAACTTAAATTCTAATCATGAATCTAATATACTACATGTAGCTAAAACTGCCAAAAAAAATTTGAAGCAAATATTGTAGCTAGGTGAGACAATAAAAAAGTTATGAAATGAGGATTGGTGATAGCAAAAAGTTAGAATTTTATTTATTAGTGAATGTATTCATGAGCACAAAAATTATTTCCTTTAGTATATATTGAAAAATTGTTCATCGATCTAAGCCATTATATTGCTAGATGCTATAGATTAATTAAGAAGCTGTTGCTCAATTTAACAATCAGCAACGTTTATTTTTACTGTTATAGCATGAACTCACTGCTCATCCGTATCACGCATACACAGGAAGTTACATTATAGTCTCAAACAGGGAAATATAACTTCAATGTAAACACATCAGTATATCTATATATAGGAGACTCAAAGTTAAAGATGCAGGGAATTTACCTCCATCCTCCTATCTTCCTCTGCAGCATACCGCATACGCCTGTCAGCTTGAACCATACACTGTCTGCTCTAAACTTTAACAACCTGATGCTCATAAAACTATGAGCCACTAGAAGCTGGAAGCATTTTTATATTTATGTTGCTTGACAATAAAACGTGCCGAACCAGAGATTCAGTAAATTAACAATATCAATTGAGCCAGTGAACATTGGTGTCTATGTACGATCTAGTAATTGGGCAAAATCCCTGACTTCGAGTTCACAGGCAACACGCTTTACTAGCGATAACATTTATTATGACCTATATACCTAGAAATTCTACTGTCATACAGCCCACGACTAAAGTGGTAATGGAAAAAAGAAAGGGTACTGATAGTTGAGAAATGCAATATTAGCAGTCAAATGGCACTGCAGTGCAATAGGATAACTGCAATGGTAGCTGTAATGTACTGGGTATGGGTGTTATTATGTACAACAAACAGCAATAATGAAAGAAAAAGATTATATGTTTATATCCCTCCCCTGCAATAGGAGAAATGCAATATTAGAAGTAAAATGCACTGATATTATTAGAATAACCAATACTATTAATATAGTAATACAGTAATAATAGAAAACCAATGCACAATTTTGTTTACATTTCAAAACATCATAGCTAACAATATCAAGAAGTTGTGATATTTATATAGATTTTTAAAAAATTTATTTAACAAAACTATTTACAAAAAATAATAACAGTAACATATCACCCATCATCGATGTTGTTAGTGTGACTATTACCCTTCAATAGTCATCCAAACTTAGAATTAAATATTGTAATAATCTCATAAAAATCATTAGAAAAAACATCATCGTCATTTCCTTTACTTTCACTGCTTTGGAGTTCGGTTAGAACACCAAAGTACTCAAAAGAGTCCAAAATGTCAGTTACTTTGAAATCGGCCAAAAAACCCATTATATTTCAGTACTTCTACGTTAATTACAAAAACCTTTGACATATCGACAATGCTATAGACTGGTGAAATGTGCATGTTATTTTTTCGCGAAATGCGCACGACTTAATTGTTCTATAATCTGTCGCTCGGCGTTTTGTTTGCCGGTCTTAATTTTGATCAAAAATAACGCTTGGCAAGTTTTAATAACGCTTTTTGGTCAAATTAATCTGTCTATTTGTATATAATCCAATAAGATGGGTAAGTTTTAAGATATTGTCGACAATTTACAAAGACTTATTAACATATTTATATAGGTTTTTATGTGTTTTTTATCGTTATTATACTTAAACGACTCCACTGAAAAATGGTTAAATTTGTTGATGAGATTTCGGTACAAGGGTTTGCGACGTTGTTGATGAATAATTTTTGGAAGTTGTGTGCACATGTATTTATCATAAAACCCTCAAACATTCGCTCCACTCGTTTTTGGTCATGGGAAAATTTCATGCTGATGATTGGCTAAAGAAGAGATCTTATATTTATTGCTCATGAACTCTTTTCAAAGGTATCACATACCATATACATTACGAATGAAGCACCTGCTCGAATCTGAGCATTTTAAAAGATGACTTCATTCAAACGCCTATAATGTACCTCTGAATAAGGTTAGTCTACAAAGACCAAAATGACCTCAAATTGTAGCTGAACTTTTTACCTTTTTATTGGTCCTAATTTCATTTGATCGACCATTTTGATGCAATCAGATCATTAAATAAAGTTACATTGCTGAAGAGTGGTTTTGCATTAATATAATATGTGAGCTGTGTCACACAGTCTCACATTTTGTATAGTCTCAAGTATAGTAAGTACTAGTGTTAACTATAAATGGTTAAACTGGAAAGCATACCTAAAAATAAACTTGTCACATCTAAGCAAACTTTATACTGAATATTGCTAGAAATTACATTGTTACGATTAAAAATGAAAAACTGGCACATGAAACTAAAAACAAAGGCCTATAAATTTTGCTGATAACATTAAAAACGACTACAACATACAAAGATCAGAAGGTTGTACAGCAGAATTTACTTCAAAAAAATATTTATGTCATTCTTATATCTGCTACATGTCTGTGTGTATTAGAAGGTACATGTAGCTATGAATTATTATTCTTTTGTTGCAAAAATAAATTCATTAAATTCAAATCTAAAAATATCACAGCTTGAGGTTTACAAAATATTGGAGTACTTTAGTACAACAGAAAAGCCTGTGCTACCAAATATTATACGGAAATTGATGAGTAACTAAAATTTTCATGCTTTCAAAGTGTAATATGTATTTTATGTTAAACTGAACATACTCGATGTCATGTTGTAAAACATGCAAGTGTTGTCACACCAATTCTTTGGTAATGATACATACATCATGTAAAGAATTAAATAAAATTGATTTATCTAAGCATTCAATGTCATCTGCTAGTTTTATTTAATAATCAGACTTATTCCAGTATCGATGTTGGTTTGTTAGATGTTCCGTTTTGAGCTTTTAAAAGGCATAATATATCAGTAGTACTTTGTTCATCATCTTCTGAACTTGTAGTATTTTGCCTCAATCGACTTTGATTTTTTAATATATTAAAAGTAATAAGAACTTGTAACTATTTTTATTGTTGGAAATTTTACATTTCATAGAAACACTATAATTTTTTTACAGAATTTTTAAAATCTTTAAATTGTATTATTCTGGTCTAATAAACAATAAATGTAGCCATTATTTATTTCTTTAATATGATAAAATCATTGAAGTTCAAGACATCATATGAAATTTTTGCCAAGATAGCTTAGTAGAAGTATTTATAGTGGTTAATGTTGGAATAGCATAACCTGTCTTACATGCAGGTACCACTTATTTATGGTAAAAGTTATCAAATGATAAAGTTAGTTGTTAATACATGTAATTAGTTTATTGGTGGTGTCTGTGCAACATGCCTATTTAATAGGGAGTCATGTCTCCTTGCAGTTATAGTCACAATGATTTGTATTTGTTGTTTGATTCATTAACATGATATAGTTTTAGGTGATTTAATCAACTCTACAATGAGTGCTGAGTTGCTTTTAAAATTTTTTTGGGCAGTTTTTGGCAACAGTTGGAGTTTTTTAGTATTGGTCAGAAAAATAAAATAATTTTCTAATTACAGAAAAAATTTGAAAATTTACTTAAGGTTCATCTTTGATACAATTTATACTCAATTTTTAAATGTTTTGCAAATTTTAAGAAATTTTGACTTTGTACCACTTTTTAAAACCAACACAATATAAAATTTAAGCATAGTTTTATTAATTTATTAGTATTTCAAATACATTTTCTGAAATTAGGCACTCTAAATTTTTTTACGACGGTGTTACTATTTTTTTTGCAATCTTGTGTAAAATAACAACTGATTCTAAAATAGGTAGGGTACAAACATAACTCAATATTGTTCCAAGTTTGTTTTTGTCGGTTTTACTATAATATCTTGATTCAATAAAATGAGTTTTTACTATGAGCAGTCACAGATAATGTTCAGCGCTTATTTGAAAACAGTAAATTTATTTGTTCAAAGTTGTGGATGAGAAATGTTTTTTCATTTCTTGTCTGCTTAAAAAGAATACATTTTTGGCGTTAGGCGCTGGATTTTAGCCATTTCACGGTTAGGCTAGACTTCATCAATTATTTAAGTAATAGGCACTATTAGACAACCTAACTGTTCCTGTATATCACTAGAAATTATATTGGTGTATCTTCACACACATAAGTCCATTATCCCCTGGAGTGGTCTACTACAACCATAGAACAAATTTGTGTTCAGATGTTAATTGTTTTTTTAATCAAAGGCTTTTATGTCTACCAAAGAAATAGTGTTACCTTTCATATTCTACAAATAATACTTAAAGCTAAATATCGACTTTGTAATAAAATTAAAAACCAGTAGGAACTTGCATCCAAATTAATTGCGAAGCTTGGGTTATAGTAAACTTTAACGGTCTACATACCTTGTGTGCATACCTCAAATGGGGTTTTTATTTTTGTCTAAAGCATAAAATCATTAGCTTTTTATTTCTGTATAAAACAATTGTTTCATCTTCACATTGTTCTTTTAAAAGGTTAAAAGATTTTTTTTCCATTTTAGTTTTTTGATTAGATTAATCAATGTTGAATTAGTTTCACGAAAAATATAAATGTTTGATTATCTTTAGCTCAAAAGAATGCAATAGCAGTTTGTTGAGCTAAAGATTGCAATGAAAAGTTGAGCTCTCAATTATAGCATTGATTAGATTGTAAATAAGTTACTTGACAAAAATCTTTCACTATCTTTTAATATTAGTTACCAGTTTTTAAATAATACGGCATTGGCGATTGGAGACTCCAAAGAGAACCAACACTATTACTACTTTTAAAATTTAAAATAACACCCCACTATATATATTCATACATTTACATGTACTTTTATGTAGCATTGATTTTATGATGGAAAAACTAGCGTTGTTATAAAAAGTTACATTTCAAAATATTGGATGCAAAGGAAAGACCAGTGTTGTACTCAAAATAATTTGAAATAGTCATTGTTAGCTGCTGTTTATTTTTGAACACAACAGTTTAATCCAAATAAGCCTATGGCTCTTCAGGAGAAAACTTAGACCTCAGTGATCGCCAAGTCTCAAAAAATCAGATTTTTAACAGCAGAACAAGCTTTATCACCAGCCACTATTAATACCCGGGCAAAGTTTAGTTATCTGAAGATATTAAATGTTTTTGCAATGTAAACAACTGCCAGTTCTATGACATGTTAGTGCGCTCTCGCCACATTGACAAGGAGGAGGCTGAGTAATGTTTTGAAATTTATATTAGTCCATAGCTATATCTTTTCACTGCTTACAGACTCTGATGCTTATATTTTAGTTATTAGTTATATTGTTTTGCCTATTCATAAAAACTATTGATCTCGCACTATTAGCACATTATTTTACGTAAGATTAATGCAAATTGGAAAAAACAGGTTATGCCCATTCTGACAAACAGTAGCGCATGTCATGACAATTTGGCTCGATTATACATAAAATTACTAAAAATAACCGAACTGTAATAGTATCAGAGATTATTATTGATTGATTATTGATTGGTAATAAATAATTTCATTACTCAGTTATTGATTGGTATTGTATAGTATTATTGATTTTAGGATGTGCATAGTGATTGTTGTAAATAACTTACTCTCTGGGAGAGTACAAACTTTACAAATCATTTTTCAAGCTTTTATATGTTGTGATGACACTAGATTTTTTAGGAGTTTTCAATTATTTTTTTAAATTTAGTTTGCTATTGTTGTTCATTTTGCACACAACAATGCTTTTATTGAAGGAAATGATTTAAAAACCCTAAAAAAAGTAGGCATACAAACTTTCCAATAACTTTTTTTGATTAATTTGACATGAAAACCGTATTGACCTCAATTCACATTCTGTGCTATGTTTGGCATGTTTGAATTTACAATTATCAATGGCAGCTTGCCAAAAAAATTGATTTCAACTTCTTTATCATCAATGAATAGATTATTTTGGAGCGGTAGTTTTAGGTTTTTAATAAACTAACATTGTTATGGGCTCATTTCTAATAGTTGTCTAAACTCATTTCTAACAGTATACGATTGTCTCTTAAAATGGCACATGTGTATAAAATGTTTTATAACATTTTTCTCACAAGTTGGAATAATTTACAGATCTTTAATTATCAAGCATACTGTCAGCAATACAACAAGGATGTTACCACACAGCACCTACTGCTGCCAGCTGCCACAATGGCACACCACCTTCCCATTTGCCACCAGCTTCAACCGCCTCAAGATACACGCCTACAGGAGAATGCTGTCACAAATCTCACGGCAATCTTTACTGCCAACATGTAAGTAAAGCAAATCAGCAGCCTTGCTGCTACACTATGTACTCTCAAGTCTATCTTGGCAGCGCAGATTGCTTGTCAGTAGAAGCACGGCAATATACACGATCAGCTCACTTGCTTTCTAACTGAAGCTTTTGTCAAACATCTGATTTACGCCAGTTTATATAGCGACTAGCTGCATTACCCGTCTACGGAAATAGATTAACGTACAACAAGAGATTTATTGAGAGTCGTCTTTCATACGGTAAGACAACTCCAAAAATGCAGTCTACCAAAATTTTTGACCTGATAAGAGTATGCATACACACATGCAGTCATACATTTCAATAAAGTTAGAGAGATCAATGGAAATCTGCAATGTGTTTTACAGCTAGTCTAAAATGCATCAGTCTCGAACAACTCAAATTTGGCTTGTCCTATTTTTGTACAGAGAACTGATAATAAAATTGAATTTACTAGGAAAACTGAAGTTCTTTAAACTGGCAGAATGGAAAAATTTTTAATGTTTCAAGAAATTCTGCTATATCTTTTGCTATCACCAGCATTTATTGAATGAAGACTCCTACATGCATAAAACACTGATCAAGGCTCACCAGTTTTTCCTCTATAGCCTGTGTTTTGACATGGTATATACAAACAGTGCAACAGTAATGTGGTTGTGTTGATAAGATTTACTATCAGTAAAATTTACATGTATAACATCACAGACAGTATGATGTCAAGGCAGATACAGCATTAGCAGCTTACAATAATAAAACAATGTCAACATGATAACTTTTTTATGAGGTACAATAAGAAAAATGAACACATGAAAATATATGTATGTATATACTGAAATATATGTTAAAAAATGCTGCATGTGGATAAAATGTAGGTATAGCAGAACATGAAGAAAATAGCATGACATAACAATAACACGATGTTAATTCAACGCAAAACTTGTGGATAGACAATTTGTTTTTCTGTTGGGTGTATGAACAAAAAGTTTTAGGGTTGTATCTACTCTTGAGCAGACAACGCACAGCTGGCTGAGCAGCTGCTGTAGCTAGTGCATTATATTCTTGTTGCCGCTGCATCTGCTCAGTAGTTTTTACATGTTTAGCAGCTGTAGCAGCTGTTCTGAGCAGTTTTAGTCACTGCTGGGTCGGCTCAGAAATCTCTGAACTTTTAGCAGCTGCGGCATCTATGTTGGCCTGCTCTCGACATAGCTGTTTGCTCAGCAGTGTATGCTCTTCTCGCAACTGCAGTAGCTATTCTGTTTTGTTGTAGGCGTAGCTGTGTTCGTCATGCAGTTTCTGCACTTCTAGCAGCTGCAGTAGCAGTTCTGATCTGTTCTAGCTGTTGCCATGTTTGCTCAGCAGTTTCTGCTTGTCTAGCTGCTGCTTTGCGAATTCGGTCTCTTTCTCTAAGGGGATCAATCTGTTCTTGCATTTTGGCAGTCGGCTTTTTGAGAACCATTGTCCTGCTTCAAAAGGTGAGCATTTTAATTTGTAAAAGTTCTGGTTTTTAAGTTATTTGATGTATATTTTCAATTGAAAGCATTTCTAAAAGTGAATGAGATGATGCGCTTTTTTGCAATATACCCTGCTCTCTTTCTTCTCACTATTGCCTATCGCAACCCTCGGAGTACCCGTACAAGTTCAGTAGTAGCTGTTGTTCTGTAGTACACAAAGCTAGAAAAGAAGTTAGATTAACTCAGCTCCAAAAGGAAATGAAGATGTTTACTATCACAAACAGTGGCAAATCCAACGTTTTCAACACTTTCACTGCTGTTGACGCATTTATGCGTTTTCTATGGTCGACTGCCGTAGACGCATTTTTGCAACTTTCCCAGCAATTGCGCAGTAACTGAATTTTTTTATTCATTGATAACATAACCAGCAATCTTTAGAACTTTTATAGTAGTGACAGTGTTGTCCAAAGATTTCTCTATAAAATGAGCCTAAAATTAAATGTTATATCTTTGTTTGGGAATTTCCAACTTAAAACCAACATCTTTTGTGTAAGGTTTGTAAGTGCCTCACTGAAAAATAATTACTTATGTTGATGACATTATAGCCGATTCAAAATTAGATTTTACTTTGATAATTAAAATAGCAATAGTATCACTGACTCTGATGGTGTTGAAAGTAATGGTTTTGTAAGATTAAGGAACATTGTAGAGGATGGTTTTAGCTTTGAAGTGATCATTGCTTCACATTGCTTTATCAATGCACAAAATCTAGATACAATAAATTTTTTGCATAGAAGTGTTTGTTAACATGTTGGTAAAATCAAATATAACCAAAACGTTCTAGATAGAGTTTGAAATTGAAAAAAATATTGTATAAATATAAGCAATATCCGCAAACACATAAGCAATACAATGGCAGATACATAAGCAATATCGGCAAAATGGCTGGTAGTAGGCCGACAGCTAAATTTGTACATGAGCAGCAGTGAAAGGGTTAAGTAATGAAGGTGTGGCAATTCATAGACAATACAACATTGAATAAGAAGTAGGCCTACATACCTTTTTTAAGTGAAAACTTAGTAGGTAATTTTCGGCGCGAAAAGAATTGTCTAGGCGGCCGGAAAAACAAACGTTCATGTGATCTTCCATTGGCTTTGTACGACGACAGGGAGATTTATAAACTATCCATTTTGTCATAGATATCTCGGCTGAACATGACTGTTTTGGTTTAACAATAGGTGGTCTAAACGGCGTCTATGCCAAAATAGGCTGTTTATAAATTTCACCGTACGACTGAATAGAAAAAAGAAAGACCGCTCCATAAGGTGGACCAACATGCACGCACGCATGCACGAACGCACGCACAAACACATGCACACACGAACGCGCACACGAACGCGCACACGAACGCGCACACGAACGCGCACACGAACGCGCACACGAACGCGCACACGAACGCGCACACGAACGCGCACACGAACGCGCACACGAACGCGCACACGAACGCGCACACGAACGCGCACACGAACGCGCACACGAACGCGCACACGAACGCGCACACGAACGCGCACACGAACGCGCACACGAACGCGCACACGAACGCGCACACGAACGCGCACACGAACGCGCACACGAACGCGCACACGAACGCACACATGAACGCACGCTTACCACACAAATATATAGACAGATTTATTGCAGTTTATATAGTAGATAGCTGTTAGTCCCTCAACTTTTCTGTGAAAGACCAGCTTTTTAAAGCCCTGGCTTTACATGAAAGCTAGCCATGGCTTTCCATGAAAGCCAGCTCCTGCATTATCAACTAATCACTGGTAAGGCTCAAATATTTACATAATATTCTACGCATACCCATTAACATTCAACTGGAAAATTATCTAAAATAATAACAAAACCTATTTCATTTGAAATATTTAAAAAAACTTAGACTGCTCAAAGTTATAAGTAACGTTGTTGAAAACCTTAACGATTGTTAAACTAATAGAATAAATGGGTTTTCTGTAATGTTAGACAACAACTTTTTTAGTTTCCTAAACATTCAAGGCACAATAATACTAGCTAAGCATAAAATTTTTATGTTAATTACCAAAAATAATAATAAGATTTACTCACGATGAACATAAGATTGGCTTGCGTTCAGGGAATAAAGTTGACCGTATGCCAAATATTCGTATCCGTTTTTTAGAGATGGAACAATCAATGTCTGATCCCATGTGAGACCTATCGGCACCAATAATTGATAATATCATCATACAATCAAAAACTATGATTAGAAAATAGAAGTCCATGTAAGAATCAATGTTATTATTCTCCATAAATGAATGATACACCAAAATATTTAGCAAAATAATTATTGATAACCTATAAAGCTCAGAAGGATGTGCTAAGATTTTCAGAATCATAATAAAAATACATGTTTTGAGAGTCTGAAGCTGTTGAATGGTTGTATTTACGTGAAGCTATTTTAAAAAAGTACCTGTAAATTTAATCATAAATATGTATGTTTTAAAATGATGCTGTTGAAGCCGTTAAAAGGTTTTATTTAGGTGAAGCTATTCTAAAAAAAGTATCTGTAAATTTAATCATAAATATGTATGTTTTAAAATGTAGCTGTTGAGGCTGTTAAAAGGTTTTATTTAGGTGAAGCTTTTCTAAAAGATAAGTTTAAGGTTACTTTGAATAATCAGAGTCATAGATACAGGCAAAAATATAAGCAGCACTCAGCACTAGCATTCACTAATGTTTGATAGAGAACTAACAGAAAACAAGTGTCACAACGAGTACATGTATAGGAGTGCTCAAAGTGCAAATAGAAGCATAATGAGTTGTGAGTAATTACCAACACATATTAAATTAACTACTGCCAACAAAATAAGAATTAGTTGTATAAAATTTTAGCATAAAGAAGAAGTAGCTAGGCACCAACAGATGGCTAGAGAAAGCCAACAACAAAGCTGCATAGAAATTAATGATAAAGCTTACAGTAATACTGACTGCCTAAGCCATAAGACAGTCAGTATTGATAGTAAGAAGAAGGGGAAAAAAGTGAGGACAAATAGTGAACGGAAAAATAAATGGAGTGAGGGAAAGAAGGCGAGTGAGAGAAAAAAAGAAGTAACTGCACATAAAATTGGAGATATCTTACAACAGCACTTAACGACTTCTGGCTAAAATTAACTCTTCTTGTCAACGAAGCCCAAAATAAAGAGTGTTGCTTTGTCACAGTTATCAGCAGTGACTTTTTGGTCTGCTGATTTCTTTAGCAAAATGTTCTCATGGGTCACTTGAGCATGCTTTGACTGTTTTGGCTACGTAGGAATACATGTTTCTAGTCTACTACTCACGAAACGTTGAGCTTTTATTTTGGGTATTTAGTCCGGTCATTTTACACAGTTGTGTTAGGGTCATTGGTTTTGACTAACAACCAGTTGATTGCACCTATTGCTCATTTTGCCTCATGGTTTCTTGTAGGGTATTGCTAAGAAAATACTATATTGATACAACAGTTCAGGCAGGCATGTTTTTAAAATACCTGGGACATAAATCGTAGATTGGCTTAAAACACAGCGTGATCTAGATAGCAATGTGTTATTAAAACTTTGTCAGTAGTAGTTCTGGTGCTGTGATAATGTTTAATTTTTTGATGGTTTTTGTTGTCGACAAAGTTAGTCAAAGAAAAGAAGATTTGTATTTCTGTTCGAGGTCATGCATGTTTCACTGTCATGCATTGTTTTTTAGATTGTTCTAGTTAAAAGACCAAAGGTAGAGTTTCGATTGGGTTTTCCACAGTCGGTTGATACAGTCTACACTTACTACCATTGTTTAAATATCTGAACTATTTCTTTTCCATGCTCCAGCTCGGTTTTGCCCTACAGATTGTTGTATATTGATGTGCATTTGTGGAAATCTGGAACAGGAAGGATTTTGACTTGTTTATAAGGCAGTTTTTTGTTCTTTACAATAAGATGAAGCTAATGTTAAACACAAGCTACCAAAGAAAACTGTCTGATATGTTAACATACTCTCCATTGTTACATCGCTTCAACATCTTACTGTATTGAAAACAAGCTTAGTAACCAGACTCTACCAAATTCTGCTCACTGATAAATGAGTAGGCATATTGGTTTTGGTAAAGTATTTTGCATCATCAATGAATTTCTTCTTTCTGATATTTAAAACAACATGTAATCAACTAATTGACAACCTGATATTACTTAGTAGAAAACAGTTGGTGCATACTTCAATAGCTCATGCTAAGCCATAATACATTTAGAGGTATGCCGCAAGATTTTTAGAGTTTAGTAAGGCATAAAGTGGTTGGTGTTCTACCTCTACTGTAAAAGAAAACCTTAGAAATACTAACAATTATTGTTACATTTGCAGACAAATTTAATTTTTTTGTTTTTTATTATTGCATAGTTTTACTTAGTTTTAGTGGCTAATGCTGTAGCCTACTTCATCAGGTGAAGTGTGCCATAAATCAGTAGCTGAAAGGGTGTTTCATCAAGGTCTGTAGTGCAGGCATCTGTTGTGAGGATGATTTTTATATATAGCAAGTCTTTTATTTGCAAGTACATGCAGTGGTTTCAAAATAAATTTCCTATGGCTAGGTCAACAACCACTTTTTTTGTTGTCAGAGTCAGTATATTAAAGTCCTCATTGGTACAAGATTTAAATGTTTTTTATAAGTTGCTAAAGCATCCTATTCAGGCATTGAACTTAAGTTTTATTTTAAGACTCCAAAACTCAATGACTGTTCTAGCTTAGTTAACATTAGGACGACTATTTATTTAGTTTATAGAAAGTTTCAAGAACTTTACTGATGACCTACAAGAGAAATATTTTGTTCTATCAAAAACTTATGCACATCTGAAGTTGTCATCTAACGTTTTTAGTCAAAGGTCATATTGCTGATAATTGGGAACATTTAGAAAAAATTCCCAAATTTTCACAATGACCCATTAATCCCACGACCAAACACGAGCGACGCAATTGCTTGGGAGCTTTATGGCAAATGCATATATGCACACAACTCACAAAAATTATTCCTTAACAGCCGTTGCAGACCTTTGTACCGAAATCTCATCCACAAATTTAACCATTTTTCAATAAAGTCGTTTAAGTATAATAACGATACAAAACACATATAAACCTATTTAAATATGTTAGCGAGTCTTTGAGATTTGTAGACAATATCCTAAACCTTACCAATCTGATCGGATTATACATAAATAGACAGATTAATTTAGCTTAAAATTGCGATAAAAACTTGACGAGCTTTTTTTAATCAAAATTAATACCGGCCAACGAAACGCCAATAAGGCTGCGCAACAAAAAGTAAAACCATTAAGTCGTGGGCATTTCACGAAAAATAATGTTCACATTTCAGCCGTCTATAGCATTGTCCAAATGCCGAAGGTTTCTGTAACAAACGTAGAAAAACTGAAAAGTAATTGTTTCTTTTTTGCCAATTTCAAAGTAACTGACATTTTGGACACTTATAATGAGTGCTTTGGTATTTCAACTGATATCCAAAGCAGTGAAAGTAAAAAAAATGGCGATGATATTTTTCTAACAATTTTTATAAGATTATTACGATGTTTAATTATAAGAATAATTATTCGATTTTATAAGACTAACTATAAGAATAGTCATTCGATTTTACAAAATCGAAGCATATAGTGACCGATGTTGGGCAATATGCTACTGTTATTATTTTTTCTGAATAATTTTGTTAAATAGATTTTCTAAAAATCTAGATAAATATCACAGCTTCTTGATATTAGTTGCTATGACGTTATGAGATGTAAACAAAATTGTGCATTGGTTTTCTGTTATTACTGTATTACTATATCAATAATATTGGTTATTTTGATAATATCAGTGCATATTACTTCTAATATTGCATTTCTCCTATTGCAGGCAGAGGGAAGGTATAAACATATAATCTTTTCCTTTCATTATTGCTGTTTGTCGTACATAATAACACCCAGTACATTACAGCTTCCATTGCACCTACCATTTCAGTTATCATATTGCACTGCAGTGCCATTTGACTGCAAATATTGCATTTCTCAACTATCAGCATCCTTTTTTCCAATATCACTTTGGTCGTGGGCTGTATGATGGTCTAGTAATAATGTTTCAACTTGTTTCAATTTTTGCAATGTCTCTTTTGCCCATACCAGTTTGCTGCCATATTTATTAGAAATGAATTCAAGTGAATGAACCACATTTATATGGCATTAAGTTTATTGTTGGCCATTGTAATAGCTTGTACTAGTTTTGTCTTATTTGCACTCAATGATGCGTATAAATTATTTAATGTGACATCCTTCTTAATTGTCTGTTCGTTATCAAATAATATGTCTCTTCAACATACCAGCTTGGTGTATGTAAGAATACACATGTGTGATGGGTACAGTCGATCCGCCCTATAGCTCAGTACAATCGATGCAGCCAGATTGCCAGCCAAATCACAATAACAAGGCCAAACTCAAGCAGCAAAACGATGTGCCTGGTAACGAGAAGCTGGAGTCGGCAGAAACTACTGCCCGCCGGCTGCATGGCAGAAAAGGACAGACTGGCTGGCTATTAAGCCAGACAACAAAAACCAACCAGCTGGCAGACTGATAAAAGATAGCCATCTAACCACTGATAAAAAGGATGGAACCTTATACCCTGAAGAGGAATATAAAGAGCTAGACAATGCAACAAAGCAGAGCATAGAAAAGTCTGGCCATTGCAGTTATTTCGATGGGCACATTAACTGTATTTGGTTATAATCTATATATATATATATATATATATACCCACGTTTGAAAAACTGGCAAAGTAGCGTAAACCCTTCACAAGTACATTAATGTTGCACACACATAGTTTTATGTGCTGCCTAGTTTCAACATAAGTTATCCTGAAATGTATTTGTTCTATTCTTTTTCTTGAGTAGCTGGTTATATGCTACATGTTCTGACTAGTAAACTAAACTCTCCAAGTTTTATAAAGACACCCATTGAAAATTACCTGACATATTTTATAATGTTTCAAAGCAGTTTCTATAAAACTGATTTCTTAGATATGACATCATAGGGTTTCTGTGATTAATATGTAGTAGACTTAATGCGTAATGTATAGATTAATGACTAGTTATAT